>NC_141616.1:40960516-41290016 GCF_047967505.1 Dipteris shenzhenensis | reverse complement strand
TGTGCCCATCAGATATGCTTTGCATTGTCGATCAAGCATAAAACTCCGTTTTTGCCTGTGTCATGCACAACCATAAAAAACACGGTCCTAAGTGTGTTAATCAAACAAGTACTTATCGGATGGGGGCTCTAGTTTGAACGCAAGTCCGTTTCAACTAGGTTGAGATGCGTGCAAAGTATTGTCACCATCGGATATGCTCTGCATGGTCGATTACGCATTATACAACGTTTTTTCCGTAGTGATATGCACATCCGAAAAAAAACATGCCCTTAGGTATGCTATCTGACCAAGTACTTGTCGGATGGGTGTGCCTCTTTGAAAAAATTTCAATACCATCTAGGTTAAGGTGTAGGAAAAGTATTGTGCCCATCGGATATGCTTTGCATGGTCTTTCGAGCATTAAATACCATTTTTGCCTTAGTGGCATGCACATCCGTAAAAAAACACGCTAAAAGGTGTGTTATCCGATCAAGTACTTATGCGATGGGAATGCCACTTTGCATGTAAGTCAATTCCACCTAGTTGAAGTTGTGTGCAAAGTATTGTGCCCATCAAATATGCTTTGCATTGTCGATCAAGCATAAAACACCGTTTTTGCCTTAGTGTCATGCACAACCATATAAAAACACAGCCGTAGGTGTGTTATTCAAATAAGTACTTATCGGATGGGGGCTCCACTTTGCACACAAGTCCGTTTCAACTATGTTGAGGTGCATGCAAAGTATTGTCACCATTGGATATGCTTCGCATGGTCGATCACGCATTATACACCATTTTTTCCCTAGTGATATGCACATGCGCAAAAAAACACGCCCTTAGGTGTGTTATCTGACCAAGTACTTATCGGATGGGTGTGTCTCTTTGAGAAAATTTCAATGCCACCTAGGTTGAGGCGTACAAAAAGTGTTGTGCCCATCGGATATCCTTTGCATGGTCGATCGAGCATTAAATACTATTTTTGCTCTAGTGTCATGCACATCCGTAAAAAAACACACTGCTAGGTATGTTATCCCATCAAGCACTTATGGGATGGGCGTGCCACTTTGCATGTAAGTCAAAGCCACCTATTTAAAGGTGTGTGCAAAGTATTATGCCCATCGAATATGATTTGCATTGTCGATCAACCATAGAACACCGTTTTTGCCTTAGTGTCATGCACAACCATGAAAAAACACGGTCCTAGGTGTGTTATTCGAACAAGTACTTATCGGATGGGGGCTCCACTTTGCACGCAAGTCTGTTTCAACTATGTTGAGGTGCGTGCAAAGTATTGTCACCATCGGATATTCTTTGCATGGTCGATCACGCATTATACACCATTTTTTCTCTAGTGATATGCACATCTGCAAAAAAACACGCCCTTAGGTGTGTTATCTGACCAAGTACTTATCGGATGGCTGTGCCTCTTTCAAAAAATTTCAATACCACCTAGGTTGAGGCGTACGAAAAGTGTTGTGCCCATCGGATATCCTTTGCATGGTCGATCGAGCATTAAATACTATTTTTACTCTAGTGTCATGCACATCCGTAAAAAAACACGCTGCTAGGTATGTTATCCAATCAAGCACTTATGGGATGGGAGTGCCACTTTGCATGTAAGTCAATTCCACCTAGTTGAAGGTGCGTGCAAAGTATTGTGCCCATCGGATATGCTTTGCATTGTTGATCTAGCATAAAACACCGTTTTTGCCTTAGTGTCATGCACAACCACGAAAAAACACGGTCCTAGGTGTGTTAATCCAACAAGTACTTATCCGATGGGGGCTCCACTTTGGACGCAAGTCCGTTTCAACTACATTGAGGTGGTGCAAAGTATTGTGACCATCGGATATGCTTTGCATGGTCGATCATGCATGATACACCATTTTTTCTCTAATGATATGCACATCCATAAAAAAGCACGCCCTTAGGTGTGTTATCTGACCAAGTACTTATCGGATGGGCGTGCCTCTTTGAGAACATTTAAATACCACCTAGGTTGTTGTGTAGGAAAAGTATTGTGCCCATCGGATATCCTTTGCATGGTCGATCGAGCATTAAATACTATTTTTGCTCTAGTGTCATGCACATCCGTGAAAAAAACACGCTGCTAGGTATGTTATCTGATCAAGCACTTATGGGATCGGTGTGCCACTTTGCATGTAAGTCAATTCCACCTAGCTGAAGGTGTGTACAAAGTATTGTGCCGATCGGATATGCTTTGCATTGTCGATCAAGCATAAAACACCGTTTTTGCCTTAGTGTCATGCACAACCATGAAAAAACACAGTCCTAAGTGTGTTAAACAAACAAGTACTTATCGGATGGGAGCTCCAGTTTGCATGCAAGTCCGTTTCAACTACATTCAGATGCGTGCAAAGTATTGTCACCATCGGATATGCTCTGTATGGTCGATTATGCATTATACAATGTTTTTCCCATAGTGATATGCACATCCGAAAAAAAACATGCCCTTAGGTATGTTATCTGACCAAGTACTTATCGGATGGGTGTGCCTCTTTGAGAACATTTTAATACCACCTAGGTTAAGGTGTAGGAAAAGTATTCTGCCCATCGGATATGTTTTGCAAGGTCGATCGAGCATTAAATACCATTTTTGCCTTAGTGTCATGCACATCCGTAAAAAGACATGCTGCTAGGTGTGTTATCCGATCAAGTACTTATGCGATGGGAATGCCACTTTGCATGTAAGTCAATTCCACCTAACTGAAGTTGTGTGCAAAGTATTGTGCCCATCGGATATGCTTTGCATTGTCGATCAAGCATAAAACACCGTTTTTGCCTTAGTGTCATGCACAACCATATAAAAAGACGGCCGTAGGTGTGTTATTCAAACAAGTACTTATCGGATGGGGGCTCCACTTTGCACACAAGTCTTTTTGAACTATGTTGAGGTGCATGCAAAGTATTGTCACCATTGGATATGCTTTGCATGGTCGATCATGCATTATGCGCCATTTTTTCCCAAGTGATATGCACATGCGCAAAAAAACACGCCCTTAGGTGTGTTATCTGACCAAGTACTTATCGGATGGGTGTGCCTCTTTGAGAACATTTCAATACCACCTAGGTTGAGGCGTACGAAAAGTGTTGTGCCCATCGGATATCCTTTGCATGGTCGATCGAGCATTAAATACTATTTTTGCTCTAGTGTCATGCATATCCATAAAAAAACACGCTGCTAGGTACGTTATCCGATCAAGCACTTATGGGATGGGCGTGCCACTTTGCATGTAAGTCAATTCCACCTAGTTGAACGTGTGTGCAAAGTATTGTGCCCATCGGATATGCTTTGCATTGTCGATCAAGCATAAAACACCGTTTTTGCCTTAGTGTCATGCACAACCATGAAAAAACATGGTCCTAGGTGTGTTATTCAAACAAGTACTTATCGGATGGGGGCTCCACTTTGCACGCAAGTCTCTTTCAACTACGTTGAGGTGTGTGCAAAGTATTGTCACCATCGGATATGATTTGCATGGTCGATCACGCATTATACACCGTTTTTTCCCTAGTGATATGCACATCCGCAAAAAAACACGCCCTTAGGTGTGTTATCTGACCAGGTACTTATCGGATGGGTGTGCCTCTTTGAGAACATTTTAATACCCCCTAGGTTGAGGCGTACGAAAAGTGTTGTGCCCATCGGATATCCTTTGCATGGTCGATCGAGCATTAAATACTATTTTTGCTCTAGTGTCATGCACATCAGTAAAAAAACACGCTGCTAGGTATGTTATCTGATCAAGCACATATGGGATAGGAGTGCCACTTTGCATGTAAGTCAATTCCACCTAGTTGAAGGTGTATGCAAAGTATTGTGCTCATTGGATATGCTTTGCATTGTCTATCAAGAATAAAATACCGTTTTTGCCTTAGTGTCATGCACAACCATAAAAAAACCCGGTCCTAGGTGTGTTAATCAAACAAGTACTTATCGGATGGGGGCTCCACTTTTCACGCAAGTTTGTTTCAACTACGTTGAGGTGCGTGCAAGGTATTGTCACCATCGGATATGCTTTGCATGGTCGATCACGCATTATACACCGTTTTTCCCCTAGTGATATGCACATCCACAAAGAAACATGCCCTTAGGTGTGTTATCTGACCAAGTACTTATCAGATGGGTGTGCCTCTTTGAGAACATTTCAATACCACCTAGGTTGCAGTGTAGGAAAAGCGTTGTGCCCATCGGATATCCTTTGCATGGTCGATCGAGCATTAAATACTATTTTTGCTCTAGTGTCATGCACATCCGTAAAAAAAACACACTGCTAAGTATGTTATCCGATCAAGCACTTATGGGATGGGTTGCCACTTTGCATGTAAGTCAGTTCCACCTAGTTGAAGGTGTGTGCAAAGTATTGTGCCCATCGGATATGCTTTGCATTTTCGATCAAGCATAAAACATCGTTTTTGCCTTAGTGTCATGCACAACCATATAAAAACACGACCGTAGGTGTGTTATTCAAACAAGTACTTATCGGATGGGGGCTCCACTTTGCACGCAAGTCCGTTTCAACTACGTTGAGGTGCATGCAAAGTATTGTCACCATTGGATATGCTTTGCATGGTCGATCACGCACTATACACCATTTTTTCTCAAGTGATATGCACATCCGCAAAAAAACACGCCCTTAGGTGTGTTATCTGACCAAGTACTTATCAGATGGGTGTGCCTCTTTGAGAACATTCCAATACCACCTAGGTTGAGGCGTACAAAAAGTGTTGTGCCTATCGGATATCCTTTACATGATCGATTGAGCAATAAATACTATTTTTGCTCTAGTGTCATGCACATCCGTAAAAAAACACGCTGCTAGGTATGTTATCCGATCAAGCACTTATGGGATGGGAGTGCCACTTTGCATGTAAGTCAATTCCACCTAGTTGAACGTGTGTGCAAAGTATTGTGCCCATCGGATATGCTTTGCATTGTCGATCAAGCATAAAACAACGTTTTTGCCTTAGTGTCATGCACAACCATGAAAAAACACGGTCCTAGGTGTGTTAATCAAACAAGTACTTATCGGATGGGGGCTCCACTTTGTACGCAAGTCCGTTTCAACTATGTCTAGGTGCGCGCATAGTATTGTCACCATCGGATATGATTTGCATGGTCGATCATGCATTATACACCATTTTTTCCCTAGTGATATGCACATCCGCAAAAAAACACGCCCTTAGGTATGTTATCTGACCAAGTACTTATCGGATGGGTGTTCCTCTTTGAGAAAATTTCAATAGCACCTAGGTTGCGGTGTACGAAAAGTGTTATTCCCATCGGATATCCTTTGCATGGTTGATCGAGCATTAAATACTATTTTTGCTCTAGTGTTATGCACATCCGTAAAAAAAACATGCTGCTAGGTATGTTATCCGATCAAGCACTTATGGGATGGGTGTGCCACTTTGCATGTAAGTCAATTCCACCTAGTTGAAGGTGTGTGCAGAGTATTGTGCCCATCGAATATTCTTTGCATTGTCAATCAAGCATAAAACACTATTTTTGCCTTAGTGTCATGCACAACCATGAAAAAACACGGCCCTAAGTGTGTTAATCAAACAAGTACTTATCAGATGGGGGCTCTAGTTTGCACACAAGTCCGTTTCAACTAGGTTGAGATGCGTGCAAAGTATTGTCACCATCGAATATGCTCTGCATGGTCGATTACGCATTATACAACGTTTTTCCCGTAGTGATATGCACATCCGCAAAAAAACACGCCCTTAGGTATGTTATCTGACCAAGTACTTATCGGATGGGTGTGCCTCTTTGAGAACATTTCAATACCACCTAGGTTAAGGCGTAGGAAAAGTATTATGCCCATCGGATATGCTTTGCATGGTCGATCGAGCATTTAAATACCATTTTTGCCTTAGTGTCATGCACATCCGTAAAAAAACACACTGCTAGGTGTGTTATCCGATCAAGTACTTATGCGATGGGAATGCCACTTTGCATGTAAGTCAATTCCACCTAGTTGAAGGTGTGTGCAAAGTATTGTGCCCATCGGATATGCTTTGCATTGTCGATCAAGCATAAAACACCATTTTTGCCTTAATGTCATGCACAACCATATAAAAACACGGCCGCAGGTGTGTTATTCAAACAACTACTTATCGAATGGGGGCTCCACTTTGCACGCAAGTCCGTTTCAACTACATTGAGGTGCGTGCAAAGTATTGTTACCATCGGATATGCTTTACATGGTCGATCACGCATTATACACCATTTTTTCTCTAGTGATATACACATCCGCAAAAGAACATGCCCTTAGGTGTGGTATCTGACCAAGTACTTATCGGATGGGTGTGCCTCTTTGAGAACATTTCAATACCACCTAGGTTGAGGCATACGAAAAGTGTTGTGCCCATCGAATATCCTTTGCATGGTCGATCGAGCATTAAATACTATTTTTGCTCTAGTGTCATGCACATCCGTAAAAAAACACACTGCTAGGTATGTTATCCGATCAAGCACTTATGGGATGGGAGTGCCACTTTGAATGTAAGTCAATTCCACCTAGTTGAAGGTGTGTGCAAAGTATTGTGCCCATCGGATATGCTTTGCATTGTCGATCAAGCATAAAACAATGTTTTTGCCTTAGTGTCATGCACAACCATGAAAAAACACGGTCCTAGGTGTGTTATTCCAACAAGTACTTATCGGATGGGGGCTCCACTTTGCACGCAAGTCTGTTTCATCTATGTTGAGGTGCGCGCAAAGTATTGTCACCATCAGATATGATTTGCATGGTCGATCATGCATTATACACCATTTTTTCCCTAGTGATATGCACATCCGCAAAAAAACACGCCCTTAGGTGTGTTATCTAACCAAGTACTTATCGGATGGGTGTGCCTCTTTGAGAACATTTCAATAACACCTAGGTTGCAGTGTAGGAAAAGTGTTGTGCCCATCGTATATCCTTTGCATGGCCGATCGAGCATTAAATACTATTTTTGCTCTAGTGTCATGCACATCCGTAAAAAAACACGCTGCTAGGTATATTATCCGATCAAGCACGTATGGGATGGGCGTGCCACTTTGCATGTAAGTCAATTCCACCTAGTTGAAGGTGTGTGCAAAGTATTGTGCCCATCGGATATGCTTTGCATTGTTGATCAAGCATAAAACACCGTATTTGCCTTAGTGTCAAGCATATTTGTAAAAAAACACGGTCCTAGGTATGGTATCGGATCAAGTACTTATCTAACCGACACACCACTTTTCATGCAACTCAATAACACCTAGGTTGAGGTGGGTGCAAAGTATTGTGCCCATCGGATGTACTTTGCATGATATATCACGTATTAAACTCCGTTTGTGCCTCAATGTCATGCACAACCATAAAAAAATACGCTTTTAGGTGTGTTATCCGACCAACTGCTTATCAGATGGGTGTACCACCTTGCATGCAATGCAATACCATAATTGTTGAGACTCTTGCAAAGTATTGTGCCCATTGGATATGCTTTGCATTGTTGAACAAGCATTAAACACTGTTTTGGCCTTAGTGTCATGCACAACCGTCAAAAAACGCAGTCTTAGATGTGTTATTCGACTAAGTACTTATGGGATGGGCACGCCACTTTGCATGTAAGTCAATAATACCTAGGTTGAGATGTGTGCAAAGTATTGTGATAATCGCATATGCGTTGCATTGTCGATTAAGCATAAATCAGCGTTTTTGCCTTAGTGTCATGGACAACAACCAATAAAAAACATGGTCCTAGGTGTGATATTCTAAAAAGTACTTGTCAGATGGGGGAGCCACTTTACAAGAAAGTCAATTTCAACTAGGTTGATGTGCGTGCACAGTATTGTGTCTATCGGTTATGCTTTGCATGGGTTATCACACATTATACACCATTTTCCCCCTAGTGTTATGCACATCCGTCAAAGAACACGCTCTTAATAGGTATATTATCATACCAAGTACTTATTGAATGGGCGTTCCACTTTGCATGGAATACCATACCACCGCTTTTGAGGCACGTGCAAAGTATTGTGCCCATCGGATATGCTTTACATGGTAGATTGAGTATTAAATACCGTTTTTGGCCTTGGTCTCATGTACAACCGTCAAAAAACACGATCCTAGGTGTATTTTTCAAACAAGTACTTATTGGATGGGGATGCCACTTTGCACACAAGTCAATACTACCTAGGTTGAGGAACGTGCAAAGTCTTGTGTCCATTGGATATGCTTTGCATAGTCGATCGCACATTATACACCATTTTGTTCCTAGTGTTATGCACAATCGTCATAAAATACGTTTGGAGGTGTGTTATCCGAACAAGTACTCATGGGATGGGTGCACCACTTTGTATGCAAGTCAATACAACCTAGGTTGAGGCGTGTACAAAGTTTTGTGCCCATCGGAGAAATGTAGATGTGATAATATTATAAAATTCTCGGTATGTGTATATGTGTGTGTGTGTGGCAAACAATTTTGATAGAACAAAGTAAACACCTAGTGCACAAATTATGCACTTCATACCTTGAGTAAATAAGCTTGTTGATGAGGATAAATATGCCCTTGAATAAAAGCACAGTTGTTGTATGACCACAATAGGATCGCTTTGACACCTGTGATTTTGCCCACATGTAAGTTTGCAAATAGTATAAAAAATCATATGATAATATATTAATAGTTTGCAAATGTGTATAGCAAGTGAGTAATGGGAAGTGGAAGTGAGAGTGAGGAGGGAGGAATGGAATGGGAGAGGGAAGTAATAGGGGTGTATGATAATAAGTATAAAAAATAGTATAATAATATATTAATAGTTTTCAAATTGCAAGTGAGTAATGGGAAGTGGAAGTGAGAGTGGGTGGCTTGGTTTCCAATGGCCTTAACTGATGAAGTGTCAGAATGGTACCTCGACCTTCTCGTGGAAGAACGCACCACATGGGACCTACTTCAAACCGAATTCAAACGACGCTTTCAAATGGAAGTAGACGCTTTCAAATGGAAGTAGACTCGCTTTCAAACCGAATTTAAACGACGCTTACAAGCTGAGGAAGTAGACTCGCTATTTGAGTATGAAGCAGAGTACCTTGTGTACTATGTAGAAGGTGCAGAGGGTCTAATACCAGTTTATGCCAATCAAGTACGACCCAACACATTTCGAGCACCAATCAAGTGTTACAGTTGTGGAGAAAATCATTGGATTGCAGAGTGCCCTCATCGTGGTAGCCCGGCTACTTTCCAACCACTCTGCAAAGATTGTGGCATAGGACATGCCTATATGGATTGTCCCATGAAAAATAAGATCCCAGAATAAATAGAGATTAAGCCTGACGTCCCCATCAGCATCATTGGGGTGGACCATCAAAGTCTGGGTCCCCGGCAAGTGTAAAGTCACAAACCATCAATGTAATTACACTCCAACAGAAAGAGGCCACGAAGGACCCTATCATTCCAATCCAACCAAAGCGACTTCTGAAAAAGAAAGCACAAGTGCCTCCACCTCCGCTAAGCAATGAGCAGCCGAGCTCATCCACATCAACTCCCGAGTTTCAAATAAAAGAAGCTCCATACCCGAGTGCAAAGGTGGAGAAGGCTCGTTTTCAGGTACTTCAACAATGGGCCCAAAATGAACAAGCTCAATTTGAGGCTGAGAAACAAGCTCACGACCCAATCCATGACTTAGCCCCACAAAGTATTGATACTATACTCGAGCCTTTGTTCCAACGACAGACTCCACAACAGAATATACCACCACGTCAACTTGAAGGAGCCGCACTCTTTAGCATCTTGAGTTGCCCTGTGTCAATTCCCATTGGAATCCTCTTATGGAATTGTCCCAATCTCTGGGAGAGTTTCAAAGGATGGATTGAACTCGCAAATCCCCCTCCACCTATGAATGACATTGAAGATATCCCTGTGCGGATGGGTGAGAGAGATGACATACGCAACATTACTGTGCCTTTGATCCACAAGGCATATAATGAAGTCCAAGCCATAGTGGATGGTGGAGCAGGTTTCAATGTCCTATCAAAGGAGCTCTACGAAGAATGGGGTCTCCCATCAATGCAAAAGGCTAATTTCAACATACGCCTTGCCGATGATTCACGGGCTAAACCCTTGGGAATAGTGAATGGTGTGTCCACAAAGATCGCAGGAGTCCGCTTTTCCATTCAATTCACAATCTTGGATCTCCCCAAAAAATCGTATCAAATCTTGCTGGTATGTCCTTGGTTACGGGAAGCATCAGTCCTCCATGAATAGGGAACTGATAGATTGACAATCCAGAATCGAGACACTACAGTCAGCGTGAATGTGGGGACAGGAGCTATTAAACCCATTGTGCCTAGAGCATTGGATGACACATCTTCCACAATAATCTCGAGCAAATCAACTCCCTTGCAATAGCATGCCATAGCAGGTGACTCACAAAGCAATGTCAATAACTGGATACAAACATTGGCAACCATCGACAACTGCCATTCATTAGACCCCATCTTCTCACAGATAGTTGCTAATGCACTACAGGTCGATCCTCCAGTGACACATGAAGAACCAATCGATCTAGAGATGCCATTCTTTATGCTGACCTCGAGTGGGATAATGAACCTGAACAAGGTACCCATACCAATGATGACTCGAATTTTCCTTGGGACCTTGAAATAGAGGCTGCAAATGCTGAAATTGAAGATCAAATCTTTGATAATGACTTAGCCATTCTGCATGCCCTAATGGCAGTCGAGCTCCCAAAAGTTGAACCTTCGCAGTTGAATAACAGTAGAAGATCCTGCAAGAAAGCTGAAGGAGGAAATCGCAGAAAATCCAAGGCCGAGCACTTCAATGAATTCGAACGAGTCCAAACAAGGATTGTCGAATTGTACCTTGCAAAGTCAGCTCCCTCAAAATCAGAACCACCACCTCTTAAATGGTCCCCTGAGGGACTGGAAGGCATATGCGCAGCAAATGAACCCTTACTTGGAAACACCTTACCAGTGGAAAAGTTACCCCACAGTTCCTAACGTAAGAAGTTTTGGAAATAGAAGCCACATGTGCAGATGAAGCTCGATCAAGAGACTTTAGAAAAAGAAAGAAAAGAAGAGCCTAACAAATTAATAAATGCAACTATGCCACCCAGTACAAATGACACATGTCAGGCTAGTTCAACCCCATCAGAGGCCAATCTTCGAGAAGTGCCAGAATACTTCAAGAATTATACAAGTGGTAGTGCGCCAATAGCAATGCCAAGACCACTCAGAGAATCTAAAGTTCAAGAAACCGATATTACAAATTTAAGATCGAAACGCCACAAATGAATACCAAGAAGAGACCTACATTCGATTTGCCATCATCATCATCTTTATACAATGCCAAAGTACACAAGGGGAAACTGAAGTATCTAGGTCAAGGACCCTACCGAGTACGAAAGATGAATCCCATCAGAAAAGGAGATAAGCTTCTTGACTATAGACTACAAATTGTATGGTGCAAAAGCATTACAGCAGGAACGACTCGCATGCCACAAGCTAAACAGCCACGGGATTATGCACATGGTATCCCAACTCTGAAATCAAAATAAGCCATAACCCGAGGACGGGTAATAAAATGGATCTGGGAGTATGTTGACTATGTGCCAACGTGAACTTATGTAGAAAGGGAATGTGATACAACTTTGTGGTACAACTTTGTGATACAACTTTGTGTTACAACTTTGTGTTACAACGTCTAGATACAACTTTGTGTTACAACTTTGTGTTACAACTTTATGATACAACTTTGTGTTACAACTTTGTGTTACAACTTTGTGTAACAACTTTGTGTTAAAACTTCTACATGTAGAAAGAGAATGTGTTACAACTTTCTGTTACAACTTTGTGATACAACTTTCTGCAGAGAGAGAAGCTCTCCAACTTGTATAAATACCCCATAATGGAATGAAGCCCACACTCTTTGGGGCATTGTGTTGAGTCTACTTTGGTATTCCAAGCATTTGTCTCAAGTGTCCATGCTCCCTTGCACTGCACGTCCAAAAGCATGTCCTAACCTTGCAACTCCTCCTCCCCTCTCCTCCAACCTTGCAACCCATCCTCTCCCTCTCCTCCTCCCTCCTCCTCCTCCCTCCTCCTCCTCCTCCTCCTCCTCCTCCCTCCTCCTCCTCCTCCTCCTCTCTCCTCCTCCTCCCTCCTCCTTCCTCCTCTCTCTTCTTTCCCCCATGCTCTTACACCTTCTTCCTCTCCCACTCCTATGCTCCCCTAAACCCTTTGTTGCTCAACCCTTAAACTCCATGATCTATGAGGGAGACGAGTTCTCCACCATGTACTCTACCCTGACCTTGGAACCTCCTTCTAAACCCTAGAACCTCCTTCTAAACCCTGGAACCTCCTTCTGAACCTTGGAACCTCCTTCTAAACCTTGGAACCTCCTTCTAAACCCTGGAACCTCCTAAACCTTGGACCCTCCTTCTAAACTTGGACTCCTTCTAAACCCTGGAACCTCCTTCTAAACCCTGGAGCCTCCTTCTAAACCTTGGAACCTCCTTCTGAACCCTGGAACCTCCTTTGAACCCTGGAACCTCCTTCTAACCCTTAAACTCCTCCTAAACCCTACAACCCCCAATGAAGGTGAAAGCCTTCATTACCTCTACAAATATGATTTACGTTCCTTTTACACATGCATGCACTTTGTTTGCTTACCACACTTAAGCCTACGTCTCTCACCGGAACATTACTCGAGGTCCTAAGCTACACATATACTACAACCGACAACCCCAATATATCTGTAGGTGACAAAAAGCCTCGGAACCCTGCAAACATAGAATACCTAGCTCTTCCTACGAAAGCAGTAGGAAAGGGCCAACATTGGCCCTCAGGAAGCCTCTCTATGTTCGGGAGGTTATCGAACACATTTTGTTCGATCGGGAGAGGGCTCTCATGGGGGAGGGGAAGGCCAACGGGAAGGCTGAGGGAAAGGCTGAGGGGAAGGCCAAGGCTAAGGCTGAGGCTGAGGGGAAGGCTGATGCTGAGGCTGAGGGTTAGGCTGAGGCTAAGGCTAAGGGGAAGGCTGAGGCTGAGGGGAAGGCTGGGGGGAAGGCTGAGGGGAAGGATCACGCTCTTGGGGCTCATCTTTTTTGTGATTTCCTCTCTTGAGCTTAAGGTAGACTCATAGGAATGTGAACATATGTGTTATAGTTATCCTTAAACTTTAGGACTTGGAAACTCTAAAAGGAGTCATTCTAATTAATAATATGAAACTTGAGAAAACAGCTTGAAATTTTGGTGTTAGGTTGACTAATTTAACAGAACATAAAAGTGTCTTAGGATTTTTTAATGTCCTACCAAACTAGTGTTAAACTTACACTTACCCTAGTCTCTTCTTATCTTATAACCAACCCTTATGATGGTCTGAATAAATATGTGTTTTGAGGACTAAGATATTATCTTAGAATGTATGTGTGTGTGTGTGTGTGAGAGAGAGAGAGAGAGAGAGAGATAATTTGCAAAAAGTCATTAGTCTACGAGAGTTAGTCATATAATGCATAGTCTCTAAGCAATCCAACCTCAGGAGTACTCCGACATCTTGGCATGGTTTGCAATTCCCTAGTAGAATGTGTACAAGAGTTAGTCATATAAATGTATAGTCTCCAAGCAATCTAGCCTCAGGAGCACTTTAGCATCTGGGGAAGGCTGGGGAGAAGGATGAGGGGAAGGCTCATGCTCAAGAGAGTTGGGGGAGGGCTCACAAGAGTCCTGGGAGACCTCACGAGAGTTGGGGGAGGGCTCACGAGAGTCGGGGGAGGCGCCACTGAACCCAGATAGGTTCATGTGTGCAGATGCCATGGAGGTGGTGGAGCTAGAGCACAAAGGGTGGAGGCGGCATCCAGTGGGTCTAGCATTGTTCTTCACTCTTGCCATTGAATAATGAGAGCTAGGGTTTTTTTAAACGTTTTATATAGGCCCATCATGTTTTGACATCCCTTTTAATTATGTTTAGGGTTTCATCGTGCCCCCTACCCCCACCCTAACCCCTCCAACCCCCCCCACCCTTGCTGCCCTCCCCCCCATTGCCCTCCCCCTACTTGCCCTACCCATACCCGTTGCCCTCCCCCATCCCCCCCTCCTCCCACCCTTGCTACCACTCCACCCCTCCCCTTGCCCTACCCGATGCCCCTCCCTTCTCTCCCCGCTCCTTCGCCATGTCCCCACTTTCCCCAATGTCGTGTGAGTACAAAAATTGTGGTTAAAATAAGCAAGATATTGAAAAGTGAGTACACAAATTGTGATCAAAATAAGCAATATATTTATTTCATATTTGTATACAATTACACCATAGCTTCTGTTGGTGTGGTTGGACCCATCTGCTCCCTTCTCTCACTCTAGCTTGCAACCAACATGCGACTCCTCAACTCCCTATGGATGCTTTCCAAGCACTATGCCTTCTATTCTTTGATACAATTTGAACTGCTTTTGCAAGTTCTGATGCCTTTGCCTTTTCAGACTCAAAGTCCTTCCTAGTAAACATCCAAAAAACCAGTCGAACATCTCATGCAATGCATTGCTGCGAGTGACACCACCACCATGCCTTGAGTTCTTGAATAGGCTGCCTTGGCTCTATAGTGCGACTTCTCCATGCCTTGTCTATTCCAAATGGACAAAGGACCCCAATTTTGTACAAACCATGGTCCGTGTGCATAGAGAATATGCTACAAACATGATGAGAATCATTTCAGCAAATAAAAACTGTCTATAAAGCAAGTGCGACGGTGCCAAGATTACCATGTAATGCGTAATGTGCGACTCCCCCCATGCTTTCACCATTAATTGCATAAACTCTTTCACAGCCATCCTGAACCTTTCATAATACATCTCATCGATTTGAACCTGGCGAAGCAATTTTATCAATGCATCTACCTTTGTCCATACTGTAGCTCTCAAAGTTGCTACTTGAGGATGAGAAGCCTTATTGGTTGTGCATTCACACAATGCTTTCCAGTATTCCCAACCCAAACTACTTTGAGACAATGTATGTTTGTCTTTGTCAAGATTGTGGTTTGATAGGAATATCCTTACCTTCCCTCCACCCATGGACACTTTGGCAAGAAGATTCTGTGTTGCCCCAGACATTTTCTTATCCTCCTTAAGTTTGACATGTCCTCCATGGAATCCCATCTCTGACAGCAACTTCTCAGCTTCTGCAATGCACCGTGTGGATACTTCTTGTGGAATTAAATTCCAAGCATAAACAAGATGCAAATACAACTTATCAAGTACGCACAGTTCTGCGTGTAAAGTACATATGTGTACTCTCTCAAGTGGGATGGGCAAGATGGGATCCCACTTTGGATACTTCTTGTTGCGATTGGGAGCTTGCGTTTGGCTACAAGATAGAATGTCATTCTCCCATTGTAAGCCAGACTTTTGCTTACATTGCGAACACATGCAATAAAGGCATGTGTTCATTGCATTTGCCCCTGTATCATCACAACCATGCAAGCATTTGAGGGTTTTCAAATCACCAGCAAGATGCCATTCAACTTGAAAGGTTCCATGGCCATCGACTTTCAATGTTGCCCTTCCTCTTGTCTTTGGATCGTTGATGGGATTCCTGTTCTATCTAGAACCCACTTCAATGTCTCATGGCACTCTTTCAGAGTCTCAAATGATGTAAGCCACCATATATCTTTCTCTGATTGCACTGAGAAATCTTGCTCTCCTTCTTCGTCCCTTTGAACAAAGGCTAAGGATTTATTCATAATGCAGATGCTGACTCTCTCTAACTTGTGTTCTTTCACCAATTGAGCTTCATCCACTTTGATGACAATTATGAGCTTTCCATTGCAATCTACACAACAAAAGAGAAAAATCGTTAGGATAAATATGATATAGGAAATGAACTAAGTAAAGTGCAATGCTATAATGGATTTCCTCTTACCATCTTCTCTAATAGAATTTGACCATTTCTTGTTGCAGTTTCTCAACATCTAAGTAGACATTGTTGAAAGCATTCATCTCAAAGGTTTGCAAGCTAGATTCTTTTTACTCTTCCAAGTCATTGTGCCCCTTACGCAATGGTACCCTCCAAGCATTTCTCTTGCACATTGGTTTGTTTCTCGCCGTGCACATCTCACAGACCAAGGTGTGGGTAGGGGCACTGTAGACTTCTTATATTTTCCCAAAATAGCAAACTTGAAAATTTTGAAAATAGATGTGTAAGCTTCACAACTTACACCGGCAGTATCACAAGCTGCAAGCATCTCCTTTGCATCCACAATATCCTTGAAGTCCTTCATCACCTCTTCAGCAACTTGCACACATAGGCGCTTGTGTCTTGGGTCCCTTAGTATCCCAATGACATCACTTGACTTCAATAAACTAGCTAGAGCATATGAACAATCAATATCGTCTCCGTCCGTTCTTCCCATCACATCTTCCATGAAGTTCCTAAAGAAGAATACAATAAAAACTTAGTCACAAACAGTGTACCACAAAAGAGTGTAATCTCATTGGAACATTTGATAATAACCAACCTTGTAGCCCGGACTCTCCTCTTTCTAGCACCACCAGTGGGTGCCAATGCATCCATGTTATGTAAGTACCTTCTTTTCCTCTCCTTCAATCCCAAAGGTGTTTCTTGCATCTTTTGCACTCGTTCTTTTGCCTTCTCTCATTCCTTCTCTATGGCTTGTTGAACTTGATTGTATATAGATCTTTCCAAGCCTTTTTTGGACTCAGCTAGCTTGCAGAGTGACTCTTCTAATTTATGTCGCTCCAAGTCCAATGCATTTCGCTCCAAGTCCAATGCTTTGGCTTTATCATGAAGATCCTGGTTCTTCCTTTGAAGATCCTAAATAGAGTTATGCATTGCAACAATGGTGCTATTTCCTAAATGTGCTAGCATCTCTGCTTGGGCTCTGCGCATCTCGCTTGCTTGCATAGCCATTGATTGAGCATTGTTTAACCGATTGCAATAACCAAGTAACCCCGCATGTCCATTTCCAACAAACCGAATTAGTTCATGCATTGTATGGAAAGGAGGGCTCTTTTGGTTGGTAGGATCTTCTACCCAAAGGTCGAGATGCTTCTTTCCTTGCGAACGAAGACTTTGGATTTTGGAAGCTCCCCTCAATCCTAGACTACGTGTGCTTGCATATTCATCCTCCAACTCTAAGTGAACCTGGTACTTGTTGGAGATGTCCTCGAATGGTGCCATGACTAAAGGAGTGTAGATAAGGAGAAGGTGTGGAGATGCAAGCTTGAAGAGTAGCACGCACGAAGAGGGAGGGCAAGGAGGAGGAGGGATGGGGGAGGGAGGACCAATAGTTGAAGAGGAGGAAAGGGGGGCAGACCAACAAGTGTGGAGGGTGAGGAGGAGTAGGTGTGGAGGAGGAGGGAGGGAGGAGGGAGGAGCAAGAGGGAGGAGGGAGGAGGAGCAGCGGTGGAGGAGGAGGGAGGGGGAGGGGAGGAGGAGTAGGCATGGAGGAGGGAGGAAGGGGGAGGGCAGGAGCAGGCGTGGAGGAGGGAGGGAGGGAGGGGGAGGAGGAGAAGGAAGGGAGAGGAGGGAGTGAGGAGGGGAGGGGGAGGGGAGAAGATGGGGGGGAAGGAGGAGGGAGGGGGAGGAGGGAGTGAGGAGGGGGAGTGAGGGAGGGGGAGGGAGGAGGGAGGAGAGAGAAGGAGGGAGGGAATTCAAAATTTGAATTTTGAATTTTGAATTTTTTGGTTTCCACCTAGGAGTAAGAGTTGTGTAAGAGGTGGGCTCACTTTTGGGATTAACCCACCTAGGTGAGGGGGGGTTAGGACTTTTTGGGACCTAACTTAGCCCTTTCATTAGGACTAATCCATTTCTTAATCCATTCCTTATGAGGCCCTTTTGAGACCCCAATTCTCCCCTAATGCCATTCCCTGTGTGGAACAAATTACAGGACATCCGCATTTTTTTACAAACAAAGGAAGGTGATTGTAGATTATATGTTGTTTTGATACATAGGCAAGTGGGCATTAGAATATATAAAACTAAGATTGTTTGCTTTAAAAAAAATATGGACAAAAATAGGATATTGGTCTTACATGTAATGAGTGATGTTACATGTTGTCCAAGCCTCTTTCATTGCCTTTCCAAAACTCTTTACCGCTTCTTCAAACGCTTGTTGATCATTTTTGCTAAAGGTGGCTTGGTCACAAAAAACAAAAAGTTTATCTAAGCATTTTCACACTTCTGCCTTGACATCTCTTGCCAATCCATCTGCCTGATGATCTTTGATAGCATTGTGGACTTTTCTCCACAAGCTATACTTTATCCTTGATACATATGTTGTTTTACTATCATTTATTTATTTTTTCTCTGGATGAGATAGAAATCTTCTAGCCTTTACTCCACCAATAGATGGCTTGATAGGAACATCTTTTCCATTTGTAGATTTTTTAAGATCCTTTATATATGTACATCTCCTCCATCGAGACCAATTTTTGATAGCATTGGTTCTAACGATTGCACAAGCTTTACTTTATCCTTGATATGTGTGTTGTTTTACTGCCATTTATTTATTTTTTCTCTGGATGAGACAGAAATCTTCTAGCCTTTACTCCACCTATAGATGGCTTGATAGGAACATCTTTTCCATTTGTAGATTTTTTAAGATCCTTTGTAATATGTACATCTCCTCCATGGAGACCAATTGTTAATAGCATTAGTTCTAACGATTTAAGTGCCTCTTTTCTTGTGCTCTCAGGGTGAAGTTTCCATGCAAATCCAATATATAGGAAAACAAGTTTCTCAATGATCTTACATAATGCATGCAATGTACAAATGTGAACATTGCATAATGGGATCTCAAGAACTACTTTGAAATTTTTATCTACTTTATCTCTATTGGGTGCTCTTTTCCACCATTTAGAATCTAGGACATGCGTTGGTTCATTGTAGTATAAGCAAGGAGATTTTGAGATACCCCCTTTGCTTATATTGAACATACACTTCAATGTCTTCAGGTCACCTGCCATATGCCATTCAATTTGAAAATCACCCTTCCCTGGAACATGAAGAGTCATCCTTGGACTTGACTCTTGATAATTGATGGTATATCTATTTGACGAAATACCCAATAAAGTACTGCATGGTCCTCAGTCTTCACCTGTAATTTAAAACCACAGGTTTGCAAGGTATATGATATAAAATTGATTACATTTCGAGCAAAGACTAATTTAGAAGGCGATAGTTTACATACCTCAAATGCACCCAACCACCATATGTGCTTTTCTGATTGGGCACTGAAGTACTTGGAGCTGGACGTTGTGATTGAGTGCTCGATTCATCAAAGTGATAGAAACTCTCTCTATCTTTTTTTCCTTAACGATTTCACACTCATCGAGCTTCACAACAAACTTCAAAACTCCTTTACATTCTTCAAATGTGATACTATAGAACTCAACCATAAGTCTTTGCAATTGTTGAAGATCTACAAAAATATTATTCCAAGCATTATATGTAGTGGTTCCCTTTTCACTTTCATATACACTTTCGATATGAAAGTACTATCCAATAAACTTATCAATTTCTTGGTTGAGATGACCTCGTTCCTTCCACACTTGTGCTGGTGTTGGTAACAACACATGTTTTATCCGTTGATCTTTTAATGTTAATGACACAACTCTAAATATTGAAGTATATCCCTTTCTACTCACATCAAGAGCCTCTTGAATTTTTGTGACATCAGCTTTACTTTCCGATACAAAGTCTTCAAAGCACTTCATATTTTACCTTCTTAAACTTCTTTTCCTCCATCATGTTCTTTGCAACAACAGTGGAGACTAAACCCTTTATACTTGGAATTAAAATAGGATCAATGTTTTCTTTCTCAGGTCCTAAAATTTTCCTGCAACAAGTAAACTTTGCAATATTACAAATTTTCTTGCAAGACAGACACACATATACAAATACAATGGCTAAACAAGATGTACTCTTACCTTGCTTTTTGTACTCTGCGCTTACATCCTCCAGTGCCAGCTTTCAATTGCATAATGTTTCGAATTCTCTTACTTCGTTGTCTCTCTCCAAGAATGGTTCTCTTCATTCTTGCTCTCCTTAGCTTAGTCTTTGTCTTTGAATGCTCTTCGATTTCCCTTTGCAGAGCTCTGCTCTTTCAAGTCTGAATTTATCGACATTTCTTGGTCCAAGATACATGTACTCTTACGTTGCTTTTTGTACTCTGTGCTTACATCCTCCAGTGCCAGCTTTCAACTTCGCAATGTTTCGAATTCTCTTACTTCGTTGTCTCTCTCCAAGAACAGTTCTCTTCATTCTTGCTCTCCTTAGCTCATTCTTTATCTTTGAATGCTCTTCGATTTCCCTTTGTAGCTGCTCTTTCATTTAATCTTTCGCGGTAACCATTCAAATATTTGAAAAAATATGGATTAGTGATGTCGTGATGGGTTCTTTATGAGAGGCCGCCATCAAAAGAGATGCGGGATCTATATGGAGAGTTTAATGTAGCGTCTTCTCAATTATTTGAAAGGACTTTTTTCCCTGGACTAACACATCTGTGATCCCAAACTGACAGATCTCTGTATTTTATTGCTTTTTTCACATTTTAAAAGAGAGATAAAAGAGAAAATAGCGAATTTCTTACAGGGCTCCAAAATGAGCTCCCTCTTTTCCTAATGACATGCAAAACTAAGATTAACCTTAGCGCAAGTTTTTCTATGAAGCAAATATATACACATGCTTCCATGAAAGAAGGAGGATTATTATGGAACTTTTAGCTTACTATTCTCCCATGCGACTGGACATGTGGCAAGAGCATATTAATTGAAAGATATATGGTGTTCGAAATTTGACATGCTATCTCAAGGGTCCACCATATGTAAACCCTATATATCACGTGCATTCAAGGCTTATTTGTAAAACCCCTTATCTATAAATTCATCATGAATAAAAAACACCCTTTTTCTATTCAATCTTTGAATTACCCCTTATATGATACTCTTATGTATGTGAAAATGTATAAAAAAGGGATTCTAAAAATACCTTCTATTGAACACACATGCTATATGCTTACATATTTATAAGTGACCCCCTGAGCATGCTATAGGGCTATGGGACATGATGAATGTCATTTTCTATGCTCTTTCTTGGGTTTAGCCATATGTTTAGATACATCAACAATACTATTTTCTTTCCCTTCTATAGGTGCCACCTCTTTTGGCTCATTCATAGATAGGTTATTCTCTAGTGTTGGGAAAGATAAAAGAAAACCGCACTCACCTAACTCCCTTTCGGTGATATTTTTGCAATCATATTAGATAGACCAACCATACTTGAAAATGGAAAAGCGACAAGATAGATCAACCATATTTAAAGAATTATAGAAAGATAGAACCACCATATTTGAAAATGAAAAAATGGCAAGATTTATTTATCATGTTTCTTCTTCCACGAGACTCTGGCCTATGTGTCTTCTTCAATGAGGCTCTTAAGGAGATTGGAAGGGTGTGAGGAAAGAGTAAATAAAAGGGGTAAGTGGGGGTGGGTGTGGGGGAAGAGGGAGCATAAGAAAGGGCTTAGTAAAAAGTAAGTGTGTGGGTAAGGCTGTCCGATGGAAGAAGGGTAGGCTTCTTCTCGTTGCGTCAAAGCAGCTTTGTGAGACTGTTGTTATTGTCACAGATTTTTTTGCACGGTGGAGCACTGGAGGCCTAGAGGAACGCCGCCCACAAGCCCAAAAGCAGCAGCAGTAACCATCGTCCACGTACCTTGCAATCGCTTCCAGCAGCACCTCGTCCTCTCGCGCTGCTCGCATCCCCGTTCCACGCTTGTGAGCTCACCATCGTAGCATCGCTGCTGCTGGTCGGTTGTATCCCACTCGCGCTCTTCTCACTCAACCATCCCACATGCATCCGCATTCCCCCACCCGACGTTCACGCAGCCACCATCCGTTTAGTAATTTATCATCTACCCACGTTTTCACCCTTCCTTTCCACAGTTTCCAGCCAATTCCACATCCACGTTCCAAAAATTTGAACCATCTCTCTCTCTCTATCACGTCATACAGAACCCCAGGACCCATTATTCATCACATACAGCCTGCAAGAGAACATCACCTATGGATTATCAATCATATACTTGATCTCTATTCATGGCTCACCTCGAATTAGACGCCGGGCAGAACGTTATCGCATAGTCTGCTCCCGTGCACGTAAAGATGCTCGTCGGATCGTCGTATGCATAACTGTATGCGTTCGGACACGCTGCCTTAAAGATCTCGGAGTACGTCGTCGGTTTGCAGGTCGTCGGATTGGCATAGGCACCGTCGCAGCAGTATTGTGCGGATCGAAATTCAAGGCAAGCGCTCTTGCAGGAGACCACCTCTCCGTTGTCTACAACTTGTAGTTCGCTCGGGCAACCACTGTTGATGTTGGTGCTGCACCCAGCGACACCACAGCTTCCATTCGTGCTATCCTTTGGAGTCACCGTGACAGGCAAATTGTACCCGTCCACCAAACTGACATCGTAATAGTCCTGAGTCGAAGTCGGTCCTTGCAAAGTGATTTCAACGAGTGTTGCTGGTGGAGTGGCTCCAGCTCCGCCACATTGTAGCTTCCCACCGCAATCCGCGGTAGCACAAGTGCCTACTCCAGCACTAGAGAAATTACAGCCTGTTCTGCCCCAAAGACGGCCTGACCAGCCTGCCGGGGCTGTTAAGGTCATAGATTGGCCAGAGTCTAGGACAAAGCCCCCATTCGCCAGTAGAGACACCCCCGCGTTGGACAGAATACCTGGCCATACTATGTAATCACAACCATTGGCGATTGTGAACGTGGTCCCAGACACAGCTCCTGTTGCAAAGACACAGAAAATCCTCACAATTCGCGGACTGCAATTGCTTCATGTCAAGTTCAAAAAGCCCAGATGCCTTCTGGCTTGGGAATTGCGCATTAAGAGAACACCGGACAAAACATTTATGCATTTCCTTGACCTCGCTTTGAGAAGGGAAGCTTAGTTTCCTATCGCTGAGGCCTTATATCTAGCAAATTGATTAATTCCTTCCCCCAGGTTTTCATGCGCACAAATATACTCAGCACTTCTAGTTCTAGGGACATTGCAGGGGAGGGGGGCCTTGTATCTAGCTTTTACGGACCCAAATTCATTAATTCCTTCCCTCATGTTTTCATGCGCACAGATAGTCTTAGCACTTGTAGTTCTAGGGACATTGCTGCAAGGGGCGGATAAAATGAACTCACTGGAAGCGACGGAAGTCAGGAGGAAAAAGGCCAGCAGCTTCTGATTCCAAAAGGGGCAGATCACATGGTTCATGCCGAATCTCTGGGTTCTCGCAAGGACCTAGGGGCGAAAACATGCACTGTGAGGGGAATAGATAAGGCTATTGGCGGCCGACTCTCGGCAGGGAGTCGAGAGGGCAAAGAGAGCAGTATGGAGACCTGTGGACGTGGGCATGTGCGCTAAGCAGCCATTGTTGAAAACAGGAAAGAGAGAAGGCCGAAGAGAGCAGAGTCTGCGGATATAAAGCTGCAAAAGCATCTTAATAATACAAGCACGTCTCGCTTTATCTCACTAGCATTCAACGTTCAACTCACCATTGACAATGAAATCCTACCAATTCTACATATTACGTATGTGTAATCTTTCTTTGTCTTTCCATAACCCTCGGATGATCCCCTCCCTGCTTTCTTCCTTTTACTTCATCCAACATCCTCATCCGCAGCTCAATGGATCGCTTAACGAATCGACTTCCTAATAACACACCGTAAACCTTCCGTTCCCCCATCATTCCAGTGCGCGAATGCTCGACAGGTTAAAGGGATCTTTCCTTAACGGGTTAGCAGACATTTGCTTGCTCCCTCACATGATCATTCAACACTCGAAGCCAGGGTACGCACTTTGACGGATTAAAGAGATCTTTCCTTAACCTTGACATGCCGACCTCCCAAGCTTGCTGTTCTCGTGAAACATCATGCTTCGCCGACGTTATACCTAAAAAAGAGCTGCAGTGATCGTTTGCGAGCATCTCAACGATCGTGACCGCATTTAAACGGCATGCTGGCGTAGAGAATGACAATCACTCACGAACGGCCGGGTGCATATTTATACACATATAATACCGTTCAAGTTGCAGCTCACGACAGTGCATCTCCACTCCCACTCCAAAACTGGGGACTTCAATTTTTCCTCATCTAGAACCTGTCTGTGTGTGGGTGCATGAAGTCGCTTCTGATACTTCTTTTGATCTAGAGCTCATTCACCCCCTTATGAAGTCGGCATTTCATCCGCTAATAGCTGTCATTCGCGAGAACCGTAAGGGGATTAAATAGCTTTCTTTTTTTTCAAATGCGCTGCAGGCTTTGATATTAACGGGGCAAAAAAGCGCCAAAAACAAGGGGGGGGGTCAGTCCCCTCGAGGACTCTTGGCAAAACTATGGCCAACAAGGGGCAGAGCCCAAGGCCCGCGCTCAAAGAGCAACGCTAGACAGGGGCTCAAACTACCCTAGGACCGTGCAGCTAACCAGAGCTGCTCTAATATCCTCCACACACGCCAATGTCACCGAGTCATTGCGAGCTTTGATCTGGACAGAGTCAACTAAAAGGAAGTCAATAGATGGAGAATCGTAGGGACGCGCCATTCCCGTGCAAGGTTCAAGCCGAACGCCAGCTGGTTGCAACTTATCCAAATTGCATAGTAGGTCGCCCCTCTAATCAACAGCCACGCGGTTGCCACGGTAGAGGAGCACCCCGTGGTCTTCTCGAGCAGCGACTATTTCCAAGTCAGTTTTAGGTAGGTCATCATCCCCGATAATCCGATCGCTCCTTCAAGCTTTCTCCACACATGGCGAGACACGGGCAGGTATCAACGGCCACGTGGATGCCACAGTGGATGAGCACCCGGTGGTCTCCTTGAGCAACAACTGTTTCCAAGTCAGTTTTAGGCAGGTCATCATCCACGATAATCTGATCGCTCCTTCAAGCTTTCTCCACACATGGTGAGACATGGGGCAACTCCAGAATAGAAAAAGCACGGATTCTAGTGCCATTTCACAAAGGGGGCACAGCGGGTTCACCGCCGCTATTCTTCGTGCCAATTTATCATGCACAGGAGTCCAATGGAGTAAGATCTTTTAGAGGAGGAAGGCAAATTTCCCGATATGGCAATTCTTCTAGATGTCTATCAAGTGCTTATCCCACCAAAGCCGGGAACGCCGGAGACCCCATTTCGAATTGAGGTCTCCTGCAACCGCCATCTCTTCCAGGAGGGCCTTGTACATTTGCCCCACAAAGGTTCTTCTCAACTAGGTCTTTCCCAGGAACCAGTGGAGCAGCCTTCTCTGGTCTGCTAAAATGCAGTTCGGCAGCTGGACGCCCAAGTAGAGGGTTAGGATTCTAGCGTCGTTTCCCTCACCGTCAGTGAGAATGTACAGCTTATGTCTCCTTGCGGCCACCACTACCCCAACTTGGGATCCAGATTTGCTTCCAGTGTCGCAAACCTTTTTTGAAAATGCTTCTGGCACATGACATGTCCAGGCAGGCTAGTGACTTGTCATTGGCACCAAAGGCCTTGCTCCACCACATACTCTCAGCAAGCCCAGCATCTCCCCCGAGTCCGCCCATAGGTTTCCAAACAAGTTTAGCCACCGCCACCTTCCAGGCCACCACTATCTCATGTAACAGAGAGAGGATCCCTTAACAGAGAAGGGGAAGTCTGAGAAGAGCCTTTCATACCAGGAAAGGCCCCTCCATAGTCCCACTTTGTAGCTGGACCCCATCTCAATGAACTAATGCGAAATTTCGACCCAGGGTAGCCCTCCAACGAAAAGCTTTGGTAGCCACTTGCTAATCAATGCCACATTTTTCAGAAAGGTATCCGAGATTCCGAGCCCTCCTCTTCGCTTGGGTAGCTTAAGCGCATTCCAGGGAATGTAATGCATCTTCCTGATGCTCCCCTCCTCCGCCTAGAGGAATGATCTCAAGGCTCTCTCAATTATAGCCCATTGAGACTTATGAAATAGACAAATCGAGGCCACGTATGTTAGCATCGCCGAGAGAATGTGTTTGACCACTACGGCCCGGGCATTCCATCCCAGACTAAGGCTACTCCAAGCTTTGAGTTTGGTGAGGAGTCTCTCTCTGAACCAATCAAAGCGTTGCTGCTGCTGCGAAATTCCTAGGCCTAGCGAGGCTCCGAAGTACTGAATTACCTCCCCCTTTGCAATCCATTTGACAAGCATGGGTACTAGGCCATCTGGCAGCTCACTAAACTAGCCGTGCGAATCGCAAATGATTTGTTCCACCTGTAGATTGACCCCAATGCTACACACAAGGTATTCAGACACTCATTCAAGGTGGCCACAGAGTCGGCCTTTTCTTTACACAGAGCCATGAGGTCATCTGCAAACATCTGGATACTCAAAAAGGAGCCCGAAGGGAGTAGGAGTCCTTCAAATCGGCCCAACTGACCTGCATGTTTGATCATCTGTATTAGGGGGACTGAGGCTAGAGCAAACACAAGGGGGGCTAGGGGGCACCCTTGCCTTATTGACCGTCTGAGCTGGAAAGATCCTACCACTCCACCATTTAGGCATAGGGCTGCTAAGTCATTTCCAAAGAGAGTCAAAACCTTTCTTACAAAGGCATCGCCGAAGGAACCCTAATCTAGATAGAACTGCTTCAATGAAATTCCAGTGGATTCTATCATATCCCTTGTCCAGATCGATCCTGAAGAGGATACAATCCTGGTTAGAGGCACATGCATAATCAATTGCTGCACTAACATTCAGAATGTTGTCAAAGATATCACGGCCTTTTACAAAACCCGCTTGTTCTATATCCACCACCTAGCTAATCATTTGAATCCTAAGTGCTAGAGCTTTTGCCATTACTTTATATGAGGTGTTAAGCATAGTAATAGGGTGTCAGTCACTAGGATGGATCCTGTTAACATTCATAGAGTACAACCACCAAATGTAGGGTAGTCAATGAGTAAAGGTGATCAGGCCAAATGATCTACTTCAACGAACAAGCTCAAGGGAGTTTGATACCCAAATACACCGAGATCAATGATTACAAGCAATGTGCACACGGAAGGAGTATAGCTCAAACTCGGGGAGTTTGATCCCCAAATACCCAAAGTCCGCTCCAAAGTCTAAGGATTCAAAGATTCCAAGCAACGTGCACAGGTTGTATGTTCTAGCTACCCTCGCTTGGAACAAGGATTTGCATACTAGGAACAAGAAGATGCACACTTCTGGGCCACGAAGAGTGCATCGACCTTGCACCGTTCAACTCCACATCTAGAGGAAATAGCGACACCAACGAAAATAGCCACAGAAGGAATACAGCTCAAACTCAGGGAGTTTGTTCCCCAAATATTCCGAAGAAAAGGCTTCCCGTCAACATTCAGGGTTACCTTTGAGTGTCTAGTGGAAGCCGAGCCTCGTCACTCCAGGTTTTGAGCCGGATTCATGAGGTTCGAACCCCAAATAGGTGAAGGTGTGAGAGCGCTCAAGGAGTTTGAGCCCCAAATCACCCAAGCCTAGGAGTGGCGAGACTAACACAAGCGCTATTTGGAAACCGGTTAGGACCACCTCCTAATTCCAGGTTTGTCCCAAGTGCTTTAATATGGTTAACACAAGCGCTATTTCCACTAGTAGGGAGAGTCGATAAGAATAGCAATATACCTTGGCGCCCTATGAGCCCAAGAGCCCATGGTTGTAAAGTGAGGGAGAGTGCTAAAAAGGAAAAGGGTTGGCCCTCTCCCTTCAAAAGGTGACTCGTATAAAAGACTAAATGTTTGACTTTGGTCTTCATTGTTGTTTGCACAAGTTTGAATACAAGCTCCCTCTTCTCTTCCAAGAGAGTGTTTTGGGTGTTCTCTTGTTTCCATTGTAGTGCCTTTGTGGTTGTCACTCTATCCCCCTTCACTCCCTTCTCCTTCTTCCCTTCCTCCTCCTCCCTTCTCCCTCCTTCTCCCTCCCCCTCCCCTCTTCCTCTTCCCTCTTCCTTGCGTGAAACCACATTGCAACAATCCGGAGACCACCTGAGTGACACTTGCGGATGGCTCGTGCTATGCATTGCTCCCACAAGGAGTAGCCAGAGTGGAGACTTTGTCGACATATCTTCAACTACCCCATGACACGTGAGTCACTGCTATGACCCACCACATTTTTGGCGCTGTTGCCAGGGAAAAAAGGTATGCTTTTGTATTTGCACTTGTCTCCCTTCGATATATTCCCATTGCACAAGTTTTCAAGCTTACCTTGGAGCTTGTTAATAGAGTTGTAGGTGAGAAGAGAGGTGAAAAGAGAGAGAAAGAGAGAGAGAGAGAGGACAGAAATCTATTTTTTAATGAAGGAATGTCATTTGTGAGCTTGGGAAGCTTGTTTTGGATGCTTTTTGGCGTTTCAAGTTGATAGGAACTTAGTAGGCTTGATTGCTAAGGTGTGTGTGTGGTCTAATCACCTCAAAAAACAACAAAACTAAGGATTTTTGTCAAGTTTTGAAGTAGTTTCATGTTCTAGAACTCCCCTTTTTTGAGTTTTTGCATTTTGACTTTCAAAAAGTGTTTGTTTTCATTTTTTTTCATTGAGTAGGTAGATTAGGTAGTTTAGCACTCCCCCATCACAAAAAATCATGAATAGAAACTGCAAAACCCTCAGAAATCATCAAATCTCACTTAGCAAAACTGTGTATGACTATCCCGCCGAGTCGACGCTGTAGCCGTATTACATCGAGTAATTTCCCAACCGACCGGCGTGTTAGCTGGATCCCCTCGGTCAACCTTCGTTGACCTGATGGCTTAACACTTCCCTGCCGACCTAACCTCTGACTATGGTTTACCCCACCACCCGGAGTTAATGCGTGTTAGAGTTACTTCCGCACCAATTTGACAAGTCATTGATTGGTGCTATAGTGGTTCCCCGTCGACCGTTGCTATTTTACTATCCTGCCGCCAACATGATGGATCCACCCCCACGCTCGTAGTCATAATCGTTCCCCTCTGCCGCTGTCATGTTACTCCATCGCACCACCCATCACTGTGCAATCCTGCCATTTGATGTTTTCCGCTTACCCCACTGTTGTTTGCTATACTATCCCGTCAAGTCCCAATCTCGCCATCCGATGTCATCCTGTATTCCTATGCCCGTGGGGATATCCCTTTCGATCGATCGTGCTGACCACATGGCAATTATTTTCCCACCGATCGTCACGATATATCCATCACACCAACTGATGCTATATCCTTATTCCACCAATTGTCATTGCTAAAAGGTTACATTACTGCCTGTCGCCCACCAAAACCGTACTACACTGCCCAATGCTATACCTGTAGCCCACCGACCGGTGCTGTAGAGTTATCCCGCCGATTGGTGTGATACCTCTGGGGTAGCTAAGGAATCAACAGAAAATTCAAGAACCTCAGTTCAGCTTGGGTGTCCCTAGCCAGAGGAATCCCACATGCACTTGAGGTTCATAAGGATTTTGCCAAAGGGTCCAGTGCCAAAAGAAAGCACGTCAAGCTACGCTCAGCCCACCCTTCATCTTAGTTGGGAGTCCGGAAGCTCAATCTCGAGCCTCCACTCGTACGTAGGTCCCCATCCAGACACTCCATCGAGTTCAGACGAAACAAAGAGCCTTGAAGGAGTGATGCAAGACCCCTTAGGTCCAAGGGCCTCGGAAGCCCCCTTCACGAGTGTAGTCTCTCCCAACTCTCCTACACCTTCGGTTACATCCAGGCTTAGAGGTACATTCTCTAACATGTTTGGCCGCTTAGGACGAACAGAGTCGACAAACATAGAGAACCCCTTTGCCGGCATGTCCGTAGGAAGGGAAGGCCAGCAACATACAGTTCCCGAGCCACAGAGCGAGATAGAAACTACCTTCGCCAAATCCAGGATCCTGTACCTACGCCAAACCCTACCAGTGGGAGAACATGGATGATGAAGATCTATGGATGAGGGAACTCCGTAGAGAATACCCGAGTCGAGGGGATACCAGGAACTTCTAAGGTGGAATGCCTTATGACCCTCTAACAGTCCGGCCCCTGCAGTTCCCACCCTACCACCAGTAGCATGGGACCAATATTACCATGCCTCAGGACCCACCACCTCCGAGAGTCTGTCCCTTTCCGTCTATACCGATTGCGCCAATGAACGCAGGCATGGGTACTTTTGTCCCAATGTCGACACCAGCAACTATATGGACACCACCACCTGGGCCAGGCCTAAGGCGCCTTCGACCCGCCAGGCCTACAGCAACACCACCTCCGCTAGCTGCTCAAACGGTGTTGACTGACGAGGCTATGCGTATTTTGGTAAACTCCCTAGGAAGGGGGGCAACACCACCTCCACCCACCCCAGTGTTCCATGCAAGGATGGCAAATCCCTCAAGAAGCCGTCCCATAGCCATTTCCAAGCTAATGACCAAGTTCCTCGGAGAAGGAGACCCGGTCTCTCACGTGGAAAGGTTCGAGAAGATTTGTGAAGCCTTTGGTACACCAGGTGACCTTGAAATGGCCAATGCATTTGGCCTTAGCTTGGACGGCAAGGTAGGTCAATGGTATAGGGCTCTCACCCCAGAGGAAAAGATCAACTGGGAGACATTAAGAAAGGCCTTTATTGTGGGATTCGCTCCAAGCGGCCATAAATGGAGCCCGATCAACCAATTATATGGGCTAAGACAAAACGACAAAGAATCCCTAAGGGATTAGATTGTGAGGATTAAGCACCTCAATGCCCGCTGTGAACTCTAGCAACGAGCGATTGTTGCCTCGCTTCCTTATTGGGCTAGCAGACCCAAAGTTGCACGACCACCTCATGGTGATGAATCCCACCTCCTTTGATCTATATAGTAAGGTGGCCATCTGTATATGTGACAATATGATGGACAAAGTGGATTCGGACAAGGCCTCGACCCCCTCCCAAGTAGCCCCATTGGTTAGGTCCTCGAGTGTAGAGTCAAGCAAGAAGGAGGCTAATAAGCCTATAAGCTTGGATGTGAGTGAGCTAGCCTCCAATCTCTTGGAGCAGCTAGGTCAACAATGGAGAGCAAGACCCCCAAAGAGGTGCCGAGAAACCCCCACTTGTTTCCACGAAGAGACAATGTTTGGTGCGGGGTATGCAATGGCAACCACCCCTCCAATGAGTGCCTGCACCTAAGGGCAAGGCCGGCACTCTACTGTGCACATTGCCATAGGGGGGGAAACCATGATATCTCCCTATGTCGATTTTTGAGGTCCCTTCCCCAACCCATGTATCAAATACGACCCCCATTGGCCCTCATAGCTCCACCCAACCCCCAGATCTCGCAAGGTGGCTTTGTGGCTAGCTCTAGCTAGTGCGGGGCTCAGCCAGCTCCATTGCCTCCACCCATACTAGGTCCACAATCTGCGCTACCTCGCATCGCCCTAGTCAATCAAGTGTTGGTTGAAGAGTTGCTCAACGACTGGGATGAAACGCACCCCAATCATGGACCTCATGATTATTACCCCTACGAGGAGGGGAGTGGAGCCCTGGCTTACTATCTCCCGCCAGAGGATCAATTAGTCCCCGTATTCCAGACTACCCCCGTAAACGCAAGAGCGGGAGATCTGAACTCAATTGCTCGGAGGCCCCCGCTCCAATGTTATACCTGCCAAGGTCCCCATAGAGCAAGTGAATGCCCCTACCGAGGCACTTCAAACCCACCGGTGTCCTATTTCAAATGCCAGGGCCCACACTTCTTGAAGGACTGTCCATATAGAGATCGTACACCCACCGCCCCAACTGCAACCAACCCCACTCCCTTGTGCGTAGGATGTGGCATGGAGCATCTATTCCAAGATTGTCCCATGAGAAGACCAACCACTCCACTCACCACGCCAAAGAGCACCAGCCTCAATCTACTTAGCATCAAACAAGGCCATGTGGCCGCAGTGCCACTACAAGTCATTACAAGGATGCAGGCCAAGGCACTAGGCAAGGCCATGAAGAAGCTCACCAAGAAGGATAAGGTATCCCCATTGCCCGGTCCCGCGATTCGTCTACAGCCTCTAACTCGTTCCAAGAAGGTCATTCGAGTAGGTGACGGTTCTAATTAGGTGCTCATCCAGGACGGTTTTGATGAGGAGACGGCTACCAACAGTGTAACATCTAATTCGAGAAATGTAATCTCAAAATGAGAACTCTAGAGGAACCTTTCAAAGATTTCCTTCTTTTCATGTGAATTTTACATATTTTGCACAATGTCTTTTCACAAAAGACATAAAAACCATCTTTTTTTGAAAAAATTTCGACAATGGTTTTTCAAAAAACAAGCATGAAAACCTTTACTTAGAATACAAAATCAACATAAAATACAATAATGTCTCAAAACCATTACAATATGGACCTATGCATCCAATGCAAATAAAAGGACCATGGCATGACATAATTCAAAAGTCTAATATACTAGAAATTACATTCCTTCACAAATATACATGCCATTGATTCTACAAAGAATAGTACTCATTTTTCGGATCGTATACCTTCAAATGCACTAGAGCTAAAGCTTTGTGGGGTAAAAGTTGTAAGAGCCTTCATCCTCCAAACTATCCACTTTAACATTCTCTGAGTCAACCTAGCCAAGTTGAGATGCCACCCTCTTTCTTGCATGGCATGTCTTGGCTTTAACTTGTGCACTGCATCCAATCAATGTGTTTGAAATCTTTCGGGATAATGTTATGTATTGTGTCGCCTTTGGCAATTGCCCTGCTTGCAATTGAAATGCATATATCAAAATATCTAACCCAATTGCTTAGTCAATGATATCATCTACCAAGCTCTACCTTGCTTACTTTATGCAACCAAGCTATATGCTTGGTCAATGATATCATTGACCGAGTGAGCCAAAACCTTTAAAAGCTCTAAATTATTTGAGGAAAAATGTAATTTTTTGTAGATTCATATTTTGGTATTTTTGAAATCAGAAACGAGCTTGGAAGTCCCCAAAACCCTAAAAATGACTGCAAACACGGATACCTTCCGATGATTTTTTAAAAATTTCCAAAGAAAAAAGTATGCGCCCACGTGCTAGATCGATGATATCATCGACCTGGCGCATGTTTGGTCGATGATATCATTGACACGTTCTTGGTATCTTTCGGGATAATGTTATGTATTGTGTCGCCTTTGGCAATTGCCCTGCTTGCAATTGAAATGCATATATGAAAATATCTAACCCAATTGCTCAGTCAATGATATCATCTACCAAGCTCTACCTTGCTTGCTTTATGCAACCAAGCTATATGCTTGGTCAATGATATCATTGACCGAGTGAGCCAAAACCTTTGAAAGCTCTAAATTATTTAAGGAAAAATGTAATTTTTTTGTAGATTCATATTTTGGTACTTCTGAAATTAGAAACGAGCTCGGAAGGCTTCAAAACCCTAAAAATGACTGCAAACACGGATACCTTTTGATGATTTTTTGAAAATTTCCAAAGAAAAAAGTATGCACCCACATGCTAGGTTGATGATATCATCGACTTGGCGCACATTTGGTCGATGATATCATTGACACGTTCTTGGTAGATGATATCATTGATCAAATTCTCGATAGATGATATCATCAACCAAACGCGTGCCTGGTCGATGATATCATCAACCTAACGCGTGGGTGCATGCTTTTCCCTCTAGGCATTTTCAAAAAGGCATTGGAAGGTATTCGTGTTTGCAGTCGTTTTTAGGGTTTTGGGGCCTTTGGAGCTTATTTCTAATGTCAAAAGTACCAAAATATGAATCTATAAAAAATTTACATTTTTCCTCAAATAATTTAAAGGTTTTGGCTCACTCAAATAAAAGTTTTCCATTCTTTCTATATGTGATTCAAAAAGTGGGTGAAAAGTCTCATTTGGACAATAATGAGTAGAACATGCTATTAGGTGCAACAAGTTAAGACAATAAATGTTATTTTTTGATAAAAATACAAAGGGCACGGGAAGGTAAAATCTTTAAGACTTTCAGAATATAGAAAATCGAAAGATATTTTGCGATATAGTGGAGGCCTTTCTAATTTATAAGCATGATGTTTGAAAAATGTATGAATTATGTAAGTTTTTAGTTTTTAACTACGCAAAATATAGCTTTTTTCTTAAAAAGTTATAATTTTAATGAATTTTTTAAGGAATCTTAAAACGGGTACCAATGTTATGTACCTGAAATAGATGTTACACTATTTACCCTTGCCACCTCCTCTACTTCCGAATAGTCTTCCATCCAGGGTGACCCTGAGGTACCTCCAATTCTAGAAGTAAACAAACCAGTGCATGCTCAGGGCGCATGCTCAGGGCCTGGCACCAGCACCCACCTATAAAGAGACCTACCCTAACCCGGTCTTAGAGAAGTAATACATAAAAGATGCCCAGAACTTGGTACATGAATGTCGGGATAAGTTCGAGCATTGACTAAAGGCCAGTAGGGGGTCGGATGCTATCCATCCAGCCCACCTGATGGGGCATCGAGGAACGAAATCGCTCAAGGTCCCAGAAAGAGTAGAGGAAGAGAAACACCTCAGCTTGGAACAGTCGAAAGCTCCGAATCTGATGCAGAAGATGTTCCAAGAAGACCCAGTGCTGCATAACCTCCAAGACGAAGGAGACCTGTATGGCTTCGATGACATGTTGTCCATGGAGGAAGAAGCTTCACCAGAATCCTTCGATAAGGCTGGGTTAGCTGCCTTCCTATCTACACAAGTGAAAATGCCAATCACATCTCTGCTAAGAGGAAATCCCATCCTATGGCGTGATCTGTCCAATTGGATGAATAGGTCACTCCTACCTCCAGCCCCTGCTAGCCCTAAGCCCAACCAATCAACGCTAGATAAGGGGCAGAACCTACCCAAGATTCCCATCAACAAGCTAGGCCAGTATTTCAGGGGTGATGACACAAACGTCTCAATCCCCATAGTCTACCAAAACCAGAAGGTGGAAGCCATCCTAGATGGGGGAGCAGGAGTGAGTGTCTGCACCAAGGAATGCTAGGAAAAATGGAAAAAACCCGAACTTGAGTAGACCCATCTGGTAGTAAAGCTAGCCGATGGAGGAACCGTTGAACCTCTGGGAGTACTGACTGGCATAAACGTTAAGGTGTTTGGATTCATGTAGCCTATCAAGTTTGTGGTCATGGACTTCACTCGATATCTCGGATATGAAGCTATCCTAGGCATACCCTTCTTGCGAATGTCCGAACTCATGCATGACTGGCGTAATGATAATATCTACTTGCGGCATGAGGAGCAAACCATGAGAGTGGACCTGCATACCTACCAGGCCCACCCATTGTTAAGACACCTTTTTGCCCCGTAGAGTCCGACACCATCGCCCAAACCACCTCCGTAAAGCTATTCCAACCTTGTGACAAGGAAGAGGATAAGAAGGAGTCTAACGACTTTTGGTATGCACCTCTTCCCGAGCCAGAATTCTTGCAAAACTAAATGCACATCTTAGCCAACATAGATGTCCCAGAATTCAGATCACCACCCTAGAGCTCGAGGGTCTCTGACCTCGGTGGTTCCCCTAAGGATGTTCAATATGCTCAAACCCCGAGAGGTAAGCAAGGGAATAGTAAGGGTAAAATCAGATCTTCACTGGCTAACCTACGTAGGCGCCACAACCGCCCACCATGAGTTCTCCTCTAACTGCGAAAACAGGGTGAGTAAGGTAACCACCCCTGTCAGCTCTATAAGTACAAAGGAAGAGCCCCCTTCAGGTCCCAAATCCCCTGTATCCAAAGGCAAGGCTAAGGCCAAAAAGTCCATTGCTCCGGTAGAAAAATAGAAGAAGATTGAGGATAAAGAGACCTACGGCAGGTGCCAACCCAATATAAGGCCTATACTATTCAGGATCGCAAGATCTTATACCAACAGGCCAAAAGATCTCGAGAGGATGGTTATTCTCAAGGATATGATGGACCAGCCCCGGTCAAGGAAGTAAACTTAGCCCCGGAAGAGCAGGACCCACAACCCATATTTGTTGCCGATGACCTCACTCCTAGGGAGGAGAATGCCTTAATAGCTCTCCTATGGGAATATAAGGATTGCATGGCCTAGAAATACACGGACATGAAAGGCGTACCTACCGCAGTTAGTGTAGCATACAATCCCCATGATTGATGATGCCAGGCCAATACGGCAATGCCCCTATCCTATGAATCCTAAATACGCACTCATAGTGAGGGAAGAAATCTAGAAACTCATAGATGCAGGATTCATCTCTGAGATCGAGCATACAGACTGGATATCACCCATTGTGATAGTCCTAAAGAATAATGAAAAAATCAGAGTATGCATGGATTTGAAGAAGGTTAATGCAGCCACGAGACATGACAACTACCCCTTATCGTTCATGGAACATGTTCTAGAGAAAGGGTAGCCGGAAAGGAAGCTTATAGCTTCCTAGATGGATTTTCGGGTTATAACCAAGTCTCGATTGCCCCCCAAAATCAACATAAGACCACCTTCGCAACCGAATGGGGAGTATATGCAACCAGGGTTATGATATTTGGATTAACCAATGCGCCGGCTACCTTCCAACATATGATGATCACAGTATTCAAGGAATACATGAGGGACTTTGTGGAAGTCTTCTTGGACAATATCTATGTGAGCTCAAAATGGGATGACCATCTGAAGTATCTCAGGCTCGTCCTCGAGAAGTGCCGCTTATACCGCATATCCCTCAACCCCCTTAAGTGCCAATTTTGGGTTAAACATGGTGTCATCTTGGGTCACATAGTGTCCTAGAATGGAATCTCTATGGACCACAACAAAATCAAACTTATCTTGGAGTTACCGGCCCCCACCAACGCTAAGGGAGTCCAATGATTTGCTAAGCCATAGGGGCTATTATCGAAGATTTATTTTGTTCTAGGCCGCCCGTTATACAAACTGCTAGTATCCTAGTGGACCGAAGAATGCCAAACATCCTTTGAAACCCTCAAGCTAGCTCTAGCCACCGCCCCAATACTGACGTCTCTTGACTAGAATTTAATATTCCACGTCCACATTGATGCCTCTAACTTTGCCATTGGATGTGTGTTAGCCCCAGCCCAAGGAGCCGTCAACTAAATGGGGCCGAAGTTAACTACACCACCACTGAGAGAGAGGGTCTCGCCATGGTCTATGCAGTCAAGAAGTTTAGCCACTACTTGTTAGCTAACAAGTTTGTCTTCTTCGTGGACCATCAAGCATTATTGTACTTGGTCAACAAACCCTGCATGACGGGACGCATCAAACTAGGTGGATGCTAATCCTGCTAGAATTTGACTTTACAGTCGCTGTGCGCAAGGCCAAAACCCACGTTCTAGCCGACCACCTATCGAGGATCCCAAACGTTGAAGCTCCAATGAGAGTAGAAGATGATCTCCCCGATGCTTCCATCTTCTTCCTCGACGTCATTCCAAAATGGCCGTCGAAATCGACCACTACTTGGCCAACGGACTACCCCTAGGCCAAGACCTTAAGAAGGATAGGGCCTGTAAACTCATTAAGGACACATCGCCATATCAGTTGATAGCAAGCCAACTCTACCGCATGGATAAGGATGGCATATTGTGAAGATGCATATGCGAACACGAATACATCGAGGTGCTTGAAGAAGCCCACTCAAGAATCGTAGGAGGTCATTTTGCCGCCGCTGAGGTTATAGCATCTAAAGTGCTGCAAGTTGGTCTCTGGTGGGCCAACGCTCTTTGGAGATGCGGCCAAATTTGTCAAACGATGTGACCTCGCAGCGCATCCAAATCCCACATAGGGCAGACATGATGCCCCTGACCGGGATCCTAGCTGACCAAACCTAATTGGCAGCTCCCATTTTTGAAGTTGGAGAAATTTTGGTGCTACTATTGCAGTGCGCCCATCGATCGTCGAGTCCACCCACTCTACATGCCCATGGAACGACATTGGACTTGGGCTGCCTTTCGAGCTCTCCAGCAACAGGAACCCAATGTGTTGTACAATTTTCCTAAGTACAACTTTCCAAAAGAAATGACACAGGAGGGTTTTTACTTTCGCCTCTCGTCATTCAACGACACCTATGGCTCAGTCCCAGATCCAACCGTCGTCGTTGCTGTTCATTTTAATTGCCTCATCCTCTTACTCCTCCACGATCTTCCCGCCCACAGCCACCCAATCAGCCGACCGCATTCACAATCTGACCAACCAGATTGTCTTCAAACCTGACGTTGGTCCAACTCAGTTCCAGGACCTCTGCCTCTACCTCCGCATCCTCAACCTCCACGGGCATCACCTCTGCACTTATGAGGATATGCATGCCACCCATTTTTCGAAGTACCGCTCGTACCTCGCTCGCCTCACATCTAGGCAGCTGGACCTTCTACGCCATCCTGTAATCACTCCTCTCCACCAACCTCCTCCAGCGCGGTTAACCCGAGGACGGATTAGCAATAGGAAAGGGGGCATGTTAACATCCACACAGTACAACCGTCAAATGCAGGGTAGCCAATGAGTAAAGGTGACCAGGCTAAATGATCTACTTCAACGGACAAGCTTAAGGGAGTTTGATACCCAAATACACCAAGGTCAATGATTACAAGCAATGTGCACACGGAAGGAGTATAGCTCAAACTCGAGGAGTTTGATCCCCAAATATCCAAAGTCGAAGGATTCAAAGATTCCAGGCAACGTGCACAGGCTGTATGTTCTAGTTGCCCCCACCCGGAACAAGGAGGTGCATACTAGGAACAAGGGGATGCACACTTCTGGGCCACAAAGAGTGCATGCGCCTTGCACCTTCAGCTCCACATCCACAAGAAATAGCGACACCAGTGAAAATAGCCACGGAAGGAATACAACTCAAACTCAGGGAGTTTGTTCCCCAAATATTCCGAAGAAAAGGCTTCCTAGCAACATTCAGGGTTACCTTTGAGAATCTAGTGGAAGCCGAGCCTCATGACTCCAAGTTTTGAGCTACATTCATGAGTTTCGAATCCCAAATAGGTGAAAGTGTGAGGGCGCTCAGGGAGTTTGAGCCCCAATTCACCCGAGCCTAGGAGTGGCAAAGCTAACACAAGCGCTATTTGGAAACTGGTTAGGACCACCTCCTAATTTTAGGTTTGTCCCAAGTGCTTTAATATGGTTAACACAAGCGCTATTTCCGCTAGTAGGGAGAGTCGGTAAGAATAGCAATATGCCTTGGCGCCCTACGAGCCCAAGAGCCCATGGTTATAAAGTGAGGGAGAGTGCTAAAAAGAAAAAGGGTTGGCCCTCCCTTCAAAAGGTGACTTGTATAAAAGATCAAATGTTTGACTTTGGTCTTCATTGTTGTTTGCACAAGTTTGAATATAAGCTCCCTCTTCTCTTCGAAGAGAGTGTTTTGGGTGTTCTCTTGTTTCCATTGTAGTGCCCTATGGCTACTAAGTCAGAGCCCAAACAATCGACTCTGAAAGGCACTGGCTCCAAGATTCGTTTTGATCTGCTAGGGCACCCACTACACTACTGAGATGATTATTGAACACTTGGGCAATATGCTAGTACTCAATCACCATCTCCCCATTCGACCCCTCTACTCTGTCAATTGTGTCTTATTATCTCTTACTATTTAGAGATTGGAAGAAGAACTTTGATGGGCAGTCCCCCAGTTGTAGCAAAGTTTTTGTGCAATGAATTCATGCAACCTCAACTCTTTCCAGCTCCGGACCCTGTAATTCCTGCTCCACTTCTGTCAAGAGCATTGAGGTTGTGTGATCGTGTGGGTTGCTTATCATTGCTTGTCTTAGTCACTCCTTGACCCGATCATATGTTGGCATCCCCACTTGTGTTTGCAACGCTGCTTAGCCCAAGCCTTAGCTACTTGTATCACCGCCCTTACACACAGGTCCCATCTGGTGCATGGGTCCTCCGATCGGCCTCTTGTTTTGGGACCAGGCAACCCTGATAGCACTACCAAAATGATCAGCGACCAACCATTTGTTGTTGATAGAGAAGGGAACATCCAAAGATCTGCCAGCCTTTATCGGCGAACTGAACCCCCAACACACTGGAACGTAATCGAAAACTGAAGTTGAAGAGAGATATTGTTCATGCATAGGAGCAAACATCCACCATCCTCCACCGGAAGCGTAGATTCGATCAAGCCTGCGGGCAATGAATTCATCTCCCTTGTTGCCTATGAGACCAAGAGAAGCCTATGAGACCCAATTTGTGGAGCTCCAAACAATCTGTCAACCTCAATTCTAGGGCGAGGTCCCCCCAAGCTTCGAGATCAAATGCCGGGTCGAACTGGCACCATTAAATCTATCTTTAGAGGATTCGATAGAGTTTTAGTCTCCTGCAAGGATCCAGTTCTCACCTTGGGTTTTCTCTTTTAGCTAGAACTAGCAACTGCTCTAACACTCGCCTCATTGGGAGCGTAAACATAGAGGATATTGAAGAACTCCTCCAATTGTAGCCTTGCCGCCGCTATAAACCATCCCTCCTCATGTTGGAACAATTCTCTAGCCACCACCTTGGAGCTAATTGCTATAGCACAACCACCCTTTCCCCTCCTTGGGCAGTTGATGAGGAGTGTAAATCCAAGATTATTAAGGGCAAACCAAAACTGGTCCGAAGGGCCCCACTTTAGCTCCTGGAGGAGACAGACATTAGGGTTGGCCTTCCTGATAGCCGATACGTAGGCCTTCTGTTTTGTTGGATTACATACTCCTCGTACGTTCCAAGACAAGATGGTAATCTATCTCGCCGTAGCACTCCCTCTACTTGATTTGGTCGAGCTAGTTTGCCTTGCCAAAGCTTTGTATGCATCACAGAGGAAGTGGAATCTATTCTCCTTACATTGTCCGGCCGTCGTTGCTGCATCGTTGATTTTCTTTCACAGGGTCCAGGGAGTCGTGAGGTAGTCTCATTTCTGCACCTGCTCTAGTTCCGTCTCTTCCAAAGATTGCTTCTTATTGTAGACATCAGGCATGTCTTCCTCAGCCTGCGCCAGAGCACCCAGGTTTGTGGTCTACCTCGTCGCCGCCGTTGACATCTCCTGAAGGGGAGGGCATGCTTTATCCCCTTGCGTCTTTGCATATGTTGAAGCTTGGCTTTTGATGGGATCCTTAGGTTCAGGGGAGAAGTTAGGGGGGTTTGAGAGGGGGGTGATCTCACCGGGCTGGACATTTTTTGCTTTGCCTTTGCGACCAACCACCTTCCATTGGTCTGCATCCTGAGGGACTGCCATCTCCTTCGAACTGCCCGAGACTTCGAGGAGCTTTGGCTTCCTTCTTCGGAGGTACAGCCTATTGAGTCGGCTCTTTTGGAGGTAACTTCGGGTCGGCACCTTCGTTCGCCTATGACTCCCTTGCTTTGGCTCCATTAGCCACTCTGACATTCTCAGACCGATGGGGGCAATTCCTTGCGAAATGTGTCGTTTTCTTAGAGATGTAGCACGCGTCTGGAAACGCCTCAAAGCGGACTTGTTGGGCAAATGAAACTCCCTCGGAGAGCTCGATATGGACAAAGTCCAGAGTCTCTTGACTCCTATCCCATAAAATTCACGCTCTTCGCAGTAGATATGCCATCGTTTTAGTGGGGGGCGGCACCAAAAGTACTCTTCCCAGTGTAGCCACCAATCGTTCCTCTGACTCACCAAGCACCGACGGAAGGTTGAGAAAATCGATCCAGACCGGGCACTCATGAAACAAGAACTCATCAATACTAAACTCAGGACTCCATGGGATAACCAACACTATTGCACCCGCAAACTTGAGCGCTCGACCAACCATCTCGTTACAGAGAAGCTCAAATGCCATACGGAGGAGGAAGAATCCCTTACCCAAGATGCGAGCTGAGTACCCCAAAGGCGGGATGTCGAACTCGAAAGTGATGAGTTCTTCAAGCTCCCGCAAGGAAGGGATTTTGCCAACCAGTAAAGAATAAGTAAATGCCCCCTTTCGCGAGTCTGGTAAGCTCTGGCTTGACGTCTGGTAGATCGATCTTGCAGACCACTGCGTGGGGTTTTCCATTCTCACACCATGGCTTTTGAGCCATTTCCCTAGCTCGCCGCTCCGATTCAACCACCAAGAGGCGTTTGGCGGACTCGTCATCAAGCTCTGAGAAGCCACCACCAAAACGTTTGGTAAGGGATTCGAGGTAGGAAGGTTGGGAAGGGTCCTCAAGTTTCTTGCCCTCTGAGCCGCCCTCGAACTCATTACTACGCTCAGGCTCGCCCCCAGGGACAAAATTTGACATGTCATTAGCCCTTTTTTGTGTCAATTACACATTGATTTAGAATTTCTTTGTCAAATGACAATGCAATATAGCTTTTGTCATTTTCACATCAAAAACGTCAATTGAAAAACTGGTTTTTAAAAAAAAAATTCATATGTTTAGATGAAATCCGGATTCCGATCTTAGGGAATCCAAAGAGCATGAATGATTTTCGATTCCCAAGCGGTGGCTCGTGTGAGCCACCACTCCAATTTAATGAGTCCCGACTCCCGCCCTGCTCAAATTTTGTCCCTGCTCCTTTCGTTGCGATTTTTGGAGAGTCTAATTCTGAGTGACGACTCACGAGTCCCGACTCCCTTGAACCTTTTCTCAAGGATTCTTCAACGTTTGTGAGGGGAGTCCTGAGTCAGGACTCCCCTGAGTCCCCCAAATCTCCTCCATTGCAGCTATTTGCGGCAAGCTGGAGCCTGGACTCTGGAGGCTGGAACTTGGAAGATCGATTTGCCACGGTAGTCCACTATCCACAGACCAACCCCTCCATGCCACCGCGGATGCTGAGAAAAACGAGGGAACGTGTACGGCGCGCCACAGCAGGCTGCAGTACTAAGTAGATAACATGGCGGAAATTGGAATCCACTGGAGCCCTGGAGGCTGTAACGTGTTCTATTTGTGGCCTGCCTCGTCTATCTTCTAAGTTCTACGGTCTACCCAAGCGCCATCTATAGTTTCGGGTATAGCAGCTGATCATGATCATCTAATCAAAGGTAACTATGTGCAGCACTATCCATTGTCCAATCGCTTTGATCAGCCGTTGCGAGGAGCTCTTGGTGGCGACTCGCGAGTTGGGCTTTTGATACGTTCTTAGCATAATAGCATGACTCAAATCGTAGATGATCAGCTGAGCAAAGTCTTATGGTGGACCATGGTCGAAGACGTGTGTGATCTTGAGAGAAATCAGAGATGATATTGACTCGGGCCTGTGTATGGGCAAGGCGATTTTTGCAGAAGTCACTCTTTCTCATTAACAACCTGATTTTCTAAAGCGAGAATGGGAATGTAATCATAGAAAGAACTGAATTGGGATGATGAGGCTGGTTCCTGAATCTGGTGTCCGTTGGATGTTCGCATGTTGGACAAGAAAAGAATATTTGTGTGTCTGTTTGACAGCATGGGAGTCTGGGACCTTTCTGCTCCAATTTGCTTGTTGAAAACTCCTTTTCAAACCCAAAAAGTCATGGCAAATCCTTTGAAGTTTGCATTCATGACATAATTTTTCAGGCCACGTGTGATACAGATTTATCTAGACTATAGTTTACGTTTGATTGACTATTATGATTGAGTGCAGGGGCTTTTCTATCAAATTAAATGAACCGTCCAGATACGAATATCAAAATCAATGGCAAAGTGCACAACACTTGCAATCATCTGGGATGTCATGCAGTCCCGAATCCTGATTCACATCCTTTGAGCAATCAGGAATCATAGACAGCAAAAGCTGGGAACTTTACCGGGCTTAGTGAACAGTCTGCTTCACAGACTTCATTAAGGTTTTGTTGTTGGCTTTGAAAAAGAAGCTTTAACGAGGCTGGGCAACAGATTAATGTAAAAGTGGGTAGCATAAGATCTAAGGACAATTGTTTCACAAAATACCAGAGAAACATATTGGTTGGCTATGTGTAAATCGATTGGTCAATGATAGGCAGAGAACTGATTTCATTACTCACCGATAAAAGAATGGATTCAAGGTTTTCTTAGTGGTTCTACCTTTGATTATGTTAAGTATCAGAACAGCATCTATTACGATCATGCGAACAGCTGAGAGGAGGTCTTCGATTACATCTGTCCAGTCTCATTCAGCAAATCTGGCAAGATCGTGTACATGTAGAAGGTGAGTGAAGCTATGAAATCTTAATGCAATTACTTGTTTCTCTTTTGTGGAGTCGAAACAGTGTGTTTTGATGCAGTTTTATATTTTTCTCTGTAGGTGTTGGTTGCTTTCGAATTTATTGTTATGGAAGGTTCAAGGAGTGCTAGAAGTCTTAATAAGAAAGGAAAGGGGCGTGATTTATTATCTTTTTTCAATAAAGTAGGTGATGAGACCCATGGTGAGTAGTCGCAAAAACATAGGGAGTTGTATGCAGATTTGTTTGGAGATGAGGATGATGACAGTATGGATGAGATGCAAGAATTTGAGGGACACAATGATGTAACACAACAGAGAGAGGGGATGATAGTTAGGAGGTATCGAAGTCAATGGCGCTTGCAATACCCTTGGGCATACAAGGTGCAAGTAGGGGAGAAGGTATTAGTGAAGTGTGAATATTGTACAAAGTTTACAAAAGAAAATGTGTATGCTAAGGAAGGAGCACAATCACTACAGTTAAGTGCATTAAAGGCACATTCTAAATCAGAATAGCATCAAAATGCAGAGATACGCTTTCGAGATTGGAAAGATCGAGAAAGAAGTCCAATAAGGGAACGATTTGATGCATTGCATGATAAAGCAAGGGAGCAAATTGTATGTCTCATGAAGTGTGTTTATTTCTGCTCTTGTTTCAATATTCCATTGGAGAAGTATCCACATCTAGTCCAGTTTAATCGTTACATGGAAATGCCAAATATTTCATTAATGGATGAATATGCTTCTTATGTAAATCCAGTCTCAGCTAGAGAATTTTTTATGGCACTTCGGAATTACTTTCGAGAACTATTAAGTGCAAAAATGCTGTCTAGTTCTTTCTTTTCTGTCATGGTTGATGAAAGTACAGATCGCACATTAGAGAAGCACTTGATCATTTATATCACATTTTTAAAGGAGAACAAGTAGGTTACAAAGTTTACACGCTTGGTGTTTCTGTCCGATGGTGATGCTGAATCTGTATTTCAAGCTATGATGAAGTTCTTGGAGGAAGTGAAGCTTGACATAAAGAGAATGGTTTCTATTGCTACCGATGGTGCTAGTGTGATGACAGGATCGAATATAGGAGTTGTTACACGCTTTCAAAGTATTCTTCCTAGGCTATTGGCCACACATTGTATAGTTCATCAGGAAGCTTTAGCTATAAAGGATGCAAGCAAATGCTTTTGGCAAATGGATGTTGTTGATAAGCTAGCTGCAAGTGTTTACACATGGTTAGGCAAGTCAACTAAGCCTCACAATGAATTCAAAGAGTTGTTGGATGCCTTTGAGATTGTTGAGTTAAAAGCACTTTGATACCATGATGTTAGATGGTTATCTAGAGGTCAAGTGATGAAGAGGCTTGTTGAGCTTATGCCTGCAATTCTGGAAATTTGGAAAGTTCAGAATTTAAAAGGCTATTAGATAGCCACTATATTCCAAGTGCAATTTCTTATTAACCTTCTTGCAGATGTGCTGGAATTATTGAACATCCTGAGTAAGAACCTTCAACATGAAGTAGTTGATCTTACAGAAATAGGACGCAAGCTGGACAACACCATTAATACTTTGAAGAAGATGTTTTTACGCCATAACAAGCCTTTTGGAAAGGGGAGTACATATGTAGCTCCTTTTTTGAAAATGGCAATTACAGGTGGTTTGAAATATACAAAAAATGATGCAATCAGAATTTTAATTTAAGGTTTGTTCCAATCCCTAGAAAGCAAGAGAATGCCTCAACCTCTACTCAAGGAGAGCAGCAGCAAGAAGATGGTATCCTATTGCAGCATAGTGTGCCTTCTCAACATGATGATAATAATACGGGAAGCATAGATGATAGTATATTGTTGGGGAGAACATTTGTGCAAGCTGTAATTGATGCATTGAATAGCAGATTTACAGATTTGGGTACTTTTAATGCTGTTAAGTTCTTTGAGCCCAGAAGTTATCCAGAGGATGTGGATGATAGAGAATCAAAGACTCAAGAATGGCTTGGAAAGCTACTTGAAAAATTCTGCAGCGGTTACCACCCAGTTGCAAAGAAAGAGTTGTGCCTTAGTGAGCGAGAGGAATTTGTGGAGCAGCTATATGCAGCAGGGTCTGATAAACAGATGCCAAAAGCATGGGAATTATGTGTGTCCAGTGGGGGGGGATGAATGGTTTTTGCAGTTTCCAGAGTTGATGCGACTATGGCAAGCCATATGGGTTATTCCAGCAAGTACAGCAGAGTGTGAAAGAGGCTTTTCGAGACAAAATAAAATCAAAACTATAGATAGAAGTAATCTAGTGTTGGAAACATTAGATGCTCATATGATGCTTGTTTCAAACCAAGTCGATCCTTCCAATGTGTCTTGGTCTAGAGTTTTGGATATATGGGAAAATGAGCAAGGAAAGAGTAGAAAAATAAAGATATGAACAATTTTACTTCTATATTATTTGTTTAGTGCTTTTTCTATATATCACTTCTATATTATTTGCTAGTGCTTTTTCTAAACATTTCTTCAATGAAAGATTTATTTATGTGGATTTTTCATGAAATAATTTTTATTGTCAAATGAAAAATGGATATTCTATTTTGTTTTTCATGAGAAAAATTAGTGTATCAATTTATTTTTCAACTTACAAGTAGGGGAGTAGCTGAATTTTTGTCCCTGCTCGCCCCTGTCATCTTTTCCTCCAAGACCGCTTTTGCTTGACATTGAGGTCGCATCAAGTTCGTCCTCACTGCACCTTGGGCACTTAGCTTGAGTCCTCGAGACACGTGCCTGGCTAGGGAGGGGGTTCGCACTCATGCACCAAGCTCTGTGCTCCCGATCGGAGTTTAAACTCAATTAGGGGCTTTATTAGCTCATTAGAGTTAGTGCTTTAGGAAGGGATTTTAATTTTTGGGAAATATCCAAGTGGAATCTCTTCTTGGCTTTACTTCGGTTAACTTAAGAGGTGCTTTAGTAGGCTGACTCTATTGTGGGTGATTGATTGCATGGTGGTATTTCTTTGTCTTGTCCCCCGTTTTCGCCATAGCCACATGCACGTAGATTTTATCAAGGTCTTTTTCTTCCCTCATTTGTTTTGCTTCATTGCCTTCCAGCTATCTCCTCTCATCATGGTTTTTGCGTCTTCTCCTTTGCATCTTTGCCATCTTATCCTTTGTAGCCAACATCAAAGTTTTTCGCTTCTCCTCCTTTGCATCTTTGCCATATTCTTATCCTTTGTAGCCGACATCAATCTGCCTTTCGGATGGAATTTTGGTTGCTTCATTAGTTTGTGTGGCTCACGAAGATTGCAATTGTAGAGCCAACCTGTTTTTTTTCGACGATGTTGCTCGTTTGTTTAATGCTAAGCTATTTCGTAGGCAACGGAGGCACTTCTAGGCCCCTATGGAATATCCACAGGAGAGATGAAAACAGGGAGAGAGAGAATTGCTATGTGAAGCATAGGAAAGCAGTCTACATCTTCAAGAAGCTGTGCAAGGCAGGGACTGGGTGTGTTGGATGACTGGAGGAGAGGCATGTGATCATAGGAGATTAATTCAAGGGAGCTACCTTCCTTAGGGCCATTAGACTTTCCGCCATCACTATTGCTACATACGTAGCTTTCTTGCCCTTTCTTCTTTTCTTAGTAGCATCCTCCCAATCTTCTTTTTTCGCCTATCCATTTCATTGCCTCATTGAGCAACCATTATGTCCCTGCCAAATTCTACACTTCTGCAAAGTCCAATGGGACAATACACTATGATTTTCTCATTATTTCCTCAGCTTGCTACCCCGTCTTCACCACTCTTTTCCCAATCCTTCTAGCCTCTTATGGGAAGTGCATTTCAACACCTCATCTATCGAAGCCATTCATGAATTTGTCCTCAGCGGTATGAAAAGTCGTTTGATGATCCAATTAGAGGGTTCAGTGCCCATGCTTCTCCTTCAAAGAAACATAATTCTTTGACTTGAGAGGCATAGAGTGACAACCCTATCAACACCTCAAGAGATGCACACAAAGCGGAAGCAATGGCTGATCATCCCGATTCGAGTAGTTTATCGGCTTCAACAGGAGCATAAGAAAAGGAGAGACAGCTTAAGTGCAGAAGTCATTGCAATAGTGGTGATGCTTTGGCATGAAAATACGAGAGCTTCTCCAAATAACAAGGACATCTGTAGAAAGCAGACGGGACACAAGATGTTTGACGAGCACATCTTACACATACTTGATACAACACATCTTACACATTTGTAGAAAGCACACAAGACACAAGATGTTTGTCAGTGGGGTTGCCTAAACCATCCTAGTGGTTGTTTGTGATTGAGCTTTGGAATAGTTTACTTGTTTCATTTCTTGATACAACGTAGGTGAGTGGTTGCCTAAACCAGCTCGGTGGTTGTTTGGGATTGAGCTTTGGGATAGTTTACTAGGCTAGCTTGGACTTAATGTGATTGTCCTTAACTAGCCCGGTGGTTGGAATATCATGCAACCGTGGCTGGTTCAGCTCAAACACTAGAACCAAGCTGGCTTGGACTTAAAGTCTTAATGTGATTGTCCTGACTCCTAAACCAACCCGATGGTTGGAACATCATGCAACCGTGGTTGGTTTAGCTAAAACACCAGTTACGTGATTGTCCTAAACCAGTGTGGTTGAACAGAAATAACAACAATATATTTTGCAACAGAACAACAATATATTGTTAATTTACTAAACTGGCCTAGTGGTTGGAACGTCATGCAACCGTGGGGCTGGTTCAACTTAAACTCCAGTGTGGTTGAACAGACGTTAGTTGTTGACCAACTCGATGGTTGAAATTATTGTGTTTCTTAGTACTTAAATTAGTTAAATTTAATTTCCTACTGTTTGGGTCATATATCACTTAATTTCTAGGCTAGGATGGCTTGGACTTAATGTGCATCTCGGTGTTGTTTCAAGTCAAACAACATATCTAATTGAAATTGTGGTCGATCGATCAAAAATAAAGAAACGAAAAGCAATACATTGGTATAGAAATGAAAAGAAATATTTTGTTATTTTCTAATTGTGGAATTCAGAAATGAAAAGAAATATACTTGCTATTGTCTAATTGTGACCATCAAGCTAAACTAGCACGGTAGATGAAATAGTTAACTGTCCTAAATTGGCCCGGTGTTGAAATTGTGACCGTGTCCTAAAGTCCGATGGTTGAAATTGTGACTGTCTTAAATCTATGGGTGTTTGAAATTGTTTTGTTTTGCTAGTATCTTATTATATATGACTGTATTAAACTAGCCTGGGGGTTGAAAGTGTTTTGTTTTCCCATAGGTTACTTGCACATACTGTATTTTGTTTTGTTTTCCTCATAGCAGCGCAAAAAGGGGCCCTGCATGTTGGGTTAGCAGACGGATTGTATCTTAATTTTATGGATCAAAATCCTAACATTTCAATTGGGAAGAGGAGCTTTGAGCATTGGAAGCCCTGGTATGTCAGGAAACTCAAAGACAGCATGAATGTTTATTGTTGCCAATTTTCCAAACACACAGGCTTTGACCTGTGCAGGCAAGCTGTGAATGACTTGAGATCTGGTCGAATTGGAGCATTGCTCCATGGGGATCGATGACCATGTCTCCTCGATGAATGTGTAGTCTCTAGGCCACCTGGATCTTCCTCATGTGTCACAAGAAAGGCCACCTGGATCCTCATCCTGTGTCCCAAACAACCATCACACTTGTCTTTATAAATCCCAAACAATAGATTAACCCCACACTTGTTTTTAATATATCCCAAACAACCATCGTGCTTTTTTTTATCTAATTGCACGTCATGGGATCCAATTGCATTTTCCTTAGTTGCACACAAGGAAAATAGCTCCCACAAACAGGCTGGTTCTCTTTAACTATTGTCATATTTCAACAACCAGGCTCGTGAAATATTAGAAAATGCATTTGTTTATGTCATCCCCTTTAGGTTGGTTCTCTTTAACTATTGTCAAATTTCAACCAACGGGCTGTGACCACAAATCCTAAACGAATGAATTGCTTGACCACCGCATTGGTAGCAATTAATATCCTAGTTTGCAACCAACTACTGCGCTAGCGACCACTTATCTAGACTTCTTATCCTGCACTTCAGCCTTCTATCCTAAAATGGATCATATTGTTGCAAATTGCTATACTAAAACAGTCCCCTTTAGGATGGTTCTCTTTATCTATTATTAGATTTCAGCCATCGAGCTGGTGACCACAAATCCTAAATGAATTAAAAGCTATAGAATCGTATTGTATTATTGGAAAATGTCCATCAAATTATAAAGTCCAACTCAGGGAAACATTTTCAAATTATAAAGTCCAATTGAGTGAAGCAATCATAAGAAAATAGAACCTTCGAATCCAACTAAATGCAACATTTTCAAATTATTATAAAGTCTAGCTAAGTGAAGGAGTCAAGGTATCCAAGAATGGATAAATGGCAAATTATTACTTAAAAACTGAAGTTATATAGAAAAGCCAAATGTATAGTCAGCCCCTAAAGTTATATACCCGGGTAGTATACAACCAAGTTTTAAACTCTTCTACATTTCAAAAAGAGACCACCATTGTATCTAAGTATGGATAAATACAAAGACAATTTACTACTCTCTTTTTTTCAAAGAAGACAACTTACTACTTAGCTCAAGTTCTATTGAAAGACCGACTATATTAGAGGGGTGGTCAACCCCTAAAAAAGTCTCTACATTTCAAAAAGAGACCACCATTGTATCTAAGTATGGATAAATACAAAGACAATTTACTACTCTCTTTTTTTCAAAGAAGACAACTTACTACTTAGCTCAAGTTCTATTGAAAGACCGACTATATTAGAGGGGTGGTCAGCCCCTAAAAAAGTCCCGGGTAAATATATCCAAGATTCCAAGAGATCAAGTCTGAGATCTTTGAAGGACTTTATATTTACGCAAGGATTCCAGGACAAGGGCTCAACACTTCGCACAGTGGGAGCCTTCAGCAACATACTTCGCAAAGTATGGGTTCTTATAATATTAAAGGCCTCCACACAGTTCCTCCTACAATATGACCATCTTGTGAATGACACTCTTGGGAACTCTATACTCTCCTCCAAGCGATCAATCTCATCTATGATAATCTCGAGTTGCCAAGGGACTCCTTGCAAAATGGCTTCATCAAGCTTAGGACAAGTGGCAAAAAATATATAATTGCTGTTGTGGCTTTCCATCTTTGTTCCTTCACTTGAGACTTGTTGGGTTTTTAAACTTAGTTTTCTCTCCTACTATCCAAGATTTAATTGTTCATATATTCTAATCCATTAAATCAAGCCGTCTTGACATGCTCAACGATGTAATCTAGTGAGATCCTTGCCATGTTTGAAGACCCATGTACCGATAGATTCCCCACACATTACATTGATGAATATGACAGGTTAGTTGTATGATAGCTAAGGTTAGAGGAGGTAGGCACTGGCAAGGAAATGCATTTTCCTTGGTTTAGGATTAACTGCAATCCCAACAAAATGTAACCTTTAGTAATTCCCAAACAACCACCATGCTTGTTTCAGTAAATCCCAATCAACAAATCCCAAATTAATCCCAAACAAGGGAAAATGTAAATCCCAAATAGTATACTAATCCCAAAAACCACCGCCCTTGTGCACCTTTTTACAAAACGCCCATCCACCTTCTAAAATAGCTCGCTTTTTCTAAGAACGAGAACTATTACAGTATGATGAACCGACTCAATGCTAATCTGATGTCATGTTTTGATCTTGCCTTTCTTCAAGGCAGATGACTATAATAACAAAGACTTTGCATGAGGGGCCGTCTAGTTCATAGGCTCATATTAGCATTGAGTTAGAATCAGACTGTAATAACAATGACTTTGCATGAGGGACCATCTAATTTTCATGCTCAGAATAGCATTAAGTTGGAGTTAGACTATAAGAACATATCATACTATTAAAATTTTTTGATGATCGAGAAATTCTCCCATGGCAACCATCTAATCGCACACATCGTGCTAGACGATGATGTATATGACCTCCTAAGCTACGTTGGAGGCTACCAGTAAGCTAGCTGCATGTGTCACCACTCCTCCCCCCTCATCCCATTGAATTATTAATATCTTAGCTTCGATGAGCAAGAAATTCTCCCATGGCAACCATCTAATCACACGTCAGATGTATATGACCGCCTGCTAGGTTGGGCTACTAGCAGCAAGCTAGGTGCACGTGCCACCGCTCTCCCCCCTCATCCCATTGAATTATTATGATTTTGGCTCCAATGATCGAGAAATTCTCCCATGGCAACCATCTAATCGCACGTCATGGCTAGGCGATGATGTATAGGACCTCCTACGCTAGGTTGGGCTACTAGCAAAATGTAGCAGGTGGGTTGTGTACTCTTAGCAGCAGCAAGCGATAGGCACCCAGAGTCGCACAAATAGACATAAGAAACAAAGAGTTTAGGAGTGGGAGGGTAGCAAGTCTAGTTATATAAAGGCCTTAAAGATAGAGAAAAAATTCATCGCACCCAGGAAAATCCCTCTCCTACCCCCTTCCATGCTCTCCAAGCCCCCTTCCAGCCCTGTGATGAATCTTCTACTGCAACCTTGATTCCCCTTCATAACGCTTCTTGGGATCCATTGTTTGCCTTGGCTCTCCATCCTGCAACACTCCACCAGCCATAGCCATGTTCAAGTAGCCAAGGTATTTTCAATATCGTGCCCTTCTTCTGGTTAGTAAGCTTGATGGTAAACAAGTTGGTATTGGTGCTGTGTTTGGAGACCGCCATAAAGAGGTGAAGACCCAGCCTATAGTGCCAAAGAACTAGCTCCTACCTGAGCACATGAGGCCTTCTCTATGCCTATCCATGGGCAGGGGAGAGGAGAACTCAACCTGGCAGCATATCATCGTTGTTCCGTCAAGCACTGGGAGAGAACTCAACTTGGTGGAGAGCCACTCGTAATTGAGCACAACCACATGGTTGAGTTCTCTCTCCCAGTGCCTTGAACGAAGTTACTATTAAGAAGGTTATGTTCAATAACGAGGTGCTCATATTGTCCCTTGCATAGGAGGCACCAGGTCAAAAGCTTAAGAAAGTGCTAACAAGGGTAAAAAGTGACACCAAGTCCTGCCACAGTGGTGGTCTTGACAAGTGCTAAAAGTGTTTAAAGAAGTATCACAAAGACAAAGTGCTAGCATCTTTGGATATAATGTCTTTTGTTAAATGTTTGCTTTAGATGTAATTTCTTTTGTTTCAATTTCAATGTAATACTATTATCACAAAAACTATCGGATGTAATTTCTTTTGTTTCAATTTCAATGAAGTACCATTATCGCAAAAACTATTGTTGTTGTTACGTCAATAGTGAAATGGCTCTAAAGAAGCACAAATGGCATATTTCTTCCCTCGTTTACATTTTATTGCAACCATAGGGATAGTTGCACAAGAACCATTGAAAAAACTATTGTTACTGTAGTAAAAATGGTTCACAAATGCCCTCATATAGGGTTTACTACAACCAGTGCAACTGGTGCGATTGTTGCACAAGCAATTGTTGTAGAAGGACTAAAGTAGCTCTTAAATGGGACTATATTTTCCTTAGCTTGGAACCAAAATAGCACTAAAATAGCTCCAAGCACTAGCAAAAATTGTTGTGCAAGGAGTAGTAGGACTAAAATAGCTTCAAAGTAGGAGTATATTTTCCTTGGTTTAGAACTATAATAACTCTAATAACTAGTGTGGTGGTTGCAAGGAAACTATCATAAATGTCAAATGTCTACCTTGGAACTAAAATAGCTCCAAGAACCCCAGTGTGGTGGTTGAGAAATTATTGCACAAGGACTAATAGGACTAAAATAGCTCCAAAATAAGACTATATTTTCCTTGGTTTAGAACTAAAATAAGTCCAACAACCAACGCAGTGGTTGTGGATATGGCCATACCTTAAGGGTTCCCTTTAGGGATTGACATGCCACGGTGGTCTTCATGCCAACATGGTGGTCTCTCCATGCCATCATCATTTCTCGAACTAGCACAGTGGTTAACGTGTAGCAATAGATGGCCATGCTGCGCAATGACAAGTGGCAAGGCATGTGAAGAGAGTGGGAGAGAAGGAAGGAGACTCACTTGTAGCTTTCTCACATACACAATGGGGGAATATACACAAAGGTGGAGGCTGAAAACAGTTTTCCTCTTCTTAGTTGTGTAAGACAAAAGAACTCTAAGTACAAAAGAATAGGTGAACCCTATATGTGGGTCTCAAACCAAACTCAGCTAACTAAGGTGGCATACTAACTGAGCCACTAACTAGAGTACATAAAGATAACTGTCATCTAGCTATTATTCATGGGCGGTGTACCAACCGCATCTGTAGCTAACAAGTCGGTGACATAAATGCACAATGGTCACCCTGGCATATCACGAGTGGAGCTCGATATCTCAACACTCCCCCTAGAGCTCAATCCCAATTCTTGCACACCAAGCAGGTCTCTGAACTTGCACAGCTTCTCTGCACCCAGTGCCTTCGTGAATATGTCAGCTACCTGATCCTCTGTGCTGACATAAACTAGATCAATAAGACCTACTAGAACCTTCTCTGGCACATAGTGATAATGCACCTCAATGTGCTTTGTTCTAGCATGATAGACTGGGTTATTTGCCAAGTGTATACTACTCATGTTGTCACAATAAATGACAACTGGCCCATCTGTAGACTAATGCATATCATAAAGTAGCTTATGCAACCAAGCTACCTCACATGCAGCCATTGCTGCACCCCTGTACTCAGCCTCTGTGCTCGACAAGGCAACTATAGGCTATTTCTTACTGCTCCAAGTGACTACAACACTCCCAAAAGAGAACATATATCCACTTGTAGATTGTCTATCAAAGATACTACCAGCCCAATCAACATCAGTGTATCCATGCAACTATATATGAACCCCAGTCTCATAGGAGTAGCTCTAAGTGAACGATGAGAAGGACAAGTGAGAGTGCTATGAAGTAGAGCGAAAGACAACAACTACTGTGTGCACAATGAACCATAAAGCATAAGAGAGAACTACTATGCCATAGTGAGCGAAGAGAAGCTTAATGTAGGGGTAGTTACTTTTAGAGGGATTTTTTTGCTACAACAACAGTTAGTGGTAAGTGTAAAAGTGTAGAAGAGCAGAGAGAGAACAAGAGAAAGAGAGAGAGGAAAAGCGAGAGAGAGAGAGAGAGAGAGAGAGAGAGAGAGAGAGGGAGAGAGAGAGAGAGTAAATGGTTAAACTAATCTACCCAATATTAAGAAGCCAAATAGTTAAAAAGGAAGGAGAGAGAGAGAGAGAGAGAGAGAATGTATATGTGTCTGTGTGTGTGTGTGTGTGGCCCACCCCCAACCCAGAGGATAAGACCACATGGTGGGGAGTAAGGCCACCACGCGGAACTTACTCCGCACCAATATGTGATATAAATGGTAGACAATATTGCTATGTGGTAATTGTGTTGGCACAGTAGTCCATTTCCATTCGCCATGAGAGAGTGTTTTCCTGTGTTTTACACATGAAATATAGTTAGCATCAAAGAAAAGGTAAAATCTCTAATATTAACAACTTACTGATCTAACACTCGATAACCTTTCAAGAATCGGATGATTAGTGAAAGATTGAGTTGAATAAGCGTACTAGTTTAATCACCATACATATTCGGTAATCTCCCAAGAATTGTCTGATTAATGAAAGATTAGCATTGGACAAGAATACAAATCAACTCATCAAGCCAGATACAGTAACCTCTTCAAAAATCGGTTGATTAATAAGAGGTTTAGTTGGATTACAAAAGTAGTAATTCAATACAAGTAGAGAGATCAATAACTAGGCTAAATCATGATTGTATGGTACTAGCCTGACCAAAGGCTAGTAGGAAAAGCGAATGTGTGTGTTTGCATTTAAAAATTCCTTCAAGAATGAACCATATAATCAGATTTAGACTAGAGATTGCTCAATCTTACTAGTAAATTGCTAATTGGAAAATATAATAGAATTGATTGCGTCCTTCCATTTCAATGACAGACTAGAGATTGCTCAATCTTACTAGTAAATTGCTAATTGGAGAATATAATAGAATTGATTGCATCCTTCCATTTCCTACTAGCCTGACCAAAGGCTAGTAGGAAAAGCGAATGTGTGTGTTTGCATTTAAAAATTCCTTCGAGAATGAACCATATAATTAGATTTAGACTAGAGATTGCTCAATCTTACTAGTAAATTGCTAATTGGAAAATATAATAGAATTGATTGCATCCTTCCATTTCAATGATTTATCAATTGGTATCAATAATAGTGTTGCTGGAGTAGCTAAGCCTTTATGCCAATTAATCGAGGAGTAGGGAACTATACCTACCAACCAACCAGACAAAAATCATAGTTAAAAAATTATGATATTTGTATGGGTGCCAGGTATCCAGGCATCCCCCACACTCTTGTTATTGATGTCACAATTAATTTGCAAATAAAGCATTTAACTTTCCAGGCAACAAATGATCAAATAAAAGATTGAGAAACCACATCCATGTTGAGTAAGTGCTCCCCATTGAGCATCGAAGTGGGGGGATCCGAATTACTTGCCATACCAAGACTTGGTGCATCTATATACCTAGATGTAAAAGAGAAACCTTTATCCATCATATTACCATGCTCTTAGAGACATTGGAAGTAGCAGCACAAGTTAAGTGCACATGAAGACCTATAATTGAAAGCAAGAGATCCTTAAAAAATATAAGATATATAAACATTATTTTTACAAAAGTTCTAACATATATTTATCGTTCACTATTCAACATATCCAACCACTATAAGAGGTCTAATCACTATACAAAAGGCTTTAAGAGGGAAAAAAAGCTAAGTGATTATAAAGATATATAATTAAAAGGACAATGAAAGGAAAATTTTACAACAACTTATAAAAAAATAAAGCTAAGCAACTAAAAGGTAGTCATAAATTAAATGGAAATGTAAACATATATATATATATATATGGCTTAAAAAAAGAAGTAATGAAGGCTAATAATACACAAAGCAAAAGCAATAGAGCGCCTGCAATAATGGAAAATATTACATAAAAACAAACAATATATATATAACAAAAAGAGAGATTTGGCAAAAGGAACTTGAAAGCCAGGCCAACGTCCAGTTGACCCATAAGAGAGAAAGCCAAGAGGACCACACTCCAAACGAGTCACAAATCTAGAAGGTGGTCCAACACAGATAGCCTCAAAGTCGAAGCTCAACCTCAGTGGGCCTGAAACACCATAAGGATGGCTGGCGACAGGGCGGTGGTCCAAGAGGAAAAGTAAAGACTAGTCCAAAGAAGGTAGTCCTGAGAGAGACAAAGGGAAGCTAGAGCGAGGGAATGAGGAAGGTAATAGCTAAAAGGAGATCACAGTTGAAGAAGGAACGATAATGGATGTGTAGCCTGCCAAAAAATTAAGCTTTACGTAAGATCTTGGATATGGTTGATGAACCTAGTTGGTGGTGCTTTTACTAATTCATGAGCTAACTATCTAAATACCACCTACTTTGACTCTATCCTCCCCTGGCCGTGACTTCTATACCTACCTCTATGCTCTATCTTCAAAAGCCTTGCCGCTAATCCTGCAGGCTTTCCCTCTACTCTTTCTCTTCTCACTCACCCTCGATTTCCCCTTACTCTTGCTCTTAATATGTCGCTTCATTTAACGTTGGCTTGTATTTCCGTGTGCTTTCTTTGATCATTTGTCCATGTGATGGCCTTTGGTCTCTTAGCTATGGTCTCTTTGAGTAGTTTGGTTGCGCCATGCTTGAGTTACTCGGCTTTTTCCCAGATTTCGCGTTATCTTTTGTTGTACATATGGTAAGCGAAAAAAGAATGGGTTAGCTTTAAACAAGGACTTTCTTCTATTGCACTGACTTTTATCCAAAGAAATTAGAATTGGTGTATGGTCAGAGAAGGGAAGATAAACAAGGGCTTTGCTCTTGTAGCATAAAGCTTTGTAGCTCCTCTATGTTCCACCGGCTGGCGCATTCTACAAATTTTCTCAAGCTCCATTCTACAAATTTTCTCAAGCTCTTCCTCTGCTCTTGATTTTGTAAGGTGTAATTGTGGTTGCCTCAGCTCACTACCTCCATTGCTACTTCATTCTTTAGTGGCTCCCTTGCCCTATCGCTTCAGCCCTCGATGGTGATCTTCATGTGAGCGCAACTTTAGCCAAAGGTAAAGTTGGCTTGTATAGGATTGGATTACCTTCGGTGTAGAAGGTGACTTATTGCATTTAGAATTTTTAATTTGTGAAGGTAGCTTGTGGCTCTAAAATCTTACATAAAGCTTAATTTTTTGGCAAGCTACACCTCCATTATCGTTCCTTCTTTGACTGTGATCTCCTTTTAGCTATTACCTTCCTCATTCCCTCGCTCTAGCTTCCCTTTGTCTCTCTCACAACTGTCTTCTTTAGACTAGTCTTTACTTTGCCTCTTGGACCACGGCCCCCTCGCAAGCCATCCTTATGGTTTCGCCTCTATGTTTCAGCCCCAGTAAGGTTGAGCTTTGACTTTGAGACTATTTGCCTTGCACCACCTTCCAGATTTGTGACTCGTTTGGAGCGCGGTCGTCTTGGCTTTCTCTCTTATGGGTCAACTGGACGTTGTCTTGGCTTTCAAGTTCCTTTTGCCAAATCTCTCTTTTTGTTATATATATATTGTTTGTTTTTACGTAATATTTTCCATTATTGCAAGCACTCTAATATTGCTTTTGCTTTGTGTATTATTAGCCTTCATTACTTCTTTTTTTAAAGCCATATATATATATATATATATATATTATATACATACATACATACATATAGATGTCTACATTTCCATTTAATTTATGACTTCCTTTTAGTTGCTTAGCTTTATTTGTTAATAATTTGTTGTAAAATTTTCTTTTCATTGTCCTTTTTATTATATATCTTTATAATCACCTAGCTTTTTTTCCCTCTCAAAGCCTTTTGTATTGTGATTAGACCTCTTATAGTAGTTGGATATCTTGAATAGTGAACGATAAATCTATGTTAGAACTTTTGTAGAAATAATGTTTATATATTTTATATTTTTTTGGGATCTCTTGCTTTCAATTATAGGTCTTCATGTGCACTTAACTTGTGCTGCTACTTCAATGTCTCTAAGAGCATGGGTAATATGATGGATAAAGGTTTCTCTTTTGCATCTAGATATATAGATGCACCAAGTCTAGGTATGGCAAGGAATCCGGATCCTCCCACTTCAATGCTCAATGGGGAGCACTTACTATAGATGGATGTGGTTTCTCAATCTTTTATTTGATTATTTGTTGCCTTGATAGTTAAATGCTTTATTTGCAGATTAATTGTGACATCGATAACAAGAGTATGGGGGATGCGTGGATACCTGGCACCCATACAAATATCATAATTTTGTAACTATGATTTTTGTTTGGTTGGTTGGCAAGTATAGTTCCCTACTCCTCGATTAATTGGCATAAAGGCTTAGCTACTGCAGCAAAACTATTATTGATACCAATTTATAAATCATTGAAATGGAAGAATGCAATCAAGTCTATTATATTTTCCAATTAGCAATTTATTAGTAAGATTGAGTAATCTCTAGTCTAAATCTGATTATATGGTTCATTCTTAAAGGAATTTTTTAATGCAAACACACACATTTGCTTTTCCTACTAGCCTTTGGTCAGTCTAGTACCACACACAATCATGATTTAGCCTAGTTATTGATCTCTCTACTTGTATTGAACTACTTCTTGTAATCCAACTAAACCTCTCATTAATCAACCGATTTCTAAAGAGGTTAAATAGTATCTGGCTTGATGAGTTGATTTGTATTCTTGTCCAATGCTAATCTTTCATTAATGAGACAATTCTTGGGAGATTACCAAATATATACGGTGATTAAACTAGTCTGCTTATCCAACTCAATCTTTCATAAAATGAGATCACAGTCGAAGAAGGTTTGATAATGGAGGTGTAGCCTACCGAAAAATTAAGCTTTACGTAAGATCTTGGAGCCACAAGCTACCTTCAAAAATTAAAAATTCTCAACGCAGTAAGTCACCTTCACCACCAAAGGGAATCCAATCCTATACAAGAGCCAAATGTGATCAGCCAGCTTTTGCTAAAGTTACGCTCACATGAGGATCACCATTGAGGGCTTAAGCAACAGAGCAAGGGAGCCACTAAAGAATGAAGTAGCAATGGAGGTAGTGAGCTGAGGAAACCGCAATCACACCTTACGAAATCAAGAGCAGAGGAAGAGCTTGAGAAAATTTATGGAATCTACTAGCCACAGTCGAACACATAGGAGCTACAAGCAAGCAACCAAAGCATGGCGTAACCAAACTACTCAAAGAGACCATAGCTAAGAAACCGAAGGCCATCACATGGACAAACGATCAAAGAAAGCACATAAAAATACAAGCCAACATTAAATGAAGCGACATATTGAGTAAGAGCAAGAGTAAGGGGAAATTGAGGGCGAGCGAGAAGAGAAAGAGCAGAGGGAAAGCACGTGAGCCAAAGCTAATGCATAGAGGTAGGCTGAGATGAAGGTTGAGCGTAGCAAGATTAGAGGCAAGGCTTAGGAAGATAGAGGATAAAGGTAGAGCATAGAGGTAGGTATAGAAGTCACGGCTAGGGGAGGATAGAGTCAAAGTAGGTGGTATTTAGATAGTTAGCTCACGAATTAGTAAAAGCACCGCCAAGTAGGTCCATCAACCATATCCAATACTTAAATTCAAGAGGTAGATCAAAATATAACCTACGGTAATGTTTAAGAGTCAAATGTAAACTAGGGTAATTTAAGGTCCAAATAAAGACCACAATTGCTTATCGAAGCTTAAAGATAAAAAATGTGCTAAGACATGAGATAACCAATCAAAACGTACCATTTTTTGATCGTAGTAGCTCTAAATGGATGATGAGAAGGACAAGTGAGGGCGCTATGCAGTAGACAACAACTACTATGTGCACAATGAACCATAGAGCTTAAGAGACAACTACTGTGCCATAGCGAAGAGAAGCTTAATGTAGGGGTAGTTACTTTTAGAGGGGTTTTTTTGCTAAGTCAACAGTTAGTGTTAAGTGTAAAAGTGTAGGACAACAGAGTAGCTCTAAGTAGATGATGAGAAGGACAAGTGAGGGTGCTATGCAGTAGAGCTAAAGACAACAACTACTATGCGCACAACGAACCATAGAGCTTAAGAGACAGCTACTATGTGATAGCGAGTGAAGACAAGCTTAATGTAGGGGTAGTTACTTTTAGAGGGATTTTTTTGCAACGACAACAGTTAGTGGTAAGTGTAAAAGTGTAGGAGGCTGGTGAGAGAACAAGCAAAAGAGAGAGGAAAAGCGAGGAGAGAGAGAGAGAGAGAGAGAGAGAGAGTAAGTGCTTAAACTAATCTACCCAATATTAAGAAGCCAAATAGTTAAAAAAGGAAGGAGAGAGAGAGAGAGAGAGAATGTATATGTGTGTGTGTGGCCCACCCCCAACCTAGAGGATTAGACCACATGGTGGGGAGTATTGCCACCATGCGGAACTTACTCCCCACCAATGTGTGATAAAATGGTAGACAATATTGCTATGTGGTAGAGAGGATATGTGGTAATTGTGTTGGTAGAGTAGCCCATTTCCATTCGCCATCAGAGAGTGTTTTCCTGTGTTCTACACAAGAAATATAGTTAGCATCAAAGAAAAGTGAAAATTCTTAATATTAACAACTTCCTGATCTAACACTTGATAACCTTTCAAGAATCGGTTGATTAATGAAAGATTGAGTTGGATAAGAATACTAGTTTAAGCACCATATATATTCAGTAATCTCCCAAGAATTGTCTGATTAATGAAAGATTAGCACTGGACAAGAATACAAATCAACTCATCAAGCGAGATACAGTAACCTGTTCAAAAATCGATTCATTAATGAGAGGTTTACTTGGATTACAAGTAGTAATTTAATACAAGTAGAGAGATAGTAGTTTAATTTCAAAATCATCCACAAGGTAGGCAAGTCCCATGTAGGTGTAGACTGCTTGTCATGTCTATCTACCTCAAACAAAAGCCAAGGAGTCACAACTAAGCTCTTGGATGCCCAATTATTTGTCGTGGAATTTTTAGGGATTGAATATGATGAAATGCTTCAGTACCTATCACAAGGCACATTTCCTAAGCACATGCCTTGAGACAAGCACATGCAGTTGGCCTTGAAATCTTGGAAATATAGTTTGATTATTGGTGGCCACCTGTATTGCCAAGATGTAGATGGAGTATTGCATAGGTGGGAATTTGCCGCATGAATGAGCAACAGTCCTCATAGAGCGACATATTGGGCCAGCTGGAGGTCATTTCGATTGGCAAGCTAATGGCTTAGAAAGCTCTACAAGCAGGACTATGGTGGAGTATTCTATTCCTTGATGCACATGCTCGATGTTTTGAATGTGATGTTTGCAAGCACACATGGCATTAATTGCCAAAACACCATATGCCTTTACAACCAAGCCACCCATGGGAAGCTTTCTAAAGATGGGCCTTGAATTACATTGGTCCTTTTAAGAATGTGGCTCAATCCATGTAGAACAAGTATGTTATCATCACCATAAATTATGCTACTAAAAGTATCTTATTGTCACCATAGATTATGCTACTAAGTGGGTAGAAACCACCATAGATTGTGACAATAACAAGTATATGGTGAAGCACAATGCAAATGGTTTTGTGAGCAGATACAAGGCAAGATTATTTGTCAAGGGGTATGCACAAACATTTGAATTGATTATGAAGAAACATTCAGTCCGGTTGCAAGGATGGCAACCGTAAGAGCAGTCATTGCTATGGCTGCATCAAAGGCATGGTCTTTACATCAGATGGATGTAAAGAATGCCTTCTTGCATGGCGATTTGCAAGAAGAGGTCTATATGGAGCAGCCACTAGGTTATGTGCATGATGTTCACATCCTGAGTTTGTTTGCAGGTTGAAGAGAGCCTTGTATGGCTGGAAGCAAGCACCCAGAGCATGGTCTAACAAGACAAGATAGTATCTTGTCACTATTGGCTTTCAGATTTCCACGGCAAATTTCTCACTTTATGTGAGAAAAACAAAGAAAGGTATTATGCTGCTTGTCATTTATGTTGATGATTTGATCATCACAGATGATAGTGATGAAGATATCATTTATGTGAAAATGCTATTGAAGCAGAAGTTTGAGATGAAGGATTTGGGAGAGCTGCATTACTGACAATGCATTAGGGAAGCATTGTAGGCAAAAGTATGAGTGAAATACTAGGGCTCATGCTTTCCATGTAAATCTTCTTTGTCGGGCTTATAGACACAAGATACATGACATCGTTGGTGGTGGATGGATTGTTATAATCACTCTCAAAATACATAATAGCTTTAGTCCTACAACATAGAGATTCAAAGAGCTCCGTCCCACAACACAATAATTCAAATACCTCCAGTCCTAAAATCAATTGACTATATGGAAATTGATTGATTTGATATAGGGGCACTCTTGGGTTATTATGTGATCACTTTGGTGACAACATGATCATGCTATCATCCAAGTCATGAAAGAATAGTTTATTCATACTCGTAGAATTTGTTAGGCCTTTGAAACTTTGCAAAGGTGTATTGGCATGATTAGTGTATACATTGTCCTCTTTTTCAACTAGCAAATTTTGTGGGATTTGCATATAAAGAAGAATGTATTGGAAATCCTTTACTAAAGACAATCGAAAAGAACGAGTAGAGCATTTTGCAAATTGATTAGATGATAGACATCCATTTGATTTTGTTTTTGTTCTTACTAATATTTTGTGTAGTTGATAAAAATTATTTGCGATTTGTGGTTTTAAGTTATTTGGTTACGTTTTGGTAGCCACATTCTTTTGGCTTGAGGTTGTTCGGTCTTTCAGAAAACTATTCTACTAAAATGCTAATGTATCCTGGGCAAAGAGGCCATCTATGAGGCAAAGTTTACTTATCATGCCATCAATTATACATTGAGTGTTGTTAGCCGGGACGAATGGTACAAAGAAGATTTTATTACTTGTTGCAGGCCCTAAGATCTAATTTTTCTAGACATCAAAGCCAAGGGCATGACCTAGGAAGGTGGAGAAGAACTGCATCCCTTGATAATAAAACTAGTCCCACTGACTCTTTTAGGTTGTGAGCATGTCTACTACAAGGGAAGGGTTTAGCTGGGAGCCACTATTGAAGGTTGACGAGAATGTATGTATGCCAAAAAATAAGACACTAAAATAATAAAAAGACCATACTAGAAAAGCAAGTCGAGTGGTTGTTTTTAGCATGATGCAAAGCTCATCCAAAGGAACACACCCGCTACTATTCTTTCTCAACACCACGTTGTTTTAGGTTGGCACATTCTCTCTACATTATGCTATGAGGTTTCAGCTTCACTAAGCCCATGTAATCCACAAGAAGCATTTATCTAACATTGCCAACTTCTAGGGTAAGAAAAAAGCCTATGCTAATCTAAGCAACTAGAAATGTCTAAAGATACGTGTGCTTAGTCTGTATGAGGCAAGTGACTATTGTTAAAGCCCCTCATGAGCAGCTATTGTAAACTTGTGCCCAACTCTAAAAGAGACATGAGAATACCAAATGATGCCAGCTATGCTAGCAAAATACATATGGCATACACAAATGCCAAAACAAAACTACAATCCCATCCAATTGCTCACCTAATAGCAATACATCCCAGAAGTTTCCTAGATAGCAAGACTAGTAACCTGATTACTAGTGCACAACCTGACATGACAAGAACTTGTGCAGTCCACGATATCATCACCAATTTGGGAAAAGAAGAAAAAGTAATAACACAAACATGTTGCCCACCGAATCATAGGTGTGCGGTGTGAGAGCGACCTCAACTACAAACATAAGGCAACAAGCCTATGTGATAGAAAAAAATACATGTCATAATTCTTTTCCAGATCAACACATGTATGATCCATACAAGATGTGGATTAGTACAACAAGCAATCCATACAAGATGTGGATCAATGCAATAAGCAAGGAAGCATTTCCAACAACCAATAGCACTGAAGTAGATAGTAACGCTAGCACATGTCACCAGATCAAAAACCTTCCTCATCATAAAGTCTCTAGATCAAAAACCTTCCTCATCATAAGGTCTCTAGATAAAAAACCTTCATGTGATGTATCAAGCAAGAGTTAAATTCCATCTTGCATCAGCCAAAACCACAAATGTCTTTTAAGCTGATCATATGTGGTCAAAAACTCTCTCCATGTAAGGGATTTAATAATCTAAAAAGGAATGCTAGAAGATGATATTATTGCTGCAACTAAGGCCATGACTTATTTCTTTGCCTTTGGTTTTTTCCTTGCCCCCAACTTCTTTAAGAATTGTGTGCATAGATTCACTTCTCAAAATCATACATTCCACTCTAATCCCTCTTTTTCCAAGCAAAAAGAAAGATTTGTATGTTTTCTCATCATTCAAGTTGTTAGTACAACATATTGATATTAATGCATCCCCTTCTTGCATGTCTTTTCTTATTTACAAGATTTGAGAAGAGTGATTATCTTCTTTCTACCTCGATGTTATGTCAATTGGATCTAGATTAGTATTACTTAAGCAAGGAAAAAACGTTCCATCAGATTTTATTTCTCCACTGTACCCTAAGAAAAGAAAATTGGTTTACAAGGAGGATCATTTTTCATATTTCTCATGCAAGTCCTGCTATCAAAATAAAAAAATAATTGGTTTACCTTTAAAAATTTGAGAGAAACCCTATCTTGATTTGACATAATATGAGTAAATAATAATAATTTTTTAAAGCTTGATGATGAGTGCTCACCACCACCAAAAGGAGTCTCATTAAGTGGTTAAGACAAAAGATGTGCAAGGTGCAAAGGCACAATCATACGTCTTTGCTATGTCACAATTAAGGATGTGGAGAACTATGGTGAATGGCAAGAACCTCCACATCCAAACTTTTTGGTGAGCTAGAATCTTTATTTTCCTACCAATATTACAAATGTAATTTAACATTTCCAAAAGTTGCTTTGCATGCTTATTGAAGAACGAGGATGAACAACAAGCTCATCAACGAATGATCAAATCAATGCCTAAAGATTGTGCTTGATTTTGAGTCTTTTTGCATGGCATAATAATTGGAATGAGCTATTACAATGCTATTTGTCATACTATGAGCTTTCTACCTTTAAAAAAGGGAAAATTTTATTGTGAGCTTCTTAATGCGAGCTTTTTTTGAAATTTATCAAAGTTTGCGAGCTTTTTTAGAGTCCCATAAAAAAAGACCTACTAATCAAAAAATAACAAAGTAATTACTTATCCTGTATCTATGGATTTATCCTAGGAAATACCAAAGCAATTAGCAATTCTATGGACTAAAAAAGACAAAGCTATTAATCCAAGTAATTTATATTGCAAGTCAATAACAAATGATATCATATATAAAAATGAGTCATCACAATACCAGCAAATATGTATTATGCATTCAAGTCTATGGATTGTTGCTAAGGCAACAAAGGTTTAATGAAACTTCAAGTAAGCATATGCCAATTTTCATGTAGTTCTACTATTTGAAAAGGCCAAAGCAATTAGTAAAATGTTCCACATTAAGAACATTGTGTTGACTCAACACAACAAATTTTGAGCAAAAAAAAGTGTCACATCAAAAAGTGGGCTATCATAACACCAACCAAGTTTATATTTTGCATTCAGGTCTATGGATTAATCCTAGGTCGGCTAAGCACTGATAAAACATCCATAGTGGAAAGGGTTGGTTGATGAATAAGCATGTGTTGATTTGGATCCAATCCCAATACACGGATGAAGATGTAATAGATATGTTTGCATGCCAGGTAAGGTTTTTGACCCAACTCTCTTTTTTGAAAATCTGGACATGTACACATGGGTTCAGTCTTGATGTGCACATCGTAACACATCCGAGCCTTGTCAGACCCTATTGTTCTCAAATGGAAAATACTATGATGAAGAAGCTCCACTGTCATTTCTCCCATGACAACAGCGTGCATAGATTGAGCACTAGCTATTCTTTTTGCAGCCTCCTTAGATATGCCATGCCTCCATTTTGTGGTTCTTACCAATGTGTGTTGAGATAAATTCCTTGGTATGGATGCCGACCCTCCATGTGCATCACAAAAATTAGTTGGCATCGGTGCTGATCCTTGAGGTACATTTGGTGTCCTCCAATTTACATGGGGTTGATCCACTATTTGCAGCCTAAAACCAGCCTTGGTGAGATTGCCTATCTCCTCACTTGTGATGTTTGTTTCCACATCCACCTTCCACACAGATGGACGTTCAGGAACATGCATGATATTATGATCTAGGTGCCATGTATGAGTTATATCATCATTACAAAACCACATCCATTGTGCTTTTGGTCCTCCTACCCCTGGATGCTGCCGTTCAGAGTAGAAACAGGGTGCCACCACTCCTTGTGAACTGCTTTGTATATATCGATTACACTTAACCTTTCCATCTATGAATCCAAGACACTTCACTTTAGAGTTTTTGGAGGTCCTTCAAATTGCCCAAAAGGTACGGTGGATAGGCACCTCAACAATAGAGAGGCCACTAGGAAGGCCTCCTTGTCTCATAGGTGGAGCCGTTGGGGCTTGTTCTCTTGGCCAACATTATTAAATATTATACCACAACTCTCTTGATGAAAGCAACATGGATACATAAGGATGGAGGGAAGTTATACCTAGGATCATAAACATGACATGCCATTGTGCTCCACCCAATCACTCGATGGGTGTGATCAAATTGTACCCATGAATTCCTCAAATCACCATTTCCTCGTCTTCTCATGCGAGATTGACAAGATCCACACCAGATGTTGGACCATTGGTTGACATTTTAGAAACAAAACATTTTTCATCTGGCAAGCCTTGCCCTGGAAAACGACTTCCATGGAAGAATGAATACACAGACCTTTTCTTTAGTAAAAGAAGGCTGTCATAACCTTCCCCAACAGGTAACCTTGCCTTCTTCTCTTGTGCAACAATCCGTTTGAACCTATAACATCACAAGTCAACTATTTAGAAGGTCTTTATACCATTCTAAAGTTAAGTAAACTAAAAATCACTTAGCTACAAACAAACATACCGTTGATTCTCAACTAGCGGTACCAATTGCTCAAGAAAGTTGGTCAACTCTATATCTCCCACACTTGCCCCTTCATTATTGTCTCCTCTCATCAATGATGAATTCAAGAGCTCTTTGGCAACACTCATTTGAGCTTTGCGTGGTCCAACATTTTTATCCACCTTCAAAACATCTGCAACAAGCTTCTTTGTTTTCTCTATCATTGCCTTAGATGTTCCTGGCTGCACAGGGTGCTGATGTTCACCAACATGGACCATCAATCTAGTCATTGTTTCATCAAATGGCATTACATAATATACTATGCAATTACAAGTATCAATGCAATAAGCAGGCTTACAACAATAGTGACAAACAATCTTGTTCCTCTCCTCTTCAGTCAAGAGTCCAAGAGCAATCTTCTTTTGTAGGTAGCCTCTAAAAAAGGATGTGTTAAACTTCTTATTGTTTGCAAAATAAGGGCAAGTAATTCTATGGCATTCTAATGAGCCAACACAGTAGCTAAGTCTTATTGTACATGAGATAGCCATGTTGGTGGTTGATGGTTTAGTCCATACGTGGCCATCAAATTTTTGCTCCATGCCATTGATGTTTCCAAAAGTTGGAGGAAATTCCAATAGCATACTTCCATTGTATACCCTTGGTAATTCAGTGACTTGCTTCCTTTGCTTTATATTTGCAATCCGTGTTTTGAGTATATTGGCTTGCTTATTCTCCATGATCCAAGGTATGATGCTTTTGCTAATCTGACATTCATCTTTTGAATGGTCCTCATTTGATCCTTCAAGGTCAATGTGTGAAGTCTGCATCATCTCAATGTCAACATCAGTCCTCGACTTATAAGAATTGTGGTACATACCAGGCTTCTCAATGGGATTTAACTCTTCAAGATCCACGTAAGGAGATGGTTGAGAGGTTTTCTTTCCTTCTTTGCCAAACTCTTCAGAGTAAACTCTACTATTAACACAACGTGATGATGAACCAGGCTCTTCAAGATCACTAATAGTACTTGCTGCCATGATTGTATTGTGGATGAGAGCATACCTTTTTGTCAAGGAGGCATCCAGTACGTAATGCTCTTGACCATCAATATCCCACTCAGATGAAACCTTTACCTTCATTGTTGCTTCACCTTCAATGACTGCCTTAAGGCAGATGAGCTTGTGCGTATGGGGAAGAAGGCTTTGAAGGAAATGTGCACTAACAATCCTTCTTCCATCCTTGAGCGGGATAGAGTGTGATAGATTCGCTCCTTCAATAAGCCATTCAATAGAAGCCTCTTCTGTAGCCATTTTGGATGACACAACAAAAGGTACCAAAGACAAAGGGAGCTCAGAGAAAGTGGTTATTAGAGGAGCTCAGAGAATACAGACAATCTTGAGAGCAGAGGGATGGTAATCCAACATGGCATTGAGAGCAGAGGAATGATAACCCAACACGGATCATGAAAATAAGAAGGGATGAAAGAGAGAAATGCAATGTGATGCAAAGCTAGAAGGCAACCAAAGAGACTTAGAAAGTAATGGTGGGAGAGAATGAAGAGGGGAAAATGACAAGAGAGTAGTATCAGGATGCGTGGTCACGAGAAAGCAGAGTGCAAATATTGAAAATGGGTAGAGAATGGGTAGAGGATTGTGAAACAGGTGGTGTTTGAGCTAATTCCAATGTCGATGATGCCCTGACACCACAATGAGAAGTAGCCATGTGGCCGTCATTACAACCCATTGAGCTGGAATGATGGTGAGAAAGGTGGCGGCCGAGATTCTTTCACAAACTTGGATTATGCCAGGATGCCACAATCTTAAGCCTTAAAAGCCACATGCTATTATAGGGACGATTAATGATTGGAGAGAGATGGAGGAGAGACTCCTTCAAAACAACGTGGGCTATCTAGCATTCAAAACAACGTGGGCTATCTAGCAGGAAGACAGTGGGTACATCATCGATGCACGCACACTGATGACGCTTTGGAGACATCCTTGCTTGCGATGGTATCGAGGGATGTAGCATTAGTTTGCCCCAGGTTAGCCTCTCCATCGCACTTTAGCATCCTTGCCTCGACTCCAATGCCTCTATTACATGTTGAGAGCATGCTCTACTCGCCTACACTGGATACAACCTGATATGAGAGAAGTCCATGAATACTCGTTCGGACCCATCATCGCAAATCTGTGCATACATCAGCTTTTTTCTTTTCCTGCAATTCTGCAACATGCAGATTGATTTTTCAATCGACAACATTTTGTCCATCCGATTTAAAAAATTAAGCTTCTCCTCTAGAGGATAGCTCTATTGGATATGCTTCTAGACTAGAGCAAAGGAGGAACACTCAGAAATCTGATTACTCTACTAAGAGCTCCAAGGCTGCTCTTCATCAAAGCTGTGGCGATTCCTCCAACGCCAAAGCTGCAGTGATTCCTCCATCAAGGCCGTAGGCATGTGATTCTCATATCTGGTGCAGTAATAATCTATACTTAATACTCAGGTCATGCATTTAGAGCTGCCCCCTGCTTTATAGATATATGGGCTAATGCATTTTAGCGTAACTGACTGTTAGAAGTTAAAACAAACAGGCTTTTGAATTGAAGAGGGGGGTTGCCACTAGCTACCGTGCTGTGTAATTGGGTTTGTTTGTTTGATTTTGCGAAATTGCGAAGGCCGTTTTGTGTTGATGAAGGGGAGGAGAGAGCTATTAATAAGGATGGATGGCAATGGGAATCAGTCAGGGATGAGGACCCAGGTGCATTAAAGCTTTGGTGGAGGTTGCGACAAGCCAAAATTGGTGGAGGGGTGTTGATTAAGCTCGGATCGTGATGCCTGGAAGGAGGAGTTATTGTTCATTCTGCAACTATGCAGTGGAGAAATTTGAGCAAGTGGAGGTCTTTGATCACAGTCCAGAGGATCAATCTCTTTACCTTATGGATCTCTCTAATACTGTATATGTTTGTATTCTACATCGCTTGCTTCTACCCATCACTCTTTTCACTGTTGATTCTCCATCAATAGGGCACTTAACAGCGTATATCTATTGTACAGCTCTCAGAGCTGTCGATGGTTTAACGCCAAAACCCAAAAGCTCTAAACTTTAGACTATGCAAGTTTAGAGCAGGGCTATGGTTTAATAGCAGAACCCAAAAGCTCAAACGTAAGGATATACAAGCTTAGAGCAGGTCGATGGTTTAACAGCAAAACCCAAAAGCTCAAAACTCTAGACTACGTAGACAACCTAAAGTAGCTACATCAATCGTGAGCACTCCACATAGCCGAGCGTCTAAAGGCGACCAGACAGACTCAACTGTCTCCCACTACTCAAAGGCAACTCGGCTACAATGTGTAGATCCAAATTTTATTCGGCAGATCCAGATGACCCTATCGAATTAGCTCTCTCCTCCCTCTCTCCTCCCTCCTTCGTCCCCTCTCTTGGCTCTCTCCTCCCTCCTTCCACTCTCCTCCCTCCTTCCACTCTCGGCCCTCTCCTCCCTCCTTCCACTCTCCTCCTTCCTTCCCATCCTGTCGATATTAGCTCTCTCTTCCCTCTCTCCTCCCTCCTTCGTCCCCTCTCTCGGCTCTCTCCTCCCTCCTTCCACCTTTCCACTCTCCTTCCTCCTTCCACCTTTCCTCTCTCCTCCCTCCTTCGTCCCCTCTCTTCGTCTCATCTCAAGAAGCTTTGTAAAGGCGTGGCTTAGGGAGTCGGCTCTTCTAAAAACTCACACGACTGCCAGAGCAATAGGTAAAGTGATTCGTATGACTTCTCTCAACAACTTCGTATGGCAGGCATAGGTAAGTATAGAAGCTTCGTAAGCCTTCCCTTCCGTAAGCCGGAAAGCAGGAAATGAAGCACAAAACTGAAGCAAAGCAGGAAATCGAAGCAAAGAAGGAATTGAATTGCTTTTCCTTTGGTTTCATAGAGGGCTCAGCAGCCCCCCAGAGTCTACGCTAGTGCAAACTCTGGGGGGCTGCTGAGCCCCCCCCTTTTTTTTTGTTTCATAGAGTTTGTGCTAGCACAGACTGTGGGGGGCTGCTGAGCCCCCCCATTTTTTTCCCTTGCTCTTTTCCCTGAACCATTTCATCGCTCCTTCCTGGCTAGCAAAGGCAAGCTACCCCAGTTTTCCATTGCTTTCGCATCTCCTTTCAATCATCATTTTCCACTACCGTTAGGGACATCAAGACCCTATCTTATCCAATCAACCACAAATACTGAACTCAAATGAATCCTTTTGGCTTCCCTGTGTTTCGCAGAGACACTCAGCCATTTCTTGGGCTCAGTAGAAAATGCACTAGCTATGTCTCCAGAACATGAGATATCCGTCGTTTCGGGATATCTGTCTATCTCTCCACCGTGGTCGCTATAACTGAGAAGTAGAGTGTATTCTATGTAAATAACGCATGGGTTATGACCTGACTAGAGCGATGCTCTCATAGATGTAATTGCAGAACATCCCAACAATAAAACGTTCCGTTCAGCATATTGTGGACTATGGCTACCTCAATAGTTACTATATAAGTGTTTCACCTATCGCAAGCATCCCTAGAGTATCACATAAAATAGCACTCAGACGCAGAGAACTACTGTGCAAGGTCGATTCTCCCAAGGGAGCTCTCAGTTAGGACTATGCATTTGGTTCAGGGAAAAGAGCAAGGGAAAAAAAGGGGGGGGCTCAGCAGCCCCCCAGAGTCTATGCTAGCGCAGACTCTATCAAACTGAAAAAAAGGGGGGGGCTCAGCAGCCCCCTAGAGTCTGCGCAAGATGAAGGGATTCAACCAAATCAACGCTCTTTTTTGCTCTTTTTTATGGGGAGGAGAGTTTGAACAAAAGAAGATGACCAAAGTTTAGTGGATTTTTGCATTATGCCAAAGAAGTTTGGGGGGTTCGAGGTCGTCAACATAGACAAGTCTACAATGAGATTTATTGGGCGGTGGATCATGAAAGCTTTCTCGAAACTAGGTAGAATTTGGGCATTAATGGTCGAAAGAACCCTCACTAAGTTCGAATTTGTCAGATGCAAGAATTGGAAAATTTTACTAGAATTATTTGCCAATTTTGGATCAGAACCTTGTACTACCAAAGGATTAGATTTGTGGAAGGCTAGGGAAAGCCTCTGACCTTATATCATATGCACGGAATTTACAAGGAAGACATGAACTTTAATTAGTAGAGACTCAATTTGGTTTTCAGTCATTTGGAAGGACTTTTGCTTTAGAGGATGCATCTCTTAAATGGGCCATGAGGTTGAACAAAAAAGGGATCATAGAGTGGAAAGATCTGTGGGATAGATAGACATAGGCTTAAGTTAAGGATAGACAATTGCAAAGGATCTAGAAGCTAAATAATAAAGGAGAGGAAAAATCTATGTGAAAAAGATGCACTCAGTTGTGGATGGGGGGAAGGCTTTAGCATGCACTACATGAATTTAGGTGGATGGGCCAAAGGAATATACAAACTATCCCCATTTTTGTAGGCAACAAGAGGATTTAGCAGACCATTTAAACAAACAATGGTTTAGGAGAGACACTACTAAAATATGGTATGCCAAGTTTGATAGATTATGGAAAAAAGATATCCCTAAAAAGTCTTGCACAGACTCTGGGGGGCTGCTGAGCCCCCCCCTTTTTTTCGGTTTCATAGAGTCTAGCACAGACTCTGGGGGCTGCTGAGCCCCCCCTACAAATATGCCGCTTTCAGAGGCAATGGGAAGCCAGTTCCATTTCTTTGCTCCAATTTTGTTAATGTTGCAACTTCGTGCCTATAACAGTTTGCTGGCTCTTGTTTCTTCCCAGTCTTGTACAATGGTCCCGTTCATCAACTAGAGATCTTGTCTTGAGGATCTTGTCCTCATTCTACTGGTGCTTAAGTTTACCTAGTATGAATAATCACTTACAGCTTACTTGTGTGAAATCAGCTTATAGTTTACCTAGCATAAATCAGCTTACTTGTGTGAAATAGCTCTGGTAGCTTGCCTTGTTACAAAGAACTAACTATAAGCTACTCTAAAAAATCAAATGGGCACACAGGGAATCTCGGCTTATTAGTGAGCTGATTTTGGTAGAGCTGTCCGAACACTCTAATGCATTTACTGAACAGGGGAGCTCTCGGTGTGAAGTCCTCCTCGTGGTCCAAGCTTCCATGGATGTTAGCTAAAAGTTTATGCTTCTTTCCTTACTCAGAGGGAATATGTGGTTGAGAAGGCACTTGAGGCAATAATTTCATCCGCCTTTTTCACGTCTTCTGCTTAAATGGAGAGCTTAGTTGGATTGAGAGCTCTGTTGTTGTTATCTTTCATGAGCAAGATATCAAAGATGGAGAGCTTAGTTGGAGCTTACCATTGATTGATCGGTCATGGAAGGAATTGATAGCTCAATCTAAGAGGTAGAGTTTGATTTTACTTTTCCGCTTCCTATTATTGAATTAGGATTAGCATTCATTTAAAGATATTGGTATCAAGGACTTCTTTCAAGGAATTGATATGTATCTCAATTGTCTTAAGGGTTTGCATTGCAATGTCTCAAGGGTTACAAATTTCACTATCTTAAGGATTTGAATCATTTATATATGCTTATGCATTTTATATTCTACTATCTTAAGGATTTGAAACATTTTGTATATACAGGTTTCACAGTAGTGAGCATTTTCATCCTGACAAGATGGCACCAAGGCGAAAGAAATCAACTACAAGAGGTAATTCTAAAACTTTTTGGTACTGATAACCTTGGCATATCTATGATGGACGTGAGCAATATATAACTCATCCTTGTTGGTTGTGATATATATTCAAAGGAACTAAAACTTATGCATTGAGATCTGGACAATCAAGAAGATCTGTGAGTGAGGAGTGTACGTCTCGTACTCCACAAAATGATGCAAATAACCCACACATGGAGACACTTGCAGAAACTGAGGCTACTATCACTCGAGAAGAGTCATCATCTCATCCCGTGATTAGTCTTGAACAACAGGAGGTGCAAGAAGAGCCTCGAGGCCAAGGAGAGCAAGAGAGTGCAGAAAAGACAAAAGAAAAAGCTCCAACACATGTAAGAGTACTTGGGAAGGAGATTCAAATTGGACTTTTGCAAGATGTCCTTGATCAGTTTCGCATGCAAAGAAGAATTGAACCCCCTCTGATTCCTCTCTGTAGATTGGTTCTTAATGAGGCTATTCGAACATCAACGTCTGAAATTACTGTTTTGAGAGAGAGTTTTGATTCTAGAGGCTATGCTATAAATAGTGCACCTTTTCTAGTATCCTTGCAACGGCCAGGAGGTGATCAATTTTTCTATGTTACGGCACTTGATTGTCAAGAATGGGGACTTATTTGGAATCAAATAAGTGAGGACTTCGACAACCAGCTAAGTAATGAGTGGCAAGACTTGAAGGGGAAGAAGTTCCTCGTTTGGGATGGAAATCATAGGTTGAAGGCATGGTTTTCTCGGATCAAAGACGGTACTCTTTTGATAAATCTATCATGCATAAGGAAATGTTCTATTATAGTTTGCATTGCACATGATTATGTCATGCTTACTTGTGGAATTGATATGTTGTAGCTTATTCAATAATGCCAACTCGCCATATCCAAGTGAGATGCCAATTCATAGAGGTGCAGAAATCTCAAGAGGGAGAGCTACTTCTTGCCTTAAAATCAACCAATGAGTAAGATAACTTTTTATAATACTTCTATGTATAGCTAGTTTAACTTCTTCTCTTTAGAAACTAAGTCTATTGGTATTTATGTCTTTAACTTCTCCTCTTTAGAAAGTAATCCCCACGTGAATATATGTTGGTTTTGCAGACTTGTTCGAGCACATGTAGAGCATTCATATGGGCACGAGGTCTTCCTCTTTCAAAAATTTGGCATGGCAGATAAATCCTCACTTCTTGAGTTATTGAGTGAAGAGGATAAGAGATGGGTGGAAGTGGAGATGGCAATAGAAAGGAAGAATAGTAACCCATGGTACACAACACCAGCTATTGTCTTGGCACAACTTGTTTGGAAGGTATCTGCGTGAACTATAAATATCCCTTTGCTCTATGAAAGGTGTCCCAGAAAAAATAATGTTTTGATTTCTTGTTTTCATGGAAGGTTGATTTTTCACGTGCAATCAAGAAAGCTACTCAAAATCTTAATCAATCGAAGATGGTGTTTGGAGGAGTATACTAATAAATTTATTAAGGCTATTAAGAATGTGGAAGTCATCTTTCGTGATCGAGCATACAATGTTTTGATTTCTTGTTTTCATGGAAGGATGATTTTTCACGTGCGATCAAGAAAGCTACTCAAAATCTTGATCAATTGAAGATGAGTCTGGAGGAGTATACTAATAAATTTAGTGAGGCTATTAAGAATGTGGAAGTCATCTTTCGTGATCAAGCATACAAGATGGTACCTGTTACCAATCCTGCAAATGGTGATGGCTTCTTCGAGCTTCTATTTAGTTATGATTGGAATCAAAAGGGTGCCACGACTAAGGACAAAGTGCATATATTAGCCTCATCATGTCTCAACCCTAATAGGTAATGTCAATTAATGTTTTTGCACAATCACTCCATAGTGATGCTAATATTTTTTTCCTTTGCCATGATATTAATAGGAAAAAAGAGCTTCTACAACAATTGATGATGGTACATGGAAATGATATAGTTGCATCTGCTAAGTATGGGGATGCCCAAAAGTTTTGACTACATGTGAAAAAGGAAACATATTGGCAATACTTGTTTGAGCGAGGGATTTCCATCATCAACAATTTGCGAAGCCATGATTTGGAACTGCCCGATGGGTTTGAGACATTTGCTCGAGAGTAAAGACGACTTCACCTCCAAGAAGCCTTCCCTATGCTTTGGAAGGATATGAAGTCTACTCTTCAAGCAAATAAGCAGCCAGAAATGTAGGAGTCATCCTTACGCTTGGTGTATAGGTGGTACAATAGCAACCCTCTCCTTTCTCTTAGGATTAATAAACTGTTTTACTCATATGTCTACATTCTTTCATACATAATAGGTGGATACGGTCTTTGCATGATACCAATTCATCTGCAAGGATGCCATATGAGGTCATGGCATGGACAAACATGGAGAAAGAGGGAAGCATGTATCCTTTATCTTGGAAAGATAAGGGCATAACGATTTGGGAGATTAATGTGTGTCCTTGGTGGTTGGATTACCCATTGGGAAAAGTACATCCCACTGAGAAAAATAGACGTGAAGGTAATACTCCAAAGTTTCCTATTTCATAGGCATCTAGACCAATGTCTATATATGCGGGTATCTACCATATACTTAAGTTTGCAACATTTGCTGCTCAGTCTTTGAGAAGAACATGGAAGACAATATGGATGAGAATGAATTGGATGCAGAGAACCGTTATGTGGATATCACATTACGACCTAGATCAACGGACGGAGAGTCAGCTATCAAGAAAAGACCTATGAGACCTCTACTCCTCATACTTATGTAATAGTTAACAACTAACACTAAAGAAACAATATAGTATAACCTAGAGTCTTGTCCTTTGTAATTCTTACAAGCAGGTTCTATCGGAGAATGTAGAGTCCTCTAAGACTCGAGAGCTGAGAACAAAGCAACGACTCGATTTTCATGCTTCAAGAACCAATTCCATTAATCAACAACCAAGTTTATCTAGTGAGTATCACTCCTCTCTTTCTTGGTTATGATTTTTTGATTTTGCAGCCAAACTGAAGCTTTCAAGCTAGGATTTGATGCAGATGTAAAGTTGTTTGCATATATGGATGTAATTACAGAGGATATCATTCAGTTATCGAAGGCACCAAAGCTGTAAGTGTTTCTTTTTTTAAGAAATGCGTACATTTAAGAATCTATTTTGGAATATAAGTCATTGATCTAGGGAGATTGAATTGTACATTGTAGGGTTGATGAATTTTTAAGAAAAGTGAAAGCACCAGGTCTGTCACACAATGGTAATTCTTGTGTCGAGGTGGTTCGCTGGGTATGCGCAGATTTTCCCACAAGTTTGGCAGTGGAACTCATAAGTAGTACTACATGCCTAGAGTGGAATAGATTCTCCCTCAAGCTCTCTGCAAGGGTGGCAGAGTTTGCCAATGACTTCGTAGCAGACCAGGGGTGGTACATGACTTGCTCTCTCTCAGAACATTGGGGCTATATATTTGCACATGCAAAGAAGGCCAAGTTCGAGCTCCATCAATCATATACAGTGCTTCTTGACTTTGGTTATTTACATGATGATGGAGAGGAGGTACATTAAATCACCTAAATGTTTGTTTATATTGGTCTAATAAGCATGATTTGGATGTATCTAACTTGAGGTGTCATCATCCATTAGGTTCGCAATCTACAAATGGGTATCTTCTGGCGTGGAAAATCTGACCTCCAACACATGGATCGACAAGCAGGTGCAAATGTCTCTAATAAGCTTTTTCCAGCAAAGACATCAATGCTACACGAGTGTGACTGTAAACATGTCGCAAAACAGACACAAGTTGCATCAACTTACTTACGAGGAGGGGTAGAAAGATCAGATTACTTGCACGAGTAAGATCCTATGCAAGCACAGATTGAATTTATGGGGTATAATTGAAGTTCTTTCAAGGAAAACAAATATGGATTGTCAAACATCCTCTGATCCCTTTTGGTGCTTCTTGTAGGTGGATACTCAGAACATTCACAGACCCTGGTGATTGCATCATCGATGTCTTTGCAGGTTGCTTTGGGATGGCAAGGCTTTGTGAAGAGTTAGGTCGCCATTGTCTTTCCATAGAGAATGACAATGTTGTTACTGACATGTGTCTGCGATCAATCAGTACAGAATAGCATTTCCATAAACTATGTAGTATTGACAGTAATACTTGTGATCATCACTTTTGATGTTCTTGTTGAGGTTGTCATGTAACACATACTATGTCCTTGGTCATGGTGGTTGTGTGGCACAAGAGTGTCTTTATTGCTCTATGCTTTTTTTTTTGGATCCATAGTCAGAGGTTACTGTGTGGGGAATGCCCTTGTCAATATGTATGCCCATTCCGTGAACCTAGATGATGCAAGGGCAGTGTTTGCAAAGATGCCACAATGGGTTGTGGTCTCCTAAGTGCGATGATTGCTGGTTGTGCTCAGAATGGGCATGGCAAGACATCCCTGCAACTGTTCAGGTGCACAGAGAATTTTATGAACTGACCTATTGGGATGTAGTGTCATGGGGTGCTTTGATTGCAGGATGCACTGAACATGTGCATGCTATTCTTGCTCGAGCTTTTTGGGAAAATGCAACATAGTGGCATGAAGCTAGATTCTATTGTAAAGATTGTTTTTCCAAGTTTCGCATCCTTGAAACTTTTGCAGCCTACCTATATGTCAAAACCTACCCTAACTTCATTTCAGCTTGAGTAAAAAGACCATAACTTGGGTATAGACTATAGCTTTTACTTTTTGGACATGTCCACCCGACTGTATGTCAAAACCTCTCTTAATTTCATTTCAGCTTGAGTAAACAATCCATAACTTGGGTATAGACTCAATATATTTTTGAATCATTGTCTGGCTACTGAAAGCACTAATCATTGCTAGGGAGTGTTTAATCTCATTTCATGAATGTCCTACCTATGAGTCTGTATTTGTTCCTGCTTTCATATCACACATTTTTTGGAAGGAATGTTGATTTTCTATTGCGGCAATGTAACGATTTACAGGTGCTATAACCAATGTTTCATTGTCTGGCTACTGAAAGCACTGTCATTGTTGAGGACTATTTAATCTCATTTCATTAATGTCTTGCATTTTAGATAAGCTTGGTTGAGCTATATAGAACAATATGAAGCCTATGTGTTTAAATTAGATTTTTTGGCTTTTTTGGTAGCGTTGGCAGCGAGCAGCCGTTGCTGGTGTACATGTTTGTACCCTCTTTTTTTACCTGAAGCAGTTGCTCAGCATAACAGATGTAATTAACCATCAGGTTTTTTATTGGCAATCTATTTGCGGTAATAGATCATAACTCGAATGTACGATGAAGCCCTAGTACTACGAAACCACAAGGGCATTAGGTTTTTCAGAGTTTATGAGTACACATGCACTTGTACGGTTAATACTTTCAAGCAATTAGATTGGATTAAGTGTTATATTTTGTACATATTGTTGTACACATCACTAAAACTAATGGAGAGAAGATGAACTTTTTTATGACCGGTGTTAATACAATAATCTTATCATCTCTTGCTTAATATTCGATATTTTTATTATAATGTTGTGTGGCAAGGATCTTTAAATGTAAAAGCTAAAAATATTCTTACATTTTCAGTTGTTATGTTTAAGAAGTGATGTTGTGAGAAGTATCTTGAAATCCAAATTACGAAATTGCATTTTAAAGTAGTAGTTCTGCAATGAATGCTTCATAAGCCAAATTTAAAATAAGTGGTAGATGGTGAAATATTTAGAATGATGTTTTTTTTTACAGAGATGAGTACTAACTACATGCGAAGTGAAGGCGCTACTCTCTACAATGCATGGGAGCCTTAGAAGAGGGTAGAGTAATCTATGCTACTGTTGTTAGCAACAGATGGGAGTTGGATTTTGTTGTGGGGAATGCTCTCATCAATATGTATGGCAAATGCAGCAGCAGAGAGGATGTGATGGTGGTGTTTGTTACAGAGTTGCTACAGTGAGATGTGATCTCCTGGAGTGCCCTGATTGGCAAGGAGGCATTGCTACTCTTTGCCTTATGGATTTGTGAGCCATCGTGACTGCCCTAGCAGAGGATTGAGTGATTGCCCATAAAGGGCATGGCAAAGAATCTCTACAACTGTTTGGCCAAATGCAGGTTGAAGGTCTCGTGCCAGAGACAAGATCACCTTCATCTGCGTTGTGGATGCTTATGCTTGTATGACATCCCTAGAAGAGGGTCGTGTGACCCATGCTACTGTTGCTGGCAATGATGGGAGTCAGATGTTATTGTGGGGAATGCCCTCGTCCATATGTATTGCAAGTGCGTGAACCTAAATGATGCAAGGGCAGTGTTCACAGAGATGTCACAGTGGAATGTGGTCTCCTAGAGTGACATAAGTGCTGGTTGTGCTCAGAATGGGCATGGCAAGGCAGCCCTGCAACTGTTCAGTGGAATGCAGGTGAAAAAAAGTCTCTTGACCTCTTTATTTGTTGATAGTGCATTGTGTGGATGGGACTTCTCTTCATGTTGGTTTTCGATTTCTCCTCATCTCCTCCCAATCTAAGCCGTGATACCTTCATTTTGATTTCAAAGAAAGGTTTTTCCAAATTCCATGCACACATTATTGTACACACATAGTATTGCATGAGGATCCTTCCATTACTTCATAAGCCTTACTTTACGAAGTTGTCATGTCAAGTTCATTCATATCCATAAGAAAGGCCCTCTCTCTCTAGGTGACGTCAGTAGATGTTGGCCTCTAACACCCCCTCTCAGCTCCTGGATGGAATAGAGACGCTAGGGAGATGAGTGAATGAAAAGCTCACAATATTCATGAAAATTGAAAAAAAGCTCGTGACAAAAAGCTCACAAAAAAATCACACCCTTTAAAAAAGAGATGCTATTTGCTACGACATAGCAATAGTTATAGGCAAAAGATGTGATATTTCTTTGGCTTAATTCACATTCATATGATCTAAGGTATAAATGGATTCAGAATACACATTTGTGAGAGTGCACACTTGGCTATTAGGAATGTTAGCACAACTTCTCAGCCCTAGACTGAAGGATCTATTAGAATGCCTTTGTTTGCTAGTAGCCATTTTTCTTCTCAGGTTGCTTGCCATGTCATGCATGTGAAGTTTGTATCTCAGCTTGGTTGTGCAAAAGAGTTATCACATGACAACATTCCTAAAAGTCTGGTAGAAAACAAACAAGCTAACAAGAACACTCTGTCATATTAAATAACTAGAGAGGATTTGTGCAACCATTGCCCATACATCACATATGGATTTATTTATTTTTCTTTGTTTTGTATCATTCTTAATTTGCACTTCTTTTTTCAAAATTTCTTTATTTGCGTTTTTTCCAGAGGGGATGGTTTTCTATTTGTCAATTATTTGTATAATTTTGATTTTCAAATAATTATACTACATGTAATCTATTGTACTTAAGTAAAGTGATCATAATGTAATCAACCATCTCTTTTTCAATGCATATGCTTGATGGTGAGCGACCATTGGGGAATCAAAAGAAATGACCATGGTAGATGCAAAAGTGAAGGATGACAACAAAAACATTCATGTGATTGTAGTCCATCTCATAATTTCTTAAAGGTCACAATCATGATTACTTTCATGTCATGAAAGACAGCATGTGAAAGAGGACATAGAGTTCAAGAAACTCAATACACACAACAATGAGGAAATGAGAGAGAACTCACACAACCAGCACAACACAAATGTACACTCTCACATTCTACCAAAGAGATGACATAATACAATATATATTCAACCCTAAGGGTTACCTTAAGTCCGTAAGGACTATTGACATAGGGACTTAGGATCCCTTCTAGAGTCATCTATACTCCTATTCATCTATGCATATATATAACATATTAACATATGTGTGACATCATATGTACATGGATCATGGCCAATCCCATGACCCATACTTCAACACTCCCCATATGTGATACCATATGTCGATGGATGATGACCAGTCCTATGACCCATACTTCAACACTCCCCCATCATTGGATGGTCTCTATATCACAAAGAGATAGGCAAGATTTGAACTTCTCAAACTACTCATGAGGCAAGGCTTTTGTGAACAAATCTGCTACCTAATCCTTAGAGAAATAGTGAACTACCTGAATAGTTTTTTCTTCTACTTGATGTCATTTGAAATGGTAGTGGATGTCAATGTGCTTTGAATGTTCATGATCTTTTGGATTCTTCTGGTTATCACAAAAGATCATAGTAGCACCATCTTTTACTACACCAAGATCCTCTAAGAGCCGTCGAAGCCATATTGCTCCACATGCACAGTGTGCAAGAGATATGTACTCAGCCGCTACTATTGTAGATGATGCCACAGTGGCTTGCTTCTTGCTAGACCAAGATATGTAATGATCTTTCAACTTGAATGTGTATCCTGAAATAGACTTGTGTATGGGGCTGCCTTGCCAATCTACATCATAGAACCCCTCAAGCTTTGGTTCTGCATATTGGCTCTCTTTTAGACATGCTAGCCTATGATTGGTTATCCCACTAAGGTATCTAAAAATTTGCTTCACCCCATTCCAATGGTGGACACATGGCTTTGCCATGCATTGGCTCTATAGCCCTACTACATAGGAAATATCAGGCCATGTTGATATCATCAAATAGATGAGCTTACCAACTGCTTGTCGATAAAGTGTAGAATCTGAAAATTATGCACTTTGCATTATGTTATGTCTACTAGAGTAAAAGCCAACCTAGCCGTGTGATTCTAGAGTAGAGACAAGTTTTTGTAGATCAAATGTGTCATCAACCCTCATGTCAATGGATCATCTCCTTTGCATCCCATCTTCATTGTGCTTCATGTATTTTGCATTGATGACTTGATAGTTTCCTTCTTTGTGCCCTGTGTGCTTTATTTTGCTCCATGCATTGCCATATGACATAGTAGCCGTAAGTTTTGATCAATAGGCTATATTTGTTCACCCTCCCCCCCTTTCCCCTTTATTCCCTTCGTAGGTTCTATCCCCTTTTTTAATCTTTGTCCCTTATGTTTGTCTTAGGATGATTTCATCCACCTAGGTAGTGGCATTCATAGGTCGAGCATTGAGGGGCCCTTCAAGAGTTTCATTCATCCTCCATCAAGAGCTATCTATGGTCCTTATACATAGGTGCTATAGCTAATATATTATTTACAAGACACTTGGTTATGGGATTTTGAAGGGGACTCATAGTCCATGTGCCTACACTTCACTTGGGCGACCTTGATGTAATAATCCAAAGCACCATGCTCACCTATCATGCATCAACAAAGTCTTGGAAGGCAATATTCCTAGATGCCTTCCCATGGGTTTAATCCAAGGCGTGCATGCCCTTTCAATAGGCTGGGAATCTAGAGTTAACATTTATGTCATTTTGATAGGCTAGGAATCTCCTCCACCAATAGAGAGCCACAAGTGATGGAGATAGATTAAAAAAGAGCGTTTGTCAAAAAAATTCCGATATCTAGTGTGTGAGCCAAACTAATTCCTATGCATTTGGTGATCCAGTTGGAGAGAAAGCCTGAAGTCAAGATTCAAGAACATAATCTAGGGTTCCCCTTAGGTTCTAGATCCATGTGATTTCTTGGCTTCTACTTCCATAGTGCTCTCTACATATGCTTGTTCCTTTCGGGGCCTATGAGTCTCAAGGTACTAAATGCCTTTTTGGTTCTGGCATCATATTACCAGAAGTACATTGAGGGATGCAATCCATCCTTTCCACTCCTTTGAAATCTACTCTTGACAAGTAGCTTTTAGTGGACCCTTGAAGCCAAAGCTATGTTTGATACATTGGTCTCCACAGTGAACATCATCAAAAAGTTTAGGCATGAGTGAAAGTATCTTCACAAAGATGAAAAAGGAACACTTACAAAGAGGAAAAGGGCCAATACATGATTGGGTATAGCCATTTTTTGTGAAGTTCAAGGAATATTATTACATATGGATAACTTGCTCGAGTTGTATCTCATGCATTACTCAATGGAATTTGACAAACTTCTATCTAAACTAATCTACATATTCTAAATTGAATTTGAGATCAAAACATTAGAAATTTAGCATCTTGAATGTGATCATTAAACCATTACAAATGCTATTATGGCTATGATGCATGTATATTCGGCTATATAGGATATCCAAAATCTTTTGAAAACATCAAATAATTGTTCTACACATATATGGAAGAAATTGTTCATTTGAAAGTGCACTACTTAAGCTTCCCACCAATCAGGAGAGGCAACCGATTGAGGACCTTTGCTATGTTTAGGGGGTGTCCAATACTACACTATAATTGTGGGCATACATTTGAGGGCATACTCAACAACTTTTCTTATTTGGTTGAAAAGGCAAACTTTTTGGGAAAATGCACTCTACACTCATGGGATTACTACATGGTGGTCAAAACTTTGATATTTGGTGATATTTTTAACTTAATTCACCCTTAAGTGGATGCATTAGAAAAAATTGAATTCATATATGTGCAATGCTCTTTAAATAAATCCAACATTATTGATTATTTTGCATCCAATCACTGCATTTCTCCAATATTTGACATCTCTTACTTTTGAATTCCAAATTTCATTTCTCCCATGCTAGTAAATCCCAAATAAAGTACACACCTGTGTCCTACATCATCACCTGTAGGCTATGACTTGTGTGTGGAACATTCTCCGCCGCTGCCATGTTCCAATAATCTAGTTCTATTGGCAGTTCTTTTTAAATATCTTAGCTTCTTCTTGCCCATGCACCTCTCCCTTTTGTTGACATGTATGGCACACACGATGCCAGACTCTATCCACCAACTCATTCTGGATAGGCGAAGACTCATGCATGGTGAATAAGCAGTATACGTATCACCCATACCACCAGTTGTAGTGTGTGTGTATAGTGCCAGTATATAAGGCACACTTAGTCATTTTCAGTATGCTCCCTTCCATCTATGGTGTTCGGAGTGTATGCATGATACTTGTCACATTCTTGACGTGGTACTAGGGCCCATCAGACACTGAGGCTTAGAAGAGGTAACATTTTGAGTTCTGGCAGTTAGAAAAAGTGAAGAAGAAGAAGCACAGAGAAGTCGTCTACCATATCCACTTGTGGGGAACTCAAGAAAGGCTTCAAACTACCTAGTTGTGTGCAAAATTTGATTGCCAAAAATTGCTCCAGTTGGCTACGGCGGCCATGTTGTGTCCCTGAAAAAGGGCTTTTAATGAAAGGTTTCAGAATCTAGATCTCATTGCATCATTGGACGGCGCGTGCTGATCTGAGTCCAGATATACGCTTGAATCTACATTTGGAGTCTCGGAGGAGATGCTACAGTGCCAACATCATGTCGCACAAATGTGCAGCAATTTCAAGTTTAGTTCTTAGATCTGGGCCAGACTTTACACGCTGGGGTGCCTGAGCTCCCACTAGCAATTTGCAAAGTTTGGTCATCATATGATGGGATTTGGTCTGCTTTTCCTTTTCTTTACATGAAAATTTTGGGCAACTGCACTAATCCTTTTGATTTGCAAGTTATTTTGGACTCCAAACATCAAGGCATTGGATCATTTGGAGCGAAATAAAGAAATCTACAATAGAGAAGACGCCATCTTCATGTAAAGAAATTTCCTTTTTTGTCATTGTGGCTCAGTTATAAGCCTCCCAAAGGTTCTGAAAGCACATTTGGGGTAGAGAAAACAAGGCTAAGAGGCCAATGACAACTCCCATTGCATTCTGCACAAGTTTAAAGCAGTCTCGGAATGACAGCATGCCTAAAACAGGCAGGGTATCTTGCCTATCTTGGCAAAACTAGAGCTTATGCATATTGTGTCGCTCCTGGAAAAGAAACGATTGAAATCTACTCTAGTTCGCTACTTACTTCTAGCAGCAACGATCTGTAAAGGTTAGTTCAATGCTAACAGGATTGCTCTGTTCCTGAAAAATGAATTGAGCTTCACGGTAGAGGACTGTAGAATTGGCGTCTACTTTCATTCATCACAAATAGCTTGTGGAGCGCAAGTACATGACTTGTGAGGCAGTTTGGCATCTCAACAAGGTGCAAGTGATGTTGTGAGGCATATGTTGGAAAAGAAACGATTGAAATCTACTCTAGTTCGCTACTTACTTCTAGCAGCAACGATCTGTAAAGGTTAGTTCAATGCTAACAGGATTGCTCTGTTCCTGAAAAATGAATTGAGCTTCACGGTAGAGGACTGTAGAATTGGCGTCTACTTTCATTCATCACAAATAGCTTGTGGAGCGCAAGTACATGACTTGTGAGGCAGTTTGGCATCTCAACAAGGTGCAAGTGATGTTGTGAGGCATATGCAACAGTTGCTATTGCAGATTTGAGGCATTTTTCTTGTCATTTTCGTGGATCTCATACATGGCGTTTATGGAAAAGTCTGAGCAATGTTTGCTCATTGGATCTTTGCATTGGAATCCTGTTGGACACTCTTGGTTGCTCACAGTCCATGTTGGACATTCAGTCGTGGATGCTTGGTACATGCTGACAGAGCAGATGCATTGAGACACATCGATGGATGTATTGATAGGTGTATGCAAATAGAGGTGTGCAGCTAGATATTGTACATTTTCTTGGGAAAACTCTGTCAAATTTATTGTCAGTTGTTGATTGGTAAAACATGTCATCGAACAGCATTAATGTGATCATGATTACTGGTGAGAAGCTCGAAAAGCACAAGTACCCTACAGCAGGAAAATTTTGCATTAAAAATTACCTCTTGGGCAAGGACCTATGGGATGTAGTAGACGGCACACAACCAAAGCCATAGGGAGACAATGCCACCATTAGAGCATGGATGAAGAACCATCAGGCCATGCATTTTATGTCCATCACTATTGAGGACACCACTATGGGACATGTGCAAAAGATTGAGACTACTAAAGAAATGTGGGATGCTATTGCCAAATTCAATAAGACAAACACTAAGGCTCGTAAGTTGCAATTGAAGGAGAGCCTCCATGGTGTTAAAAGAGTCATTGAGCATCCAAGACTTTATTCTACAAATCAGAATCATCTCAGATTAACTTGGAATTATTCGAGTTGCTGTGGATGATGATGATTTGGTGGAAGCATGTTTGAATGGTCTAGGACCTGATTATGAGTCTTTTGTGACTAGTGTGTCCATATGAGAGAATATACCAGTTTTCAATGAACTTATCCCCTTGCTTTTAATTGAAGAACATTGGCTTATAAAGGAAGGAAGGATTGCCATGACCAATGGTACCTCCAACAATACCAAAAGAGATGAACATTCACTAGTTATAGGGAACCGTGGTAGAGGCCATGGTGGTAACACACGAGGTCATGGTTGAGGCCATGGCTGAGGAGATAATCAAGGCAATATGAATTAGCCCCAGAATCAGCCCCAAAACAACCAAAATCATGGAGGTTATGCTAGAGGCAGGGGGACCAATGGAGGAGGCCGTGGACGAGGCCAAACACAAAGTAGAAAACTAGGGTCTTGCAACTATTGTGGCATTGCAAGACACTATGCTTATGAGTGCAGAAGAAAGCAAGCAGACATACAAGTAGGTAAGATTCCATAGAATTGCTATGCTTAGGAGAGAGCTCACATGGTGGTGATTTGCTTGCCATGTAGCATGTATTGGACACCATGCATAAAACAAATGAAGAATGGTATGTGGATACAAGCACATCCAATCATATGACCTCACGTGTTGAGTGGTTTACACGGGAGTGGTTTGAGGACATGAAGCCAATTACATAGGCTTCCTTTGTCTATACAGGGGATGATAGTAAGCATCAGATTACCTATACTAGGAATGTGCCCATAGAGTGAGAATGGAACCAAACAAACACTTAGTGACGTTATGTATGTGCCCAGCATTACAAAGAATTTGGTCTCTGTTGGTCAAATGGCAAAAAGAGGATTGGAGGTTCGCTTTAATAAACATGGATGTACAGTGCTAGATATGCAAAATCACCTGCATGTGGTTGCTTGTGGGAAGAAAGTTGGTTGCATGTTTAAGCTCAATGAACTCATGCCTAGAGAGAGGCAGGAAAATTTTGCCCATGGTCAATGCTAATATTTCAGATCTAGAGATGTGGCACAAATGGATCGGCCACATGAACTTCCAACATTTACAACAATCACTCCCGAACTCAGGTTTAGTTACTAGTGTTCCAAAGTTCAAAGCAAAGGGACCATCATGTGTTTGCAACGGTTGCCAGTTGCTAAACAAGCAAGGAAACCATTCTCACATGAGAAGAGAGCTCACACTAATGTATGGATGGCATCTTACAAGGCTTAGTGTGAGTGGGCTCAAATACTGTGTGTCATTTGTTGATGACTATAGTAGAAAGACTTGGGTGTATTTCCTGTGGGAGAAATCCAAAGTCTTTGAAAAATTCAAGATGTTTCATACTATGGTGGAGCGAGAGATTGGACAAAAACTAGTTACCATCCGTTCAAATGGAGGGGCTGAATATATATGTCCAGGGAATACACAAACTATTTGTGATTGCATGGCATAAAAAGACAGGTTTCTTGTGTGTACACAGCGGAGCAAAATGGTGTTGCAGAAAGGAAAAATCAAAACATTATAGAAGTTGGAATGGCCCTATTGAATGAGAAGCACATGCCTAGACATTTTTGGGCAAAAGTAGTACAATGTGTAGCGTATATCATGAATAGAATGCCTACTACGGCAGTACATGACAAGACGCCTGAAGAGATGTACTCAGGATGAGCTACATGTGTCCCATTTCAAGGTGTTTAGATGCATTTGCTATGCTCACATTCCAGATGAGAGAAGGAAGAAGCTGGATCCAAAGGAAAAAAAATGTATATTTGTTGGTTATGCAACGGAGCAAAAAGGCTATAGGTGTTACAATCTAGTTACTCAAGAGCTTTGCATAAGCAAAGATGTTGTCTTTGATGAGTTAAGCAGTTGGTACTCACCAGTTGTCACCACAGATGATACTTTTACGGATGTTGAAGGCAATGAAGTGCAGGGGCAAGCACAAGCAAGAGGTGCACATCCATCAGGTAGTGGTGTGACAACAACAGATTCTAGTAGTCCTTGCAGGGGGATCTAGGATGGTGAGAAATGCATGTAGTCTGACTGAAATTATAGCAATAAATTAGCGTACATCAGTTGAGTTTATAGGATCAAGTCTATGCCTAATAGTTGAAAAAATCATTCTAGAGGGAGTACTAATGTACAATCACGTGTTGATGATGTTCATGGTCAGTCAGGGACCCCAAAAGCTATGGACTTTTGAGCATGAGATGGGCATTCAGAGAGGAGCATTGGAAAGTATTTTACCTCGTAGATCTACTCAAGTTAGGTTCCCCATGCAGAGGTTGACTTACGAGGCCTCGATTTGCAGCCATACACCTTGCATACATGACGAATGTAATCCAAGACACAGAGCCTAAGAAGTTTGAGGATGCAATAGATAGGTACCTCGTGCAGAGGTTGACTTATGAGGGATTTGCAGCCATACACCATGCATACATGACGAATGTAATCCAAGACACAGAGCCTGAGAAGTTTGAGGATGCAATAAATAACCCACAATGGGTATAGGCTATGGATGAAGAGATGCATGTCCTAGAGAAACAGGATACTTGGATACTTGTGGACCTGCCTGAGGGCAAGAATGTCATTGGATGCAAATGGGTGTACAAGATAAAACATAATGCCATGAGTCACTACAAAGCTCATTTGCTAGCAAAGGGTTATGCTCAGCATTATGGCATTGATTACGAAGAAACATTCATTCCAATAGCCAAAATGGCTACTATCTATATAGTGGTTGCATTGGCTATAGTGAATGGGTGGAACATGTATCAAATGGACGTAAAGAATGCTTTTTTCAATAGAGAATTGATAGAGGAAGTATACATGCAACAGCCACTAGGTTATGAGGATGAAAGTTCTCTTTGAGAAAATATACCCAACAATATATGCTATAGTCGTTAATGAATGTCAGGTAGTAGAGTGAACCATTGATGCTGCGGGTCTGTGCATAACCCCATACATCTGTATGAATCAAATCAAGAATGCCTCGGGCTCGAGTAGTGCTTCTTCCAAAGCTAGCCCTTGATTGCTTGCCAAAGCAACATGCTTCGCAAACTTTCCCAAGAAAACGAAGTTTGGGACTTCTAATTGCCATATTCTTGTTTCTCAATTGGACTAAACTCCTGAAATTCACATGACCATATCTCTTGTGCCATATTGCAGAAAGTGGCATTGGTTGCGGTCAGCTGACATGGCATGTAAATCTGGTACTGCTGCTAGCATTCTGAATAGACATCCTTCCTTGACACCTTTTCCTACTAGCTAAAATCCTCTAGATTTGTCTCTGATAGTGCATTAATCTCCATCAAAGATGACTCGATAATTGTGTTCTGTCATTTGTCCAACTAACAAAAGGTTCTTGCTGAGCTTCGGAACATAAAGTACATCTTTCACCAATCCTTTCGTACTAGTGAAATTGTTCATAGGGACTATGCCTTTTCCTTGAACCGGATTTGGTGTGTTATCCGCAGTGTAGATAACATTGTTCGATCCTTCTAATAGTTTCGTTTCCATAAACCATTCTTTATGTTTCGTCATGTGAGATGATGCACCACTGTCAATGTACCATGGATCCTGACTTGTATTGTCAACTTGATAGCTACATTCTTTCTTAGAATCAAGATCAATGTCCAGGTATGATGTGTCAAGCTCTTGCATATTCTCACTTGCAAGATACATTGTCTCAGGTTGACTAGCATAGTGACTATGGCTTTGATGTCCACTGCAATGAGTACCTCTTCCTCGAAAATTGCCTCTATGGTTGCTGGATTGACCTCCCTAGTCAGATTGCTTCTTGCGAAAATCTCTTTCGTAATGTCCAAACTTATGACAGTAATTGCACTGTATGTTTGACATGTTGATGGATAGACTTCCTCTTTCTTGAAATCTTCCTCTATTGGAATAACTGCCTCTGAGATGCTGATGCTGCTATGAATGCTGATACTGCTGCTGATGATGACTTTGCTGCTGATGATGATGAGGCTAGTGTGCACTTCTATGAGATGCTCTGTCTCTGCCTCTGCCTCTACTTGAGGATGTGAATGCCTAATCATTTGAATGGCTTTTCCTAGCCTGAATAGCTTGCGTTCTCAATTCTTCACCCAGTAATACTGATTGAATTTCTTCGAGTGTTGGTACTTCTCTTTGGATGGCAATACTTTGGACTAGAGTCTCATATCCCTCTCCTAGTCCATTGAGGATGACTTGAACCAATTCTGAGGGTTTCATAGTCTCTCTTGTTGCTACTACAAGTTGATTATTATAATCTTTAACTTTGAGTACATATCCATGACCAGATTTGCTACTATTGCGGAAACTCTGATTAATCTGGTTTCTGAGTGTCAGAATTCTGGATGTGTTCTTTGACTCATAAAGAGCTGCGAACATATACCATGCCGCTTTAGATGTCTTGACCGTGTTCAGTTGTCCTAGCATGACATCCTGCACATTCTGCTTAATCAAGTGATAGGCATACTTGTCCTTTTTATCCCATTCAGCTTGTCCATGGACAATGGCTGGATCTACTGCAGGTACGGAACCAGTTGGTGCATATGTAGACCCTTGTGATGCTGCTCTAGCTTTAGTGGGATCTGTTGTGGGGTCGAATGGTTTAGATAAAGACCTATCTACGTACTCCCACTTATCTTGAAGTACAAGTATGGTTTTCATCTGATACTTCCATGTACCGTAATTGGAGTTGTCTAGCTTAGCAGATGCCTCCAAATTGAGGTTGCTAGTAGTAGACATGATGCAAAATTTGTACTCAACTGATGTGAACCAAGTGACTGTATCAACTGCAAAACAACTAAGTGGAATCTGAAACTCTGGTGAAGATATCCAATGTTACAAGGCTTGATGGTAGCAAAAGATGCCGAGAATAGCCTGAAAGGCTTTACAAGGCTTGAATAGTGTGCACAAATGCCAGAAAATAGCCAAGATGGCTTTACAATGAAGGCATGTGAGTGCAAAAAGAAATGATGTATAATCTGGCCACCACTGAATCAATCTGCCAATGTCTCTGAAAAATCTACTCTCACTTATCTAAAAATGGAAGGGTTTCAGGCAATATTGTGATGTGAAACCACATGTGAGCGTATGGACTAACACCGAGTAGGAACTATCTGGGAATTTGTAGGAAGGCTTTGATTGGCTGCTTGGAGTACTTCAGTCTTCTCTATGGAAAACTAAGCTATGCTATACCAATCGTCGTAGCGATAAAAAAGCAAGAAATATTTCCTTTTCAATGTTCCTTTTATGTGCTAGGCTTAGATTGTCGATGACGAGGCTTCAATGTGTGCAAGAAGTGGACTCGTCTTCGAGGCTAAAAATTTGTGAGATATAGGTTTTAAAACCTGTGTGTGATGTGATGAGCACGTGGAGCTCAAAAAACCGATCATTTTTCCTTTTTGGACCACCCTCAAATTCTTCCTGGATCAAGTAGAGGGGTAAAAAAGAAGGAAATGCACAATGATGATGTCGCACGTGGGGTCACATGCAAAATAAAAAGAACTACGCCTAGCAAGGGGTGTGCCTGTGAAGTGGTGTGCTGAGGTGGCAACTGTGTGCACATGTAGAGTGCCAATGTGCCTATGGAGAGGTAAGTGTGTCTAGCAGGGGGTCTGCCACATGGCAGATGATGTGGCAGGTGAAGGATAGATGATGACATGGCAATTGATGATGATGTGGCAATGCTGAGCTGGCTGATGATGTGTTAGTTGTGACATGGCATGCAGACTGGTCAAAAGCTGACGTGGTTGGGTTACTGACATGGTGTCTGATGTGTCACCCTCGGGGGAGCTGACATGGTAGATAATAGCTGCCACGTGGCAATCACTTGCTTGGTCTATGTAACCTCAAGGTGATTGCCATGTGTCGCGAGATAAGGCTCTTGGAATCTACAGAGATTTCGTCGAAATCTTCAAGATTCTGTCACCTTCAAGAGTCCTATGTGCTCTCTGATGCGATGCTGCAAGTTGCCTTCTCCGAGTGTGGACCCAACTCCAGCACCCAGGAGCAAGCAATTCCGTCCATCTTCAGTGTCTCGACTCAAATAATAAGGGGATGCTCAAATCGACCATGACCTCCAGGGTCTTGCAAGGCCAAGAACTTCGGAGTCTGGGAGCAGGCTCGATTTTGACTGAGGAAATATCCAAGTCGCAGCTATGGAGCACGAAATGCGACGATTCTGATGGCTAGAGCAGGTTCTGGAATGTGGTTGCGGGAGACTCTAGGCGGCAAGATATGTTTCGGGGAGGATCTGGATCTGCAGAGTTTGTTGATGGCATCGGTTGAGGAGAAGTGCTGGGAGTCGGCTAGTTCCGTTGATAGTTGCCGTTGCCGCAATCGCCTACTGCAAGCGTGGCCGTGGTCTCATCAAGGTGCCCCATCGAGCTCATTGAACCCAAAATCCTTCGCTACAAGGTCTTCGAGCCCGTCTTACTGCTCGGCCACACCAGGTTTGCTACTGTCGACATGCGAATCCGCATCCACGGAGGAGGTCGCACTTCCAGATTAGAGTTGATTAAGGAGCCGCCAAGGTGGACGTTTCAATGTTGATGCCGCCGTCGGATGTTGCCGGTTGCAGGGTCTCAGCAAAGCTAAAGGAGTCGAGGTCGCGGAACTCATGGTTCTCACCACCTGTAGTTGAACAGCCACATGAGCCAGCAGAATGAGCATGCAATTCACTCAACTTCTTCAAGGGTGAGTCCTCTAGGCAAAGGAGCTTTCTTGACAGTAGAAGAGAGCAGTATGGAGAAGTGACGGGTTTTCATCACTCTCTCACTCTCTAATTCTTTCTTTTCTCACAAGTCGCTCTCTCTCTCACGAATAGAGATCTACAAAAGAATGAGAGCGAAAATCTCTCTCAAAGAACAGAAATGAATGGAGTGAAGATTAACAAAAATCTCACTCAACAACTCTCACTCTCTGACAAGGATGGTGCCTCAGCGGAAGGAACAACCATGCTCTGATACCATGTAGAAATATGAAGATGGAGAGGAGAAGAGTGGAGATGAGGAGAGAGGGTACAGCTAAAGAGCACACCACAAATGACTAACCGTACACTAAATTAGTTGTAAAGAATGAATATCTACAGACCCCTTTAGGGTTAGGGTTAAGGTTTTCAACCCTTTTCCTTTTTAGCACTCTTTTGGTTAGTGCTATGCACATATGATAATACATGATGTTGAGATGAATCCTCAACAAAGGTTGTAGGTAGGGGCAAGGGGAAGGGGCTGAGAGGGGTGGGAAGAGAGGAGAGGGGGTGGTTGTAGAGGAGGCAAAAAAGGGAAGAAACGAGGCGAGAGGGGGAGGGGGAGGGTTGAGATAGGTGGGAAGAGAGGAGAGGTGGAAAGACCGAGGGAGAGGGAGGGGAGACAGGATGTTATACGGGGTAGAGAGAATGCGAGAGGGTGTGGGATGGGAAGAGAGGGATGAGGGATGGGGACAGAGTGGAGTGGGAAGGGTGAGGGTGAGGGTGGAGGGGAAAGGGGTTGGGAGTGGGTAGAAAGGAGGGTGGTATTGGGGAAGGGGGAAGGGAGAGAGAGAATGGAACCAGCAAAAATAAAGCAGGGGGGTTGGTGGAATAAAGGGGGAGAACTCAACGAAAAATAAGAGGGAAGGAGATGCTCTAAGGGATTACGAAGGTGGAGGTGAGGGAGGGGATGCAAGGGCGAAGTGGTTAGAGGGTTAATTTTTGTGATTAGTTGTTAATTTGCTCTATGGAATGCCAATTTTGGAGCATGTAGTTAAGGTAAAAATCGAGAATTCAGCAATGATTGGAAACATTATTGCACTCCTTTGCCTTGAGTGATTTATCATTGATGATGATTTCAAAGGGTATTCTTTTTCACACAAGCAAAACACATGAACTACTTTCACTTCAATTTGGTAACCTCCCTGGCAATGATGCCAAAATGTTGTCACTAGTACTCTCTAGTCCAAGCTCCAAGGGAGTTGGTCACCTATAGTCGTGTCATTGATCATTGTATCATAGGTGCTCACAAATGTAGCATAGGTCCTCGGGTCGTATTCTGGTGAGAATGGTAGGCTAAAGCGTGGAAAGTAGTTCTAGTGTGCACTCAGGTGAAAAAAGAAGGACTTATCACAAGGATCGATGGAGGTTCTCACCTCCATGGGAGTTCAAGCGTTTAAAAGGAGGGTAGGTTTGAGAAAGCTAACTAGGGTTCTAGGGTTTAGAAAGAGTGACAGGGTCAAGGAATGGAAAGCTTGTCTCCTTTATGCGTTTAGGGGGTTTAGAGTTGAGGAGTGAACAAGGGTGAGGAGGAGGAGGAGGAGAAGGGGGGAGGAGAAGAAAAAGGGGGGAGGAGGAGGAGGGGGGGGGAGGATGGGAGCTTGCAAGGTTGGAGCATGCTATTGCATTGAGGGAGCATGGACCCAAGGAGAGAAAGCACATGATCATGAAGGAGGAATGAACATTGAACCCCAAAGAGTGGGAGCTTCATTCGTTTATACATGTTGGTCTCTACACAATTCATAGGAATCTCAAGGGTGGGACCTCTATTGTAGTCTCGAGACCTCTAAGAGTCCCTCCACTTTTTGGAGGGACCTCTTGGGTCTCCACACTTTTTGGAGGGACCTCAAAAAGTGTAGGCTTGATGTGACTCTTGCACACATCCAGTAAATGATGCCACATATATGTGGCTTCTATGACCACCAATCCCATCCATTGCTCAACCAAACATAGTAATTCTATATAGTACACTGGTAATGTATCCATGGTTAGTTGAGGTAATGCTCATATCTATTCCATGAGCACTTGGCACTCATCTTTTAACATTGCCCTTTGGCATCGAGCTTTGTCTTTAACTTCTAGATCAGAATTGTGGCAAGCATGATCATAAATGGAGATTTCTGGGGGTAAATCAACCAAAGGATTTGCCAACTATAGAGGCTTATTTGCAAGTAAGGGAGAAGAACTGGACCCCATAACTTGGGTCATTGGTAATTTCTAGGTGTGATAAGACAATGGAAAACATATCTTGCTTGGCTTAGTGCACAAGATACTATCAAGACCATGTTTTGGCGCTACTAGGATGACATCTTGAACCACAAAAAAGGGCTCTACAAAGGGTAAATGTTTGGGGGAGTTCTACATAGATACCTCAACACAATATCGTGAGAAATTCTATGTACCTATTTCAACAAGGCACAAGATAATTGTTTGAGTTTCTATTTCTACCCAACCACTAGGCAACGAAGATACTACAACGAAAGGCACAAGGCAAGACTCAAGGTCTAGTAGTGGAAGGACCTAAGCCATTATTTTCTCCTCCAAGTTAGTTCTTGTTGCTTGTTGAGTGGTGGTGGTCTAACCTTCCTTCATCATTGTGGTCTGAGAACCAATAGTCTTTGCTAAAGTGACTGGAGTGTGTCACTTGGTGACACCAAGCTACGAGGATGATCTAGGGCCACCTTTCATAGAAGTGCCATCCTTGTCATCATCCAACCCTTGCATTGAGCGAGCTTACTTGGATGTTCCTTGGGTCCCCCTTGGGTGCATTCAATGTTTGCAACAATTCTTGGATTTGCTCTAGGGTGGCCACTTTATTTTGGAGAGTCATATTCTCCTTGCGTACTTGGTGCAACTTGGTGGTAATGGCCACATGTGATACAAGGGACTTTAGTTTTTCTCATTTTGAACAAGGACTCATTGTTGCTACTCTACTTTGAGCTATGTGTCCTTCAGTACAGCTTGCTTTTCCTAGAGTTGACAACAAGTCCAAGACTCATGTTCATTTTGTAGTTTGGTATGGGCTTCTTTGAGACTATCATACTCCACCTGTAGCTTCTTCTACTTTGTGCTCACAAAATTGATCTTGTCTTCATAATAGTTTATAAGCCGGCACACATATGATGAGTGCTCTCACTTGTTGTGTATCAAGGCTTGACAAGGCACCCATTGTCTGGCAATGTAGCGTAGTGTGCACATAGCAGTCAAAGCTACTTCTTTGAGTTGAAGCCAATTAGCCACCACAACATCATGTGGAACATCGCCATCAAATTTGATCAATTAATTGATGCCTTCACCCTATAATACCCTCCAAGGTGGCAATCATTGTAGCACATCTTCAGGGTGATCGGGGTACCGGTAACCGTCAATTTCTTCTTGCTCCTAGAGGGTGCTTTTAGTACTAGGTTGCACTAGCTTCTCTACATTGCCTAATTGCTTGGTGGTAGCTTTGTGGGACATGTGTGGCACTTTAGTAACAATCTTCTTGCCTTTTAAGTCAGGCACAACATCGTCTACAACCACTCATTTGTCACTATCTTCGTAGTTGCTTGAGCATAGACTCTTCTATAACTACTTTCTTACGCTTAAGATCTGGGAATGTTGTCACAACTTCATGTTCCTCGGACCATCTACTGAGGCTTAGGACTAGTAGCCTTTATGGAGGAGGGAGCGAGGTAGGCTCTGAAGTCTTGGGCTTCGAGGTGACCTTAATGGTCTTCACTAGCTTAGAAGTAGGTTGAGGCTTGGGAATAGGTAGGGGCTCAATCAAAGAACTAGTTTAGTCTTCTAAGAGCAAAATTGAGACCCGGATTGGTCCTCTAGAGTGAAAAGTGAAGACCCAAGCCAACCTTCTAAAGCCAAGGCACCTGGCCAGGGTACTTATCTAGACAACAACTGATGGTGGATCATGCAAAGATGTGGCATGAATTTGCAATGTGCCTAGCCATTGCCAGTAATTGCCTAGAGCTATTGATCAAAGTTCTTTTGGAAGACTGCCAAACAATCTATAGGAATCTTGTCTTCATAGGCCAATAGTTCCTTGGTGACATAGGTCCGAGGAATGTTACCTGTACTTTTCTTTAGATAGATGTACTCAAACAATAGTGCCTTGGTGATGTAGGTTCAAGGAATGTTGCCTGTACTTTTATTTAGCTAGATGTACTCACACAAAAATCTAAAGAAGGGGCGAATCTTGGGCTCGAAGGTCTTGTTGATGAGGTATCCCTGGGATATGAGGTAGCTCTTTTACTCAAAAATTTGATCACAATGTGTATTGGCACGGTCTTCAGGCTCTTGGGAGCAAAGGTGGAAACATGAAGATGTTGCGCAGGAGCTCCAAGTTGAGACAAATGTGATGATCCCCAATCAATATGCTATGATCGATAGCTGTTTAGGACTCCAAATGGTTTTCCACTACTATGGCATCCCAAGTCTTGTTCCATGGAAGCTCTATGAAGGGTTGAAGTCATTTCTTCTTCAACATGGTCTTTGTTCTATCATTGAGCTCGATTGGATGCGATGCCAAGAATTTGAGTCTGGCCTTGCATTGCTTGAAAGGACACTCCTCGATCTCTAGTGAGGAATTTATAGTAGTTGTAACGATTAGGGTGATGAAAATAATGTTGGAGGTCTGAAGGTAAACCATGGAAGCTAAAGTCAAGGATATGGGGGTGGAAGTCATAAGGGCAAATGCACTCAAAGCTATGAGGTACAAGACTTTGAAAGCTCCTTTTCCCCATGTATCAATAGGTAGTTTAGCAAGATGCACTGAACTCCAGTCCACAAAATGATAGCATTCCATAAAAGCTGGATTTAGAGATTCCTTTTCATGTGGCAATCCATCATGCATTTACAGTCTCCTCATTATGACCAAGTAGGTGGATGCGTGGTATGGCTTTACTCAGCTCCCATTGAAGAGCTTGAGTATTACCTTCCCCTGCAAATCCTCAAGCTATATTGTTCCATTGGTGAAGACCTCGGTAAGCTTGTAGGGTCCATTCATCCGAATTTGAGATTAAGCTTGGCATTATGTAGCAAGAGCAAGCATACCTTTCTTAAGATGCTTTCAAACAATGTGTTAGTCATGACAAGCTTTGTGTCTCCTCTGGATCACGTGTTCCAACCAAGCTACTTGGATGCACAACTCATCCAGCTCAACAAGCTATTGTAATTTCCCCTTGATTGCTTTGGGTTCCTCAAGCTGATGCACGATTGCAACTCTGAGGCTTGGAACCAAAAATTCTAAAGGCACCATGGCTTCCAAACCAAAGGCCATTTGGAAAGGTTTCATATGCATAATTACCTCATCTGTAGTTCAATATGCCCAAAGTGCAGCATGTAGCTTGGTGTCCCAATCTCACTGATGCATGCTCACAGTCTTGGTCTTCCAAACCAAAGGCCATTTGGAAAGGTTTCATATGCATAATTACCTCATCTGTAGTTCAATATGCCCAAAGTGCAGCATGTAGCTTAGTGTCCCAATCTCACTAATGCATGCTCACAGTCTTGGTGAGGATTGATTTGAGAATCTTATTTGTGGACTCAACTTGTCCATTGCACTCAAGGGATAATAAGCCATGGCAACTTATGCATCACCTTGAACTCTTTTGTTAGAGAATGGAAGTTGTCATTCGTGAAGTGCGTACCAGATTGTTGATAAATTCAATCAGATAGCCATACCTACAAATACTATTTTCAAAAATAAATGTGGCTATACTCTGAGCCAAGTTGTCCCTAAGTGCTTTGGCCTCTACCCACTTAGTAGCATAATCTATGGTCAGCACCTATAGGCTGTTTGCAATCTTTTGGACTTTATATCCTTGACAATGCTCTTTGCTTCATCCACTAGGTCCTTTGCCCACCTTGGCATTTACTTGGATGATGCGGCTTCTTGGTCATCATGACCATGAGATGCATTCTCCACCTACAAATTTATAGAATGTCTAGGAGATACTCCCCCATTATGTGGATTACTCCCCTATTATGTGGATTACTCCTACTCATGCTAGGTAGCATGTTGTCAAATATTCTGCATTCTGTGGATGTCTGCAAATTTGCATCTCTAGCATTGTCATCTTTTTGTCTGCTCTTGCATTTGATCCTACATAATCATGATGGCAAGTTTCTTGCTTTACCTTCTCATCAAACACCAATTCATAGGGAGCAAACATTTTCTAAGCTACAGGGTTGCCACTCCATGCTTCCTTTGGTGTCATATCACATAAAGCACTTGTAGGGGACCGGTTTAATAAATAAACTAATTTGCAAACTACTCCTTTCCAATACTCATCAAGCATGTCCTTTGTTTGTATCATACTCCTTGCACACTCATCAATGGTGCAATTCTTCCTTTTTGCTATGCCATTCTACTGTTTGGTTTTAGGCAAGCAAAAATATGTGTATTTCCCATTACTTAAAAAATTTGGCAAATTCTTTGGAAGTATATTGTCCCCCATTGTCAGATCTAAGGCATTTGATTTGACAACTAGTCTGAGTTTTTGCCATAGTCTTAAACTCTTTAACCTTCTTAAGTAGTTCAGACCTTTTCCTCATGGTGTAAACAAATATCTTCTCAAGTAGTTTAGACCTTTTCTTCATGGTGTAGACAAATATCTTCCTAGTATAGTCATCAATAAATGTGACATAATATTTTCTTCCACCAAGTGATGGCGTATCATGCATATACCCTGCAATATCATTGCGCACTGATTCTAATAGTTCCATGACCCTTGGTGTTTCCCATAAAGGCATCCTTCACATAAATTACCCTCTTTGATTGTGAGAGGAGTTCTTTCACCATGTTCCTATATGCAAGCAGCTACATGGATCAAAAATTAAGGTGCCCCTACTTTTGGTGCCGTAACTAAGAGTTTGTATGTGCCACCATGCATAGTCTCTAACCATGGTTTTTGTCTACCAACTTATAAAAAAATCTCTCTCTCATACCATGTCCAATAACCTCTTTTTGAGTGAAAAAGAGCACCTTCTTGTCATCAAAGAAGGTCCAAATCTTCTTATCAACACATTCTAGCATTGACAGTATATTTGTGGAAAGTTGTGGCACATTAAGAACTTCACAAATGAACTTTTTCTTCCCATTTGGAAGCTAAACTATTATGTCACTAATTACTTTGATCGAAAGTGGATAATTGTCTCCTAGATGAACATTTGGAGCTCCCTTGATTGGATCAAGTGTCTTGAACCAATCACATCTACAACACGTGTTATGATGCACCAGATGCCAAGATCCACACTTCTCGATTAATTTTCTCTAATGCACTCAATGTTGTGCATATTTTAATGTGCTTGAGATGTCTAAGATAGATGAATCATCTAACCTCCATCATAGAATTCATTAATGCACACCTCACTAGCCTAAATTCAGCACTAAAATCTTGCCAATCCTACTTCATTGCTTTGTACTAGTTTGCTATCATCTTGATATATCCCTCTTGCATTATTACTCCTTATGGTTCTGCATGGTTGAACACTATTGCCTTCTAGCCATGAATGAGCATGCTATGGTGTCTTTGTTCATCGTTTGGGCTTGTTTATCTTCCACTTCCACACCGATAGTCCTCTCTAAATAATTGGGGATTTTTGAGAAAAAAAATATAATACTTCTTGCTATCACAATAGATCCCATAAGTCATGATTGTCACAAATATATTGTGATCACCAATTGGTCACTCCTTGATCTGTAGCAGCAACAACAAAGCTGCTATGATTGCAAATCTATAGATGAATGACATCTACAAATTCAAATCTACAACTATAAATATGGTGTTGAATCTTGTTGCAAAACTAGTATGGACTTGAGCAACAAATTTGTGACTAAAAGTCTGTTATGAGCCACTTCTTGAATCTTGATTCAACAAACAAACTTCAAGCTATTGTCACTTTTAGATAACTCACAAGTCGCCACTTCTAAACAGATCACTATCTTTTGAAATAAACATGCCTCCTATGGGTGATTTACAAGCCATATCCATTCATGCTTGCTCATAGATAGGATGCTTTGATGGTTGTCATCAATCAACCAATCTCCAATTTAGGTGGTTACATAGAACTGCATCAATGAACACCTCCATGATGGTACTTCAAAATCTTTGATCCTCGACCCCTTTCACTCAATTAAATGGAAGAAAGTACCATCTTATGCCACTCTTCATCAAAGGTCTTTAAAAATATGCCTCAAATCCATGACTCTTCAATGATAGTGCAATAATAGCAATTCGTTTGAAACTACGAAAGTTTATGCATAGTTCAATATTGCCCCAACAATATGCTGACAAGCTTAAACACCCCTTCAAAGCTTTCAATCTGTGTGGATCATGAAATCTAATGGTATTGAATAGTATCCTAACTTGCTTACTCACAAAAATACCTTTAACATCTCTAACAGTATCCTAGAGAATTATGGAAAAGAAAGAAATGAAGGAAAAGTTATGGAGCAAGAAAGCATGAATTTGCGAAAGGGAGGGATATGGAAGGTATTGGCAATTGCAATTGCCTATGTCTCTTCTCTCCTGGTTGTTTGAATCATAGCATGAACCACGTCCATCAAGAACTTCATGGCTTCACGGCTATGCATGCATTGGTCTTGAGATTCATGTTGCTATGTTTATGTAGATGGGCGAGGGTTTGCTCATGAGGAGGATGGCATTCTTGTTCATGAGGAGGATGCAAACCTAATAGCATAGATGACATATGAGGAAGATGCTTGTGAGGAGGATGCAAACCTAATAGCACAGATGACATATGAGTTCATAACATGAACCATACATACAATGCAAAGAAATTATTGTCATATGATCGTGAACTTTTGACAATCAAAATTATAGAATACAAACAATGACTAAAGTATCACAATTTTTGCACAAATTTTGATCTCAAAAAGAGCAATTTTACAAATATGTTTTCATCTCCTCTACTGGTCGCATTGCTTTGGTTTCATCAATACCATAGGCATGCAATTTGGTCAATGTTAAGTCCATTGTCATCCTTTGTTTAGCTTCATCATTGCACAAACTATTTTTATAGTCAATTACTAGCTTCATTGCATAGGCTGGGTATATTTTATAGTCTTCCAACATATATGCATAGCCCACAAGGAAGTCATCTATTTGGCCAAACAACCAACTAACACTGTAACAATCTAACATGTTAGACCATGCGCCATTTGGTTGGGCATCTGCGCCCCTCTTTGCATATATCTTAGGCGCTAGCTAGGGAAATCTAGCCAAGGGGCTATCGTCTCAGTGTGCTCCCACCTGCTTTCGGTCCAGTGCAGACTCTTCCCCCAATCAATAATTGCCACCCATACAAATCGATCATCTGGTGTGAAATCTAGCATGTGGTTATTGCTGGCATTCATATCTATGTACTTGAAGCCCCAGTCATGCACATCTTTCAGCCCACTAGCAATAGCAACACAAATATCCAAAGCATTCCGACGGAGCAACCATGCACACGTTCTAGTCATTGGTTTGCACAATGGAAAGCGAGAGTCTCCATGGGGATTGAATTGATGTGCCCACTTGGCATAGTCACCTGCAATAGCAAGATGTAGGTGACTATGCCCACTTGGCATAGTCACCTGCAGTAGCAAGATGTAGGAACATGTATATTATCCCCATTAAAGAGAGGACTAATCAACTAGAGCTCGCTATTGTGTGTGTAACAAATGGCTCGACATACGGCCATATGCGTGACAGTCATAGCCAACTCTGTCTTCAATGAGGTGTGGCGTTTTGCAGTATCCTGTCTCAATTTCTTGCTAGCATACCATATGCTCAGTTTGAAACCTAGCACACCCTCAATTGCTACTTGGTAAACTCTTTCTTCCACTCCCCACCTAGTGATTCATGCACTTCCATTACATGTAGTAGAAAGTGTATCGTTGTAGAACAAACCTAAGCAAACCTAGTGCATGTGTCTATCAGTGCCTTACCTTTCGGATCTACAAGATTAATGTCTTTTAAGGATTACTGGCCATCTGGGCATAATACTAAAGGATGAAATTTGATGTTCTTCGTGCTGCTCTGCTCGCCCTCTCCTTTTTGTTTTTTGGATGAATGGTCGCATGAGATTCTTTCCATTCCACTAGCCATCTCTCTAGCTTTTCTTTTGTATTGTCTTGCACGGACAATCTATGCACTTGTTTTACTAAATCCCACTGGTTGAGCGTGTCAACCCACACTCATGGTGGTAAGAAGTTGGTCACGGCATCTTTCAGCTCAGACTCATTCACTTCTCCATGCCTTGACTAGAAAGCTTGAAATTGTATAAATATTTGCTCTACCATTTGGTCGAGCAAGTATTTGGTGTAGGGAATCTCCCTAATTTCCTCGTTAGTCAAGGAGGCAACATGTCAGATGCACACCATGTGGACATGGTTCTAAAGATCGGTTCTTTAGCTCTCTCTCTCTCTCTCTCTCTCTCTCTCTCTCTCTCTCTCTCTCTCCTTGTTGAGATGGCTGCACGATGAAAGTTGGAGGAATGATCTCTTCTACCTAACAATCATTAAGTGAGCTACGATGACGATGACGAGAACTAAACTATATAGTCAAAAACACATGTGACACAACACATGTTCTCAAATTTCAATGATCTAATCCACACAACAATATGTAAGCACTCAGATTGCTATGCTACAACAACAGACATTAAACTCCTAATAGCTACCTATAATCTAAATAGTAAAATTATAACATAAAGTCCACACATACCTTATCAAAGGGGAGTAAACTATAGTCTATGGAAGATGAAACACAAAACATATAACAGCATCATATAACCAAGATGATCTAGATTAGCAACGATTGTGCGACCACACATCTGGTTGGGAAGGTTGTCATTGAGATGAATTCGACCAACTGAAGCAAGCCATCACCCGAATGATAACTGGCTCTACCGGCATCTACATATAATAATATATAAATGTATACAATACTAGAGCATAGTAGCGAGGTGAATCCGACCAGCTGAAGTGAGCCATCACCCGACCACGGTCATGAGATGATTGTGATACTACCTAAGACGTCAATCAAGATGAGATGGATATGATTAGTCAAAGTGAGTCATTACCTAGCCTTGATTGATAAAACACATCACACACACAGACACAGACATAGACACACACACACACACACACACACACACACACACCCCTCTCTCTCTTTCTCTCATCTCTGTCTCTGTCTCTCTCAGCACTAGGGATCTAAAACATTGTGATGCATAGGCGAGAATGGTGCAAAATGGCAGGTGATGGTTTTTTTATAGACCTTGCCTACGATATGGCATGGTAGTGACCTACACCATCCATAATGGCTGACCAAGCACCATGTGCCATGTGGCACGAAGGCATATACCATGTGTTGTGACTCCATACTGCATGGTGCAAGTCACCCCAGCTCACACCTCAAGGAGTTCTCCCATACCATAGTAATCATCTATATCGCGTGATATATTCCCGATCAATCAATTAATATTGATTGATTTCAAAAAATGCATTTTTTGTGTTTCGAACGTTTCTAGATGTTTTAAAAATGCAAAAAACGTTTTTTCTATAAATAAAGTACTAAAAAAAACTCTGGACATATTTTCAGGGCTTACAAGGCCCTTTTTGAGTCCAAATTTTTCCTAATGATTATTGATACCGAAGCATTGGGATCAACATTTCTGGGTCCTATTATGCATTCCATGCCACAAGGCCACTGAAAAACAAAAAGTGTCTATTTCTTCTCCCATATTTGCCACTATAATATTTTGTTCTGTGAAGAATGGGTGCCACCAAGTCCCACACTGTATCTAGAAAATACTTGGCAACACTAGTGATAGTTTCTCAAATCTTAGCCAGACTCGTCTCTGGATTAGTTTCCCTATATTCTTTGTTTACTCTAGATGCTTCTACAAGATATTTCAATGGTACATTTTTTATAGAAAAAAACTCCTATTAGGTATGAACTTCAAGAAAGGGAGGCCATTAACAGGTAGCCATATGTAACTGAATGAATATAGTTTTCCCTACAACAAAGTTTTCCCATTTGCTCCCTTTTTTTCTGAGCTGATTTTGGAAGCTTTGATCATTTAACTTTGAAATACAATGATCTATGTTTCCATCACCAAATGTAAAATGCCTAAAGTCAATCATCTCATGAAGTTCTAAAACACTAGGCTCTGGGACAGGCAAGCCTCAAATTTTCTTGAAAAGAGCTACCATCCCATGCTTCTTTCCTTCATAGTCTTATAGAGAATCTACTAAACATTTGATCAATGTGATCGTGTGTGTGTGTGACCAACCAATAGGAATCTAAGCTTGATCATTTTAAAATTTTCCTTTTCCATAAGCATAGAAAGATAAGCAAATACCACTTGATTTTTATTCTCTCTAGCTGTATTGTCTAGCTACACATACAGAATAGGTGGCAAAGCCCTTGAATGGTTTGAAAAAACTTCATTCATAACTATTACTATCAAGTTTGGATCATTTTTCAAATTTGGAGTTGTCACTAATAGCTTTTCTATTAAGGTTGCATGATAGACCATGCAACCTACCACATGGTATTGTATGAAATTCTCCTCTTTTAGGTCTTTTGGAACACACTTGAAATGTGGGAGATTTTTCTTCTTTTTGGTCCATACCACAATGCTAATGGTCATATATCTGTCGTCATGCTCATTGCCTTTCTTCCTATGCCTTGCCATCTTTTGCCTCTCTCTTGCTTGCATTTCTCTATGTGTTGGGAGAATTTTGATTGCCATAGCTACAAATACACCAAACAAATTAGTATAAGCATACTATTCTTCCATGTATGTACATTGGTAGTTCATGGATTATATTAATCAAACCACCCTTACCTTTCTCAATACGTTCACACTTATCATAGTGGGCCTTCAAATTTGCACAAGTTGCACATACACCAAATCTATTTTGCTTGGGTATTTTGACATTATTGAATTCATTATTCCTATTATAGTAAAATGCACATATGAGCAATAAGGCTCATCTGTGGTGCTCATGAGGTTCTTGTACATGCCATGAATTTCCCTCTTTGAGAAGTTATCTAGAAAATGGAGAATGGCACTATTGGGCAACGCTTCTGCATGTTTTTTATAGAATCCATCCATCCATTCCTTGCAAAGACTTCCAATTTGACTTGGTATCCTCATATTTTGGCCTGTGCATGTTTGAGGGCCTTTCCTCAATTTTCTTTACAATCTAGCCAGCTTATGATTTCCCAAGCGAGTTTAAATGCCTTCCAACAAACTATTTGTGCTCCAAAAGGTTACTCAAAAGAAATCTCTTTTCTTGTTCCCCCACAAGGTTGTATACTCCTTAACAAGTATATGATTTGAGCATCACGGTTAAGGGGAACATACTCTTCTCGTAATCCTCTTAAAGCATCCTTTCTAAATTTTTAAAAGACACTCTAACTGACAACAAAATGTATTGAAGGTTGCATTTATGTGGACTAATGATAGAAGAAGATCTTCTCTTGCTCTTGTATAACTTGTAATCTCAAGCCCACATTTAAGGGCCTTCCATTCAGTTCATGCTCTCCAAGGTTACCTTGTACTGGACAAACCAATGGCTATTAAGGATAGGGGACTTGAATAATAAACCGTTATGAAAGGAAGAAAAAAGATTATAATTAAGGGGAACATAATCTTTTAATGCTCTTCCTTGCTTGGCACTCCCTTAGGCCTTGGAGTGTTTGATATCATCACATACTTTCACTTGAACTTTCAACTTGTGCCACTCCTATCTTCTCTTTTGATGTCAATACAATAATTATATCATAATCAGAGTTGAATCTTGGCACACCACGAGCCCTTAAGGAATGAGGTGTGAATTTCTTATGGGAAGAAACTTCGGCTTCCTCTTGATTCAACTTTTTTGCATCAGTATTTGCAAAAGGGCATAACATCTAGCTTGACTTTTTGATATCATTTGCTCCATTTGTACCTTCATAGGAGGTGACGGAAATAATAATTGTACGAGAGGAGGATGAATCCATTCCAAAGCCCATACTCTCTAGAGGGTTCCACAAAATTGTGAAGGGCAAATACTCAAAGATAGTCATCTTTAAAGAAACTTGAAGGGAATTAGGGTTTATTAAGTTTGGTTAGTGGGAGTAACTACGATTATCATAGTAGTCTATAGAAGTAACTAGGGTTAGTGGGATTAATTGGACTTGCCCCACTATAGAAAGATTTGGGGGGGTCATTCCAACACTTCACAAGGTTGATCCTAGTGCAAACCTTGGTCTCTCTGCTTTTGCTCGAAAGTGAATTTTTTGTGGCCATCTCATCAACTAGCATGTCCATTACCGACTCCACTTTTTGGTGGTAATGTGCTTTTCAAGCTCACAATTCTAAATTCAAGTTTCCTTTTGCAATATACTCATTTTATTCTTAGCTTTTCTTAACTTACCATAAATAATAATTTCTAAATCCTTTTAGATTTACTGAGTTTATGTCTTCTTTGAAAATTAGTTAACGTTTTTGGTATAGTAAGCAAGATAGACATGTTGATGCTAGCATCAATAGTAAATGGGATTCTACATCTATGTTGTTGCGAGCATCAATAGTAAATCAGATTCTACATCTCTGTTGATGCTAGCATCAATAGTAAATGGGATTCTACATCTTTGTTGATGCTAGCATCAACTATGTAGGCAAATAATGCTAGTTATCTACCAAAATTTTTAGTTCTATTAATGCTAGCATCAATGGTAAATGGGACTCTACACTTCCATTGATGCTAGCATCAACATTGAAGGCCAAGAAATCCAATCTTGACATATAGAAATTACCAACAAGTTGATGCTGGCACCAATCTTAGACTAAAATTGTAAAGCAACATATTGTTTGGAATCTCGGTTGAGCTAGCATCAATCTTAGACTAAAATTATAAAGCAACATATTTTTTGGAACCTTCAATTGATGCTAGCATCAATCTTAGACTTAAATTATAAAGCAACATATTGTTTGGAACCTTCAGTTGATGCTAGCATCAACCACTGATAGAAAAACTTTCAAAGAAGTCATAAAATTTTTGTCAAATTTCCTCTAGGGGTTGATGCTAGCATCGATCCCTAGCAACAAGTTATGTAGAATCTAACAAATCTCCCTCCAAGTGTTGATGCTAGCATGGATCCTTGGAGGGAGTTATGACCCTTTTCAGCCATTTTGTGAGCAATCTCCCTCCAAGGGTCGATGCTAGCATCAACCCTTGGAGACTAGCATCGACCCTTGGAGGGAGATTGCTTACAAAATGGTTGAAAATGGTCATAACTCCCTCCATTCGACCTCTAGATGGAGATTTGACGATTTCTACATAAATTCTTGCTAGAGGTCGATGCTAGCATCGAACCCTAGAGGGAGTTTTGAGAGAATTTGTCTACAACCCTTCACTTTTTCTCTAGGGGTTAATGCTAGCATCAACCCTTGGAGGGAGATTGGAAAGAATTTTGATGAAATCTATGACTTTGCTCGATGCCTTACTAACTTTGTCCTAGTTGCTAAATATGTCCTAGTCTTGGCTAGATTTGGCTAAAATATGCTAGAATGAGCTATTTTTATCTTTTTTTTTCCAAATTTGGATCAATTGGGTGGTTTTTCTAGCTTATGTCTGATTGAAAATCATCTTTTGCAAGCCTCCCTCTTGCTATAGAGCTAGGTGTCTATTTCTGTTTCCTATTTTGGTTTGTATGCAAGCTTTTGCAACCCTAATCATCTTTTTTCAAGTCATGAATTTTATCAAATTTATTGTTGCTAGATGCCTGTGTATGTTAGTTGATACCAGCATCAACTAACAAGTTATGTCTTGTTCTTTTTGATTCCTTGCTATAATCAACCTACCAAGTTGGATTTTTGTGTTTGGTGTTTGTTTTTGCAAAAATCATCTTTTCTTGTTCTTGTACGAAATCATTTTTTTGCTTTGCGAATGGACATTTTTTATACGAGTGTGGATGCTAGCATCAACAGACTAGAACTTGCTAGGTTGGAATTTGTGTTTTGGAGTTTGTTTTGCAAAATTTATCTTCACTTATTCTTGTTACAAAATCATTTTTTGCTCTATTTTTTATTATTGTTGATGCTAGCATCACCTTAGCAAGTATATCTTGTCTTTTTGCTACCTGTTGATGCTAGCATCAACTTGTGAAGCATATGGAAAACGTTTTTGCAAACTAAAATCATTTTTGTGTAGATTATATATGAATTTCGCATGCTTGATGATGCTAGCATCAACGTCGTAGTTCTATCTTGTATTATTATTTTCTATTGATTCTAGAATCAGGTGTTGATGTTTGTGTGTCCTTGCTTCAGGTACAAATTTTGTCTTATAGCTTATATTTGTTATGAAATTTAGATGCATGTTGTTAATATTTCCTTGCGAGTTGATACTAACACCAACTACTTGAATGTTTCTTTGTGTTCTTCTTTGTTTTGCTATATGTCATGATTACATGTGTTTCCTCTTTCATTTTGTTTTAATGCTAGCATCAAGAAGATAGAGAAATATGATAGATTTCTATAGAAATCAATCGTATTTGTGTTCTTTTATGCTAATTTTTACAAAAAATTACATGTTTGCATGATTTTTAGAGCTTATTTTATGTCTATTTTCATAGTATTTAGAAATGGAATATGGCTTCTTTTATAATAATTTTAATGGTATTTTTGTGCTTGTGCATTAAATTCTCCCCAAGGGGGTCACTATGTTAAAACCCCATATAGCACATGAGATCAAGGGGTATTAAAAAAACCACCTACCTATGGATTTGATAACTTATATACACCCCTGCTGGCTGTAAATTTTGAGAAGATAAAAGTATCGCTTATGTATGGAAATTTTCACTTTTTAAATTAAAATCCCTTATGTATGTTTATTTTATGTAATTCCATAAAAATATAAAACCCATTCCATTGATCACACATGCTATCTTACATATTGCTTAGTGACCCCTTGGAAATTCTCTCAAAAAATCTTTTTTAAATTTAAATATCTCATGTTTAGGGCTTTCTTCTCTTCTAAGATATGGCTCCTCCTTAGTTTGCTACTGGCAAAGGATGTCCGCTTGTTGGCCAATGAGCAATTGTTATTCCACCAGCAAAAGCAAACATCAAAGAACACTTATTTCTACTAGAATACAACAAGTTGGTTAGGTACAAGTATCTTTTGGTATGATGGGACAACAAGGGAGAATTGGAAGGGCATCTACACATGGGCTTCAAGCTCCCCTTGTTCCTACTTCTTTACTTGCTGCTCATAAGGATGCACCTTCTCCACAATTTGAGGAAGAATTTGTTTCATGGGAGAATGCTGATGAGGTGGATCATAGTGCAAACCATTGGTCAGTGGGAGGTGTGCATGATGCTTCTAGTATGCACTCATTTAAGAAGCAAGAAATAGTGAAAGAATTTAAGAGGAGCAAAGTTGATTTAGACAATTAATATGCATTTTGTCTTAGTAAAGAGGGGAGCTAATCAATTTGTCCTTACATTAAGTTGATTTTTGGATTAGTTCTTTATATGTTGGAACTTTTTTGGTTGATTCTTATTGTTTTTTTCCTATACTAGAATGTGGCTACATCTTTGACCAAGCAAATTTAAAGTATACAACAATCTATTGCTTCAAGTAATGAAGGAGAGAGTAATGAAGATGAGCCAATAGGGATATCAAGGTATGTACTAGATTATCAAGAAGAAAATTTGTCTTCAGCTCATTGCATTACTCTAGCTTGCAAAATTAGTAAAGGGGTCTTGTTCTTGACGTTCTGTTTTACATATTAGTGAGATTGGTACTCCTCCTATTGCTATTAAAGTAAAACATCCAAAAGCTCCAGTTTCCAAGGCTGGAGTGGAGAAACGAAAGAAGAATTTATTCCATGAGAGACAAGAGAAAGAAGAATCCATTGGAATTATATCAGATGATGAAGAAGAGGGTAGAGACATTGGAGCACTAGATGCATCATGAATAGATGGGACTATTGATACAAAGTAGAATCGTATACATGCAAAAATAGAACGAGAGAATTTGGTAGATTGGCAGACATTTTTAAAAAATATCAATTAGGTTCTTCGTCGGCTAGTTGATCCAATAAAGGGACTTCACCCACTAGAAATTTGCAAGCATTATTCAAAGCATGTGGAAAACATCAAGGGAAGAATGCAAAATAATCCACATGTAGTTGTTGTAGACTAGGTGGTCTTGGTGGATCCTTCACAATGTCTTGATAAAAATTCTTTTAATAGAAGTAAGATAGATGAACATAGGTATTTTGTTCTTGGTGGGTCTCATTCACAAAGGCCAAAAGACAATTACAAGAATATCCTAATAATCATTATCATAAGATTTGTAGTTGTAACGTATTTGTTAGATTGACTGATAGAGCAAGTTCACTTCTATCATAATGAGTTCATTACTACTTGCAATGAAGAGTAGAACATTGCAAATTTTGAATTCCAAAGCTTCCTTACTAATTGAGACTGGTATATTCAAGGAATATCCTTACCTATAGAGAAAGGAAAAGGGTCACCAAGTGACTTGTTTAGAGGCTATGATAATCTTTTTCAGCTAGCTTTTAGAGTTGGCAAAATTTGGAATTTAATTGATGCTATTTTTACAAAGTGGGAAGAGCAAGAGGTGAAAGGGTAAAAGAAAGCTAGTTCTCATATTGAACCCTCTCTTGCTAGATCTAAGAGTAAAGAGGTCATTCATGTAAAATCACTAGTAGAAGATATGAAGAATTCCTCTTGGAAAAGTATGCAAGGGATCAAAGATGAGAATTTGATCCAATTAGCTCTGAGGAGAATTTTACTCGAGCCTCATCATTGGAAGAAATGTCCAATGAATTTATTTGAGTAAGTTTCTTTACTTTTTGTATTAAATCTACATTCTTTATTTTGTATAATATGATGATTTTAATGCAAGGGAGTCTTTACATTTATAGAAATACTAATGGTTTGTTTGGATATATTTAGGCATAAAATTTATATTAGAATTCAAGAACACATGGTGAGGCTCTTGAATTATGCTGATTGGAAGGGGGTGGTACAAGAGTACCCTCAATCAAGCACGATGGAGAATCTTACTCCTTTCCACATGGATTTTAAAACTATGAATGTATGTTTTTCTTATAACTTCATTATGTACTTTTAATATGCGTACAAATCTCATTTCTTTGCTTACAAATCTCCTTTTTCATATACTTATAAATGTCTTTACTTATAATAGAAACATTCAAAGAAAGGAGAAGAAAAAAGGTTCCTAAAAGTTTTCATCAACTCACTGACCAAGCAAAAAGAGAAAGAGAGCTCAGGATTAGACAAAGCTAGGTCATAGTTGATGATAGTCTATCTGCATAGACTTTGAGTTCGAGAAAATTTGTATATTATAGAGACATTGTAGGTGATTTCTTGGAATTAAAAATTATAATTCCAAAGGGTGATTATGGCTTGATACTTGCTGACATTCCCTATGCATTTAATCATCAAGCCTCCACTTTTGATGAAAAACCTTTCACATATCAAAATACTAAGGTCTTATTCAACACATGAAAGAGGTCTCACTTGCTCCTATATGGCGAATTGTTATTTTTCATTCTACTAAGCAAACTAGACAAGTAGAGGTAGCCATGCAACACAAGAAACTATGTTCTCATGATTGCCTGTATTGGTAAGCTTTTTAGATAAACCTATAAGAAAGATTTTCCTATAAGATGTTATTTTCTCTTATACATTGAAATAAGTTTTTCCATTTTTGTTTGCATGTAGGAAGTAGACTAATATTAGAAGAATGACACTTTACTTGCACCATTGAAAACAAAGTTGTTGGCTATTGGTCTTCTTATGGTAAGAAGAGCATGAATCATGTACATAATATTGAGTTAGAAAGGTGCATTTGTGCTAGATTGTTTTGAGTTTCCAATAGTCACAAAGAAGTTAAAACATGTTACAATGGATGCAAGAGGTGTATTGGTGAATCCATATCAAAAGTCTCAATTGTTAGTGAATGAATTGATTGATTTTTTTTCTCAAGAAAATGATTGGGTTTTGGATTTATTTACAAGAAGTGGAACCAATGCATCTTGTGGACTTAAGAGTGGGCAGAATGTTATATATGTAGAGAAAGATGTATTCTAGTGTGAGTTTATTAAGAAAAGGATTGTTAGCCAGCATACTCTTCTAGACCAATATGAAGAAGTTGGTCACCATTGAGGTAAATTTGAGCCAAATGTAATGGTAGCTTCAGTGCAAGGGTAGATGGGATTCATGGGCTTGCAAAGTTTCTAAAGGTGTCTGAGCAAGTCAGAAGTACTTCTATTGGGTGAAACTATGGCTAGAATAGAGTAGACCATTGTGCCTAGGCCTAAACCACAAGTTGATCCAATGTTTGGCCCTTTAGTTTAGGGTCATATTTAGTTTGCACCACTTTGGTTTTGCTACTTGTTGGGATATTTCATGTAATATAATTGCTATATGAATATAAGCATTTTGCTTATTGGTATATTTTGTTCTTATTAGTTTTTATCAATTCAACTACTACATCATTTTTTGTCTTTGTTTGTTGGTACATTGTGGGCATATGCTATGCAACCAAATATGCAGAGATGCTCAATGCATGGCTTGTGTCCAGTGAATGCTTCATAGGGAGTCATACCCTGTATCGGTTCGGTAGGAAGCCGATTAAGCAAGTAGTTTGCTGTAGCTATTGCTTCTGCCCAATACTGATTCGGAAGATGCTTTTCACTAAGCATTGCTCTAGCACTGTCTGCTAAAGTCCCATTATTCCTTTCAGCTATTGCATTTTGCTGAGGAGTATCTGCACATGTGAATTGTCTTCGTATGCCATGATTTTTGCAAAAGTTCATGAATGCTGAAGACATGTATTCACCTCCTCTGTCTGATCTCATGACCTTGATCTTTCTGCCTGTTTGGTTTTCTACCATGGCTTTGAATTCTTGAAATCTGGAAAACACTTCAGATTTCTCTTTCAGAAAATAGACCCAACAATATCTGCTGTAGTCGTTGATGAAGGTCAAGTAATAAAGTGAACCATTGATGCTGCGAGTCTGGGCATAACCCCATACATCTGTATGTATCAAATCAAGAATACCTCGTGCACGAGAGGTACTTCTAACAAAGTTGGTTCGCTTTTGTTTGCCAAAGCAGCATGCTTCACAAACCTTTCCAAGAAACTGTAGCTTCGGAATCCCAATTGCCATATTCTGATTCCTTAGATCTAACAAGTACTTGAAGTTGACATGACCATATCTCTTGTGCCATTTTGCAGATAGTGGCATCTGTTGCATTTGAGCTAACATGGCATGCTTATCTGGTACTGTAGCTAGCATTCTGTATAAGCGTCCTTCCTTGACACCTTTTGCTACTAGCTGACATCTTTTGGATTTGTCTCTGATAATGCGTTCATCACCGTCGAAGATGACTTTGTAGTTGTGTTCCGTCATTTGACCTACTGACAAAAGGTTCTTGCTGAGCTTCGGAACATAGAGCACATCTTTGACTAATCCTTTTGTACCAGTGAAATTGTTTATAGGGATAACACCTGTCTCTTGAACCGGATTCGGTGTATTGTCTGCTGTGTAGATGACATTTTTCTGACCTTCTAATGGTTTCATTTCTGTGAACCATTCCAGATGATTTGTCATATGAGATGATGCACCACTGTCTATGTACCAAGGATCCTGTTCCACTTGGTCGACTTGATAGCTGAAATCCTCTTTGGAATTGAAATCAGTGTCTAGGTGCATTGTATCAGTCTGATGCAATTTCTCACTTGCAAGAAACATATTTCCATGTTCATTTGCAAAATGACTGTGACTAGAATGTCCACCACGATGATTTCCTCTTCCTCGAGAATTCCCTCGATTACTGCTGGATTGACCGCCTTGGTCATACTGCTTCTTGCAGCAATCTCTTTCATAGTGTCCAAACTTGTGACAGTAGTTGCATTGAATGTTTGACACATTGGTGGATGCATTCCCTCGTCCTTGAAATCTTCCTCGATTGGAATGATTTCCTCTTTGCTGATTCTGATTTTGCTGAGGATGATGCTGATGCTGATGCTGATTTTGATTTTGTTGATGATGTCCACTTTTCTGATATGATCTACCTCTGTTTTTGCCTTTGCCTTTGCTTCTGTCTGAAGCTGTGAATGCTTGATCATTAGAATGACCTTTACGTGCTTGAATTGCCTGAGTCCTGAGTTCTTCACCAAGTAGGACTGACTGAAGTTCTTCCAGTGTCGGAATTTGCTGTTGGATGGCAATACTCTGGACTAGATTCTCATATCCCTCTCCTAGTCCATTCAGGATTACTTGAACCATTTTTGCGAGGTTCATAGTCTCTCCTGCTACTGCAAGTTGATTGTTGTAGTCTTTGATGCGGAGTACATAAGCATGACCGGTTTCACTGCTGTTGCGGAAACTCTGGTTGATGTGATTTCTCAGGGTGAGAATCCTGGATGTGTTCTTGGACTCGTAGAGAGCTGCAAACATATCCCATGCTTCTTTTGATGTCTTGACTGTGTTGAGCTGTCCTAGAATGACATCTTGCACATTCTGCTTGATCAGGTGATAGGCATACTTGTCTTTCTTATCCCATTCTGCTTGAGCTCGGGCAATGGCAAGATCTGCTACTGGTGCGGAAACTGTTTGTGTAGATGTAGATCCCGTTGTAGATTCCGTTACTGGTGCTGTGACAACAAATGGAGTAGAGCTATTGGTGGCTGGATTGTCCAATGGTCTAGGTGTAGACCCATCGACATACTCCCATTTGTCTTGAAGCACAAGAATGGTCTCCATTCGGTATTTCCATGTACCGTAATTGGAGTTTGTCTAACTTAGCAGATGCCTCCAGATTGAGGTTGCTAGTCGACATGGTGCAAGAAATGTACTCAAAAGTGTCGTGAAGATCTTTGTATGAATCAACTGCAAATACACTGAATATGCCAAGTGAAATCTCTGAACTGTCGGTGAAGATAGAACTGCAGTATATAAAATCTCATCTGTATTACAAGGCTTGTGGCAATGATGCCGGGAATAGCCAAGAGGCTTTACAAGGCTGAAATGATGTGCACGATGCCGTGAGATAGCCGAATAGGCTTTACAATGGTGGCATGTGTGTGTGAAATCAAATGCTATCTGCCCACTGAATCAATCTGCAATGCCTTTGAACTCTGAAGTCTGCTCACTGAACTGATGAACATAAGGTTTTAGGTAATGTAATGATGTGTTCAACCGTATGTGAGCGTATGGACTGACTCCGAGTAGGTACTAGTCGGGAATTTCGGGCATGGCTTAGATTGGCAACTTGGGGAATTCAAAGTGTCCCCTCTATGGCGATCTAGTCTACTCTGATCTAGATCTAAACCAACCGTCGATCGATGAAAGAACAACAAATAATTCCTTTTCTTTTGTTCTTTTTAAGTGCTGGGTCAGATGCGTTGATGTAGAGGCAAATGTGCATGAAGGAAGTGGTTTTGTCGGTGAGGCTCAAATGTGAGTGTAACTTGCACCGAAATGTGCATATGATGTGACGAGCGCGTAGAGTACAAAAAAACGAGCGACTTTCCTTTTTGGAGCGCCCTTAAATTCTTCCTGGATCAAGAGATATGACTTGATCTAGGTGAGGGGCAAAAGGAGTGCAAATGGTGCTCAATGATGATGTGTCACTGTGAGTCACATGCAGTGATGATGTGGCACTGTGCCTAGCAAGAGGTGTGCCAGTGAAGCTCTGTGCTGAGGTGGCAGGAGTGTGCACATGCAGTGTGTGCACAGTGTGCCTGGCAAGGGACTGTGCCTACAGAAAGTTAGTGCTGAGGTGGCACAGATGATGTCAGCAGGGTGACGTGGCAATGCTGACATGGAAGTGATGACATGGCACTGATGACATGGCAAAATGATGTGGCAAAATGATGTGGCAGTGGTGACATGGCAATCGGTGGTGATGTGGCAGGCTTACGTGGCTGATGATGTGGCAAGTGGATAAGTGTGTGACACATGGCCCATAGATAAGGTGATGATGTGGCAGTTGTGGCTAAGGCTATCTACCACGTGTCGACCAATGGTGCACTAGAATCTACGAATATTCTGACGGAATCTTAGAGATTCGTCTCCTACGTTGGAGTTCTGTGGGCTCTGAGATCTCCGATCGTTGCTGAGTCTTGGAGACTTTACTGAGGCGTTTGGAGAGGCGACAATCATTGGGTTGTCGAGGAGCCGTCGGAGGCTGCGGTGGCTGATCGTGAGCTCTTGGAGCGTAGATGGCGATGGAGGTGGTCGACTGTCGTTGCAGAGCTCGATTGCTTGGATGGGCTACCGGTGGAGTTGGTTGGTGACTGAGAGCTGTCGGGTCCTCAGCCTTGCAACCTTGAAGTAGGTTGTAGAGGTGACCGTGAAGATGCTTGGTTGGAGAGGCAAGCATCTGTAGCGGCTGGAACAGAGAAGCGCCATCGTTGGAGCCGCGAGTGCTGGTATGGAACTGCTCCAGGAGATTGTTGGAGCAGAAGAAGATATTTGCCGTGGAGAAATTGATCGCCTTGGATGGAAGGAGTCATCAATGGACTGGAGCTGTGGCGTACGTGTTGGGTTGTGGAAGCCGCTTGGTGGAGGTTGTCTGCTGTGGACAATGCGAGCTGTGCTGCAGATAGGTGAGTCCCTTGGAGAAGAGATGCAACTAGCTATTGTAGAGCGTGCATGGAGATGTAGCCTCATAGAAGCTTGCTGAAGGTCACGGAAGAGCTTGCCCGAACGGTTGGAGTTGCCTCATGAATGACGAGGATGGATGCTTTGTATAAAAATAACACTTGGGAATTATGTGACCTTCCACCAGGAAAGAAGGCCATAGCAAACAAATGGGTATACAAAGTGAAGTACAATCTAGATGGCAGTATTCAGAGATATAAAGCCAGATTAGTTGCAAAAGGATTTGCACATTCTGCTTGATCAGGTGATAGGCATACTTGTCTTTCTTATCCCATTCTATTCATTACAACTAGTACATTTGATTAAATGGATTGTTGGTATAGTTTATTTTTGTTGAAGAAACTTGGTTCAAGTGGAGAAGTCTATTGAATATGTTTTGAAGCCAACATATTTTTTATATAATGGAGAATTAATTATTGTGATAACATATAGAAATAAGTGGCATAAAGGATGAACATGTTTTCGATGTGATTTCTCTTTTTATACAATAGAAAATGAAATGTTTTGATAATACAGAGTAGTAGGGGTAATGCTCACTTCCAGTAGATGGGACCGACATGTTTTGGAAGAAGGTAAAGAAATACAAATTCAAATGGCTCAAGAAGTAAGGCAACCCCAACAACTAGCAACAACCGCCATGGTGCAATGACATTGACGATTTTCCACAAGTGAGCCAAACCACTAGAAAGTCTTTGCCAAATCTGAGGAGGAGCAAAGGCCAAGGCAAAGGCAAACATGGAGGTAGAGCATTGCAGAAAGCCTGGAATAAAGGATCTTCTTGAGATTCAAAAGTATCAAAAGAGTATAGAGACTTTAATTAAAAGAGCTCCGTTCACTCGATTGGTCAAAGAAATCATGCAATCTTACAAGGACGACCTCCGTATTCAATCCAAATGCACTAGCTACCCTTTAAGATGCATCCCAAATGGCTCGATATCCCTTCTTGAGTACACAGACTTGTGAAAGTGAGGGATTGAGCTCTCCTAGTCCTAGCATGGGCAATCTCTTTTCACATAATTACAAAATGAAATGATTTTGAAAGCATATAGGAAGTAGTACAAATTTTATTCATCATGTAATAGGTAGATTTAAAAGGTAATCTCTAGTTTAAATAATTAGAGAATGAAATGATTTTGATAAAATATAGGAAACACAAGAGGTGTAATGCATTCATCATGCAATACCTTAACTTTTAAAGAAATCTTTTCTCCTATATAATTAAATAATGAAATAATTTTGATAACATATAGGAAGTACTACAGATGTTCTTCATTGATTTATATTTGTCAGTGGACGATTTGAAACTACACTTTATTGAAAAAATAATATCTGGAGGATCTAGAGGAATTATAAGTTATGTTATGTCAAGAGCATTGTTTAGGAATTTTAAGGTGGACAACTCTACTGATGTTGACAATAGATAAATAAAATAATCATACTTATATATTATTAGTCTTTTTGGAGGAAATGAAACTAGGATATGATTTAGCTATAGTGAGTTGGTTCATAGACTTAACAATCTAACCAAAATTCTCTTTGATTTAGATTGGGTACCATTTATTTTATTAGAAGAACTAAAAATAGTATCACTAATGTTTGGATTATAAGATAGTATAAATTTACACAGAGAATAACAAAATATATTAAGACACAGGTCTGAAAGTAAATTTCTTTTGAAAATTTTACAGGTCTAAAAGAAAATTTCTTTTGAAAATTTTATGGACATGTATGAAGAAAAATCTCTTCCTAATAGCTTATAGAATTCCAATCTTCTATCTACAAAGATAAGAAGAAACCATAAACAAATGTGTATATTTATTAGATAAACCTATATAAATAGTGAAATTGCAAACAAAAGAAATAAAGTTTAGAAAAATGGACAATGAAAAGGCACACATTGTACCTTTTTCATTGTATGGAGTCACAAAAGTAAAATTCCTTGAGAAAATATTAGTTTATTAAAATATAAGAATGCCATATGTAAATAGTATTGGTATGATTACAATGAATGGTCCAGCTATCTTTCTCATAGAAGACATAGAATTGCATATACATATCTGGAATAGTGAGATTCCATTTTAAAGTGTGACATATGAGAATAGGACAATCGAAATGAGCTTTGCTTTGTTTGCAATATAACAAGAATTTGTGTGAATCTTTATTTCATGGATATGATTTACAACCTATGGATCGTACGTGGGACTACCTAAGGTTTTTTCAAAATTTAATAGAATTATATGTTTCTATCTTACATTATGATATAAGAAAATCAAAAGTATGATATTTAGTACCCTTTTAATATTAATATGTGCAAAAAATGATACAAATTTTTAGATTTTTCAAGGATCTTTCAAATACCCAAAACGACAACTATGTAATGTTGCCGTTTCAAATGTAACACTATTAACATTTTTGAACTTGAAACCTAAACCCTAACCCATGACCCATGACCCCTAAACCCTAAACACCTCAAGACGCCTAAACCCTAAACCCTAGACCGGTTTCCATATTCATAGGACTCATATTTTTGTGTGATTCTCTATTCATAAAATTTTTCTTTTTCTTAATTATAACTCTTAATATTCTCTCGAGGGGGTGACTAAGCAATATGTAAGATAGCACGTGCATCAACAGCAAGGGTTTTATATCTTTATAGAGTTACATAAAATGTACATACATAAGGGATTTTTTAATTCAAAAAGTGAAAATTTCATACATAAGGGATACTTTTATCATCTCAAAATTTATAGAAGGGGTGTATATAGGTTATAATATTCCATAGGTAGGGGATTTTTAAAATACCCCTTGATTGCACATGCTATATGGGGGTTTTAATGTGTTGCTCAACTTGGGAGATGTCATTGTTACATTTTCCTCCTCAATTGCACTCGATTTGCATTTAAGTAATTAAAATTTCTCTTTTCACTCACTAATTTTCCCCTAACTCCTCTCTAATTTGTGAAAGTTTGGGCAAGAAATCGATAGCATTATCTTTCCCTATCATTTAGCATTATCTCTCCCTATGATTTAGCATAGGCACTAAGACATACACAAATTTGAATTCACTTCAAAAGTAAGGATCCCTTCACATCCTTCATGTCTCCCATGTCTAACCATCCCAAGTTTGGTCTTTTTAACTCCTTGACACACATGAAACTTGGCCCATATCGATGTGACCATAGCCTCACTCAAAATGCATAAGGAGTACTTGTTTGAACCATATAGGTTGGTGCACTCATATAAGGATTTATTGGCACATAGGTAGATGGGATGGGATTTAGGTCATTGATGTCCCATAAGGTTATCAGTCCATTGGTAATTGTGGGACCCTAGGATTATGTAGTAGCTCTTGATGTCTTTGTTGGATTAGCTACACCTCTTCCTAATATTTGACTTTCTCTTTTGCATCTACTAATGTCACGGAGTGTTTTAAACTTATGTGTTTGAGCTTGTACATTAGAGAGCCTACCAACAATGAATTGATGCTTTTGCATTTCTTCATTTGGTACATTAGCTCCTCATTAGCTCCAATCCTTCTCATGATCTTCTCCATCCACTCAATGTAATGCTCAATGCTCAATGCTCTCATTTATGCCTTGAGACAAATAATCTAGAATTGCATTCTTGAAAATTGTGCCTCCTATATTTGGTGGGAAAAGCCTATAATAAATCATTATATGTGGCTTTTAATGCTACATCTATGCTCCCATACCAACTAGTAGCCTCATCTTTAAAAGATCGTCATCTATAATTTCATTGGCCTCACATGTAACCTCAAATCATTGATATTGGGCATTTGGGTCTTCATCACAAAGTCTTCCAAATTGGGTAGAATCCCTTAAAGAAATCACCTACATTAATTGCGATTGACATATTAAAGAAACAGACATTTAACCCAAGATCTTCCTCGTCAAAGACAATGTTCCCTTCGAGTACATAAAATAATCTTCTAAGGCCAAAGTATTTTCTATCTTCAATATCACTAAAAGTTTCCCTCACAAAGAATGGATTTGGACACTACCTTCCTCTCCATCCCTTTTGTAACTACTACTTCTTCTTCTTTAATTGGACTTATGCCAACACCATGCTAATAACCCACATCATCACTATGGAATATTGAAAAAAATGATTCATAGTAATGGGAATGATTTTCATGTACCCTTAAGGGAGGGATTTTTTAATATATACTTCATTTAAATTATGCTGGCTTGTATTGTCTCTCTCAATCCTGTCCATAATAGTTCATTAATCCTCTCTAATTACTCAGCTAATTGTTGGGCCATGACTCTTGTCTCTTCTCATCTCTATTCCTCCATCACACTTCTCTTTCCAGATTTCTAGACTCTCTATTTTCTCCAATCATCTATTCTAACTTTTATTAGTCTCATCTTAGCCACTCCATCGATCCCCTCATTTAAATGATGAATCACTAAAGGATTCATTCACTAGCCAAAATTCCAAGGGTTGTCAAACTAAACTAGAGAAGTTCTTTATAAAGCACTTAAAATATGTAAATAATACCCCTATTCCATCCATTCAACATGACTTATAATACAACCCCCACTCTCTTTCAATAATGTGAGGCTCTCCCATTCCACAAGGTCCCTAGGTCCTCGAGTTCTTGTTTCACATTGGGATAAAATCCTACTTTCATCCCACTACACAAGGTAAAGTACCTTCTAAAACCTTTAAATCTAATGAAATCTCTATGGTAACTTAGAAAAGTGAATAGTTAAAATAACTCCACTTTTTGTACCAATCTCCAATGTGTAGCTAATTGGATATAGACTGAGTTTTCAATGTCAAGGATAGTGTACTCTAAATCCCAAACATCACCCCAAAGAACCCACTCATAGGCAGGTTTTGTTGTGAATCTTCCCTATATTAGGTGGAAATATCGTTCTCGTATAGATACACACTATTAGTTTCCTTGACCTTTTCCACAATCAACCCCTGGGGGGGCCACTGTGTGAACACCCCATATAGCACGTGTGATCAAAAGGTATTAAAAAAACCCCCTACCTACGGATTTTTATAACCTATATACACCCCTTCTATAAATTTTGAGATGATTAAAGTATCCCTTATGTACAAAAATTTTCACTTTTTGAATTAAAAACCCCTTATGTATGTATATTTTCTGTAACTCTATAAAAATATAAAACCCCTTCCATTGATCGCATGTGCTATCTTACATATTTGCTTAGTGACCCCCCTGGGAATCAACCTCTTCACATTGCTAGGAAGCTTTCTAACCTAAACTAATTCCATTGAGCTATTTGACTAAAGGATAAGAACAATGCTTTCATGATCATGTTTCATTGTCATGATAGATTATCCCTTTTGGGAATGGTGCTAGACTCTTGGCAAACTCACTAAAACATGAGCCCTTGATTAATCACACTAAATGGGGCTTACTACCTAGACAAGCCTTTTGGCTATTACTTTATTTAATGGAAAATAATCCTCTAGATAGCCCATATAATCACTCCATTCATTTGTAGTCCAAGATAAATAACCTCCCATTATTTCCCTTACTAAATATATTATTTTTAATTATGACCATTTTATTTCCTCTAGATATGATATGAATGTTATATTTCCTCTAGATAAGATATGAACTCATTTCCTTAAAATCATAAAATTATGTCTCAACTCATTTATAAAATTCCACACATAATCTCGTAATGTTTTAAATCAAGGTTTGTCTAGTTTTTATTTTTATGAAAATTTTAAGTAATTAGAAGACTAATTTTTCTAATTACTATATACTTTTCCAAGAGCCATTTTACAAAGCAATTGTCTTTATATGCTTTAATGAATTTAGATTGATAATTTATCTATAAAGAACACTTTGCCCTTTTCAACTCACACTCTAACTTCTTTTATAACTTTCACTAAAAGGTCTACAAGATATATGTGGACCTTTTCCTCCATCCAAGTCTTTCTATAGGTATTTCATCACTTTCATTGACGATTCATCAAGATATACAACTGCCTTTCTCTTGCAACATAAGTTAGAGGCCTTATCAGTATTCAAGCAATATAAAACTGCTATAGAACTTCATACTAGTTTTCGGATCAAGACCCTTTGTAGTGACCACAGTGGAGAATATATATCTAATCTTTTTAATGATTATTGCATTGAGTGTGGCATTCATCGTGAATATAATGTTCCATACTCTCCTCAACAAAATGCTCATGCAGAGCGTAAGAATCGCACTTCTCTTGATGCTATGCGATGTATGCTCCTTCATTCTAGATTACCTCGAAGCTTTTAGGCACAAGCACTTCTGATAGCCATCTTTGTGCAAAATCATTTTCCTACAATTGCACCTTTTGGTCAAATACCAATCACAGCTTGGATAGGGGAGACTCCTTCTATAGCACATTTTTGAACTTTTGGTTGCATTGCTTATATTCATGTACCAACAGAGACACGAAAAAAGCTAGATCTTCTTGGCAAAAAGGTCATATTCATTGGATATTCTATGAGTTCTAAAGGTTATAAATTCTATGATCCCTCTTCTAAGAAGGTGATAATCAATCGTGATGCCATATTCAATGAGCAATTAATGGGAGGGGCATGGTCTACCGAGGATGCAGAGGACACTGAGTCCTTACTTTCTGCCTTTCTTTTTCTATTTGATAATGATTCCACTTCTGATGTCATTACTACTCGTTCATCTGATGGCATCACTGCTACTCCATCTGTAGAGCAATGTGTTAACAATCTTGATTTGGATCTTGCACATTCACAGGCCTCTGATGATAGTGTTGATATTTATGTTGATCTACCCATTGATTTTGAACATGGTTCTACCCATGATTGTGTTGATGACTTTGAAATCATTGATCATGCAATGGTTGCTCATACAGAAGCTATCTCTTCTGCACAAAAGAGTCAATGGCAAGAGGCAATGGAAGCTGAATATGATTCTTTAATCTCTAAAGGTACATGGGTTCTTACTGAACTACCTCTTGTCGCACTCCTATCAAATGTAAGTGGGTTTATAAAACGAAAACTAAAGCTGATGGTCCTTTTGACAAGTTTAAAGCTCGTCTGGTTGCAAAAGGATACTCACAAATTGCAGGAGTTGATTATCATGATACTTTTTCACCTGTTGTTCATAGCGCAAGTATTTGAGTACTCTTGGCTTTTGCTACTCAATTTGATTTGGAGATTCATCAAATGGATGTGAAAACTACTTTTCTTAATGGAGATCTTAAAGAGGAGATTTATATGGAGCAACAAAAAGGGTTCATACTTCCTGGTCAGGACCATCTTGTTTATCACCTTCATCGTGCTCTTTATGGTCTAAAACAAGCTTCCCGTTCTTGGTACATGAAAATTGATCAGTTTCTAATATCTCAAGGTTTCAACTCTTGTTCCTCTGACCCTAACTTATATGCCAACCGTGATGGTGCTCTTTTTGGCATGCTTGCTCTTTATGTGGATGACACCATACTTGTTTCCAACAATCTCGATTTCTTGCAACATGTCAAGAAAATCTTATCCTCGGCATTTGATATGGTTGATCTTGGTGACATTCATTCATGTCTTGGTATTCAAGTTCAGCAATTTCGTCACAAAGGAATTCTACTACTTCGACAAATAAAATTCATTCAAGATGCAGTTCAAAAGTTTGGCTTGATGAATGCTCACTCTGCAACCACTCCTTGTCTTGTAAGCTCTGTCAAAAATACTCGATTGACTCATGATGTTGAGGTTTCACATCAAACCCAAGGCCAATCTTGTTGGTTGCCTATAGTTTGTCGGTTTGAACACTCGACCAGATATTCTTTTTATTGCCAATTTTCTAGGTCAATATCTAGTTGCTCCCTCAATGCAACATTGGTCTGCAGCAAAACGTGTTCTAAAGTATTTGAAAGGCACTTTTGATTTTGGATTGTTTATTGACGTTATACAGAATCATCTTTTGTGATGTCTCTTGAACTTTTCAGATATACAGATGCAGATTGGGCAAGCTCTCACTTCTCTATGCAGTCTACAATTGGTAATTGCTTCTTTATCAATGGTTGCTTGGTCTCTTGGGCAAGTAAGAAGCAACGTTTTGTTGCTGTTTCTACCACAAAATCTGAGTATGTAGTAGTGGCTTCTCTAGCAACTCGAGAATTGGTTTGGCTGCAGCAATTGCTTGCAGATATTGGTCATCCTCCATCATCCAGTACTCCTCTCAGATGTGATAATCAAAGTGCCATAAGTTTGGCTAAAAACTATGTTCAGCATAACAAATCCAAACATACAGATGTTCATTACCATTATGTTAGACATGAAGTGAAGAAAAGGATGATAATGATTGAACATTGTCCCACTCCTCAGATGATTGCAGATATTCTCACTAAAGGACTTAGTGAGGCATGCTTCACAATGCTATGATTAGAACTTGGAGTTCTTGCATCTTCTCTCTTCCAAGATTAACACACCTATGGGTGACCTTTTGTATATAAATGCATAATACATTACATACTTGTAAATAATTGTACAAATGATCAACTTGTATACTTGTATATAGAAGCTCGGGTTTTCCCCTTGTGCTCTCTAAGAGTTTTTTCATCCGTAGCTAGAGACCTTTGTTTGAGTGGGGGTGTTAGAGCTATATATAGCTTGCCCTAACTTAAACTAGGTCTCACCTATATATATGTAACTAGTGATCGATATGAATCAGTCTTTGGGAGTCTATTTGGTGTGTCTATCATCTCTTCTTCTTCTCTCTGAACAGACTTTAAGTAAAAGATCACTTACGTTTGATTGAAATAAGAATTATTTGTTTAATATATAAGGAGAAACACTTGTGATTCCCACTCTGTTGACTTTGGGAGAAGGTTTTTCAAAAGTGATCCTAGGGTATTCTAAGGGGGTATCTTACATGAAAGCTTTTAAGCTATTTTTAAAAGGGTTCATTCTAGTATCTATAATTATTGGCATAGACATATGACATGTCTAGTCTTGTAAATTGTCATCATTGTTATTTCTTGGCACATCCTCATCTTTGTTCTCTTCATCACCTCTATAGACAAATAGACTTACCATCATATATTACATAAGATTAAGTTCTAAAAAGCTAAGGATACCTTATTATGGTATGAATGGCTATTCGGGTCGCTATTGGACTCACCATCTTGTTAAAATGTATGACTAATGCATGTATTTAGTCTAATTAGACTCTAAGGCAATGCAACTGTCTTACAAAATCAATATCTCTAGAGCAACTTCAGCTATTTTTGCATATGCATCTACACAAACTACCTCATCTCCGATCCTACATCCATGTCTCTCTCTCTCTCTCTCTCTCTCTCTCTCTCTCTCTTCTCTCACCCCCTTTCACCCTCCCTCCCATCCTCTCTCCCTCTCCCTCTCCCTCTCCCACCCTCCCTCTCGCTCTCTCCCTTTCTCTCTTTCCCCTTCATCTTCCTCTAACCTCTCTCTCTTCTCACCTCTTCTTTCTCTCTCTACTCTCTTTCACGCTCTCACCCACCCTTTCTATATGTCTTTCTCACTCTCTATGTCTCTCTCTTGCTCCCTTCCTTTGTTTCTTTCCCTCTCCTCCCTCCCTCTTCTCTCTCTATCTTTGTCTCATCTCATCCCAAGTGTGCTTAACACTATCATTGCCAGATCTCATAACTACCTCCCAATCACACTACAAGGTATCATTCGATTTTTGATGGTGATACTGATGGAAATTAAATTGGGTTTTTTTGAAAATGTTAGTGATTGCATTTGTATGACCGTCAAAAAACATTCGTCAATACTGGCACATTGGTATATACTAATGGTAATCGTTGATACTGGCACATCGGTGTATACCGATGGTCATCGTCTCGGTATATACTAACTCTGCTAAGTCGGTATATACCGACGATTCCCAATTATTGAAAAAGAATTTAGTGAGACAGAATGGGGCTTGTTTCAGCTCCATCCTGTCCCACCATTATATGTTTTTGTTATACAACATGGTGGGAATTATTAGAAGTCATTGGAGATACAAAATTTCATAAAGATGCCTTTAGGCAATACAAAGTTTTCCTTCTAGAGAAGGAATACAAAAGTTGAAAGACAATTATAAAAGACAACAATATTGCTGAAAGAAAGGTGACTTTGTACAACTCTCAATTCATGTAATCTTACAACAAAATTTCCCTTCCAAAGAGGGTAATACAAAATCTAAATGAGAGCTATAGTGTGGAAAAAATGCTATATAGAGCCAAAAACTAATCCTACTACTCCTAGTCACTACTACTAGTGCCATCCTCATCCCCTACATCTCCCAGACCCGTGCTCCCACCTTCGCCAGATCCATCAACATCTCTCTCATGCACATCCACACCTGTGAGCTCCTTCTCTTCTGCATTTGGGTCATCTGTTGGGGGTAGAGGCGCACCCTAACAATGAAACAATTTAACAAATGAGATTACAAACTCATTATCAAATGAAGAAAGAATGGTACATTGAAACATGTTTGAGAAATAAGGATTAAAGTGAATTTACTGAACGAGTCGCAACCGCAACCCAATCGATGGAGTGTACCTCACTCTCCATCTCTCGAAAAAGAATCCTAAATGCCCACCTGTACTCATCATCGTCGGTAGGAGGACGCCCAAGCACAACAGTTTGTTGATTCAAAATAAGAGAGTTAAGCAAAATGCTACACGAAACAATGTATTCAAATACACTAATGCATTATAAGACAAATATACTTACCATCCATGCCATGTTTGTTGGAATATCTCAAGGCGTATGCCTCAGGCACACCTTGGTTTCTATGTGTGAGTGCTAGAGGCATGGTTAGGTGCCCATAAGCATAGTTAGGTGGTGGTAGAAGCCACATAGGATGATTGAGAGAATCTAGGAGCAGATTGAGGAGATGATTGTGGAGCTTTGAAGTCATCAGTGATGTCAGTGAGCATGTAAGAGGTGCCTACATAAGGACCTCACTCTTCTTCATTCTATAAGCAAGTATTCTTAGTTTGTGTTCACTTCATGCTTTCTTTTCAGTTTACCAACATGGTATCAGAGCCGTTTGATCCCCCTTGTGCCCATTTCTACCACATCATCTTCTTCTTTCCATCTTCTTCTTCACCATTTCTTCCCCTTCTTCCCAAATCTTGCTAAAGCCTGTTCTCCCTCAGTTCTCTGCCATTCTCCAAGCCCTTCCTGCTGGAGATACCTTTCAAAGGGGCGAACCTTTGGCTACAAGGAATTAAAGTATCTTCGTCACTGCAAGTCGCCATTTCACGCAAATCATCGAACTTGTCTTCCATGATTTCTCTGAGACTGCTCCATGTTTCTCTAATTTCTTTCAGAGGGAGCTTCTCCATACCTTGAGCTATCCTGTGCTGAAATATGAGCAGTAATGGCTGCATATTCAAGGTGAAAACAGAGAAAAACCAGTCGAAATTGAAGAAGCAAGCTATGGCGATCTGATGTGGATTTGCGCCCCTCCTCCTCAATGGACCTTTTGTGGTATATGAGCTTTCCTTTTCCTCAAAAATCCCCTTTTTCTTTGCTTTGGAGAGTGAGATACAAGCCCTCCAAGTTCAGTCCTCTATTTTTAACAGTTTTGATAAGGTTGTGAATGTGATGCTACATTAGATGCTACTTTAGCATTTCTGAGGATTTGAGGTTTTGAAAAGCATTAGTACAACTATGGCTACAACTTTCTTTTAAGTTGCTATACTTGATTTTGATTGGAAAGCTTTCATTTAGCCACCTCTGTGAAGCATGTAAGTGAAAGCATCATTGATTGAAATTTGGTCACAAGTCTTTGCTACATTAAATGCTTATATTTTGAAGCTTTTTAGTTATTTTTCTAGCCTTGTAAGAGTGAAGACACTGCCCAATACCTGGGTTAGACCCTCTCATGGCTACCATATTGAATATAGATAAGTTTAATGGTAAGGGCTTCCACACATGGAAGATGAAGGTGAAATTTGCATTGATGAGGGAAAACCTCTAGGGACTTGTCAAACCGGCTTCAACTTCTTCTTCAACAGCCTCCAATGCCGGAGAATCCTCAGCTCCGACACGCCCGGCAAGGGATCCCACTAGAGAGGAGAAAGCATATGGTATCATTGCTCTTGCTTTAGGAGATGATTATATTCATCACATCTCTGACTTAGAGTCTCCTTGAGAAGCTTGACAGAAGCTTGACATGATTTTTGGTGCTAGCTCTCACATCTCAAAATTATCACTTAAATTTTCTTTCTTTGAATTGAAGATGGTTAGTGGCACTCCTTTGGCTGCCCATGTCAATTACATGCGGAGTCTTATGACTCAACTTGCTTCTATCAACTCTCCTATCACTACAGATGATGCTATGGCAGGGTTGCTTAAGAGTATGCCTGAAAATTATGATCATATTGTTACCACTTTGAAAAATCTTCCTAATCCTAATCTTGAAGGTCTTATCTCTGCTCTCTAAGAAGAAGAAAGGCACATGGAGCTCCGGAAAGGCAATGACATAGCCTACGCCATAAAAATCCAGAAGGGCAAGTTTTCACCTTGCAATCATTGTGGGAAGACTAATCACCTCTCAAAAGACTGCTTCAAAATCAATCCATGCAAAAACAATCATCATGAGAAGTTTTGCAGAGCCAAAAAGGAAGCAACTTCAAAGACAGAAAATGCCAATCTACTTTCAGTTGATGTGCCTCCACAAGATGAGGCATCCTTTGAAGATAATGCTTTTTAAATCATCTCTATGTATGCTCCAGATCTCTCTTTTTTGAGTCAAGGCACTCAGCCTAGATGTCCTCCAAAATGAATGAAATAAACTATTGTGTTTTGTGTGTTTTGTAAACATCTCTGGTCACCTTATGATGTAGGCCATGTGTATATGTTTTGCTCCATGGTACCTCCTGCAGACATTGTGTGCATGTACATGTAGGGGAGATAACCATTGGAAGGTCTTTTGTATCCCTTTTGTTTACCTTACACCCATGGGAACCCTTGCTAGCTTGAGATCCTAGCCATTGATAGATCCATGACCACCATGAGATGGCATGAGACACCTTGTGCTAGCTGTATCTTGACATAGCCTGAGGCATTCCCTTGAGGGGGTGTTTGTTGGGATATCTCAAGGTGTATGCCTTAGGCACACCTTGGTTTCTATGTGTGCGTGCTAGAGGCATAGTTAGGTGCCCATAAGCACAGTTAGGTGGTGGTAGAAGCCACATAGGATGATTGAGAGAATCTAGGAGCAGATTGAGGAGATGATTGTGGAGCTCTGAAGTCATCAGTGATGTCAGTGAGCATGTAAGAGGTGCCTACATAAGGACCTCACTCTTCTTCATTCTATAAGCAAGTATTCTGAGTTTGTGTTCACTCCGTGCTTTCTTTTCAGTTTACCAACAATGTTCCCATCCTTTCTACCACTCTCAAGATGTGAAGCACCTACGATTTCCAAGTGCCTCATAGCTGCCCTCTTTTGATTATCCCACTTGTTCGGATGCTGCCTTATTTTATTCTTTGCATACTTCCAATCCTCCTTAGACACCCATGATGGCTTTGAAGGAACACAATGGAGATGGTTGTGAACACAGGTGAGCAAGAAAGTGAACACACAAGAACTCCAATAGAAATGTTCAAGTGAGAAAGTACAAGTACTTGGTATATATGGTACCCAAGTACTAGACCACAAAATATAGACTAAGACCTAGTCTAGCCTACACCACCATATCATTGCATATCTCTACAAATCACCCCTCAATGATATGGTTGAAGGACTCTAGAAGAGTCTTAGGAGTACCTGGAGTACCTAAAGTACCATGGTTGCATAAATTCATCCATATGGATATAGCAACTTATGGGAGTACAAAGAAAAACAATGTCATTTTACAACCCCCCTTGATATTATTTTGATGTCTCTGATCCCCAAGCCATGTCAATGCTATGTGGAAAGAGGTGTTGATAGGCTTTTGGTAAAGATATCCATCACATTGTCCTCAATGGAACAATAGGTAAGGTCAATGAAGCCATTTGGAATACAATCCTACACATAGTGATAATGATTTTCAATGTGTTTTATGCAAGCATGAAAGACAGGATTGTTACCAATGGCAATGCAACTCTAGCTGTTATAAAAAATAGAGGTTGCCTCACCATCCTATGCATGATGCAAATCATGCAAAAGTTTTCTTAACCACATACATTGCAGAGTGGCTGCATTTGCTGCTTTATACTCAGCTTCACTAGAGGAAAGAGAGACTTTGGCTTGCTTCTTACTGAGCCAAGAGATACAAGAGGTTGAACCCAATGAGAAGCAATAGCCAAAAGTGGACTTTCTATCATCAATATTCCTTGACCAATCTGAGTCTGTAATGCCACTCAAAGAAATGTCACCAAACCATAAGAGAGAGTACCATGTACATATCTGAGAACCCTTTTGGCTACATTCCAATGTGTGACAATGGGACAATGCATAAACCCCGGGGGGGGTCACAAGCAAATCAATAGGATAGCACATGCAATCAACGGAAGGGTTTTTATATTTTTATGGAGTTACAGAAAATATACATACATAAGGGATTTTTTAATTTAAAAAGTAAAAATTTTTGTACATAAGGGATATATTATGATGGGATATCTCAAGGTGTATGCCCCAGGCACACCTTGGTCTCTATGTGTGTGTGCTAGAGGCACAGTTAGGTGCCCATAAGCACTGTTAGGTGGTGGTAGAAGCCACATAGGATGATTGAGAGAATCTAGGAGCAGATTGAGGAGATGATTGTGGAGCTCAGAGATCATCAGTGATGTCAGTGATCATGCTTTCCTTTCAGTTCACCAACATGGTATCAGAGCCCTTTGATCCTCCTTGAGCCCATTTGTGCCACATCATCACATGGAACTCCGGAGAGGCAATGACACAGCCTATGCCATAAAAATCCAGAAGGGCAAGTTTTCACCTTGCAAACATTGTGGGAAGACTAATAACCTCTCAAAAGACTGCTTCAAGATCAATCCATGCAAACACTATGGCAAAAACAATCACCATGAAAAGTTTTGTAGAGCCAAAAAGGAAGCAACTACAAAGTCAGAAACTACCAATCTACTTTCAGTTGATGTACCTCCACAAGATGAAGCATCCTATGAAGATTATGCTTTTTGAATCATCTCCATATATGCTCCAGATCTCCCTTTTTTATGTTGAGTCAAGGTACTCAGCTTGGATAGTCCTCCAAAATGAATGAAATAAACTATTGTGTTTTGTAAACACCTCTGGTCACCGTATGATGTAGGCCATGTGTATGTGTTTTGCTCCATGGTACCTCCTGTAGACATTGTGTGCATGTACATGCAGGGGAGATAACCATTGGAAGGTCTTTTGTATCCCTTTTGTTTACTTCACACCCTTGGGAACCCCTTGCTAGCATGAGAACCTAGCCATAGATTTATCCTTGACCACCATGAGATGGCATGAGAAACTATGAGACTAGATGTATCCTTGACATAGCCTGATGCATTTCCTTAAGGGGGGGTATGATGGGATATCTCAAGGTGTATGCCCCAGGCACACCTTGGTTTCTATGTGTGTGTACTAGAGGCATAGTTAGGTGCCCATAAGCACTATTAGGTGGTAGTAGAAGCCACATAGGATGATTGAGAGAATCTAGGAGCAGATTGAGGAGATGATTGTGAAGCTCAGAGGTCATCAGTGATGTCAGTGATCATGTAAGAGGTGCCTACTTAAGGACCTCACCTTTCTTCATTCTATGAGAAAGAATTCTCAGTTTGTGTTCACTCCATGCTTTCCTTTCAGTTCAGCAACACATTAATCATCTCAAAATTTACAAAGGGCTATATATAAGTTATAAAAATCCATAGGTAGGGTGTTTTTTTAATACCCCTTGATCGCACATGCTATATGGGGTTTTTACATGGTGGCCCCCTCGGGGCATAAACTGGTTGAGCAATCCTGTAGCATAGGCAATGTTAGGCCTAGTGGAGCATAAGTAGATGAGACTACCAACCAGCTATCTGTAAAGTGTGCCATCAAACTTTTTAGCCTCATCATGCTTAGAAAGCTTAACTCCCTTTTCCAATGGAGTAGCTACAGGTTTGCAATTCTCCGTCTTAAATTTTTGCAAGAGGCCCTTAGCATAATTTTTTTGTGACATCCATATTCCCTCTTAGGTCTGTCAAAACTCAATGCCAAGACAATAATGTAATAAACCCAAATCTATCATGTCAAATGTTTAACATAGCACAAACTGCACTGCTGCAATTTGCTGTGTATTACTTCCAGTGAGCATTATGTCATCCACATAAAGGACTAAAATGATCAAATCTGAGTTTTCTTGCGAAACATAAAGATTAGGCTCTATATGGGTATTCACAAAGCCTTGGGACAACAAAGACTGATGTCTCTTGTGATACTATGCACGAGGTGCTTGTTTGAGCCCATGTAAAGCTTTCCTTAGCTTACACACCTTGTGCTCTTGTCCCTTTACCTCAAAATATTGGGGCTACTGCAAATAGACCTCTTTCTTGAGATCACCATTCAAAAAGGCAGTTTTGACATCCATTTGATAAACTGGCCAACCATAATTTATAGCAAGAGAAATGACACAATGGATGGTAGTCATTTTAGCTACTGGAGCAAAAGTCTCCTCATAGTCAATTCCCTCTTCTTGAGTATACCCCTTGGCAACAAGATAGGCCTTGTATTTCTCCACAATACCATTTGCATGATACTAAAACTTGTAGATCCATTTTGTGCCCACAATATTTTTTTCAATAGGAGGGTCAACCAAATCCGATGTGGCATTCTTCTCAATGGACCTAATCTCAAATTCCATGGCCTTCTGCCACCATGAAGGATGTCCCTGAGCATCCTCAATTTCAGCTTCCATAATTGAGGCCATCAAGGCATAATTGACTTGTCCATGAGTATGTCTTGTGCTGGCCTTGGTTCTCCCCAAAGTAGGCTGATCTTCGGCATCCTAAAGAGTCAACCTTGCCCATTTTGGAACTGATTTCTCAGGTATATCACTGGCTATACCACTTGGAGTTGCATCCTTTGCATGATGGTGGTGATGTTTCCAAACATTGGTCTGTCCTCCCCACTGGCTGGCTACATATCTGGAACATTTGAGGGAGAAGCCCCCTCAACTTGTGGCAAGCTAGTTAAAGTATGAGAAGAAGAAGGAGCATCCTCTGGAGAACCCATCTCATCATCATCAAACTAAATTATGTCCAAAGGAACATCATCATGAGGTGGCAAATCCACATTAGTTGGCTGCATGCATTCATTTTCAAGAAAGGCAACATCCCTACTGATTATAATCTTCCTGGTTGTAGGATCATAAAGCCTAAAGCCTTTACTTTCAATGCTATATCCCACAAAAATGCATTTGATGCTTTTATCATCAAGCTTTGATTTATGTGGAGTTGGAACCAAAGCATAAGCAACTGAGCAGCCAAACACTCTGAAGTCATGAACCTTTAGCTTATAGCCATAAAATGCCTCAAATAGAGTTTGTGTGACCAATGCTTTGGTAGGGCATCTATTCTAAATATATGTGGCTATAGTGATTGCTTCTTCCCAAAATGCCTTTGACATCCTCTTGAATTCTTTAGCATGCATTTAGTCATTTCCATGAGAGTTCGATTCTTTCTCTCTACAATAGGATTATGCTGAGGTGTGTATGGCACTGTCAAGTGATGCTTGAACCCATTTTCTTTCAAATAACCTTTAACAGCATTTGATGTGTACTCTTCCCCATTATCTGAACAAAGTGTTTGTATTCTAGAACAGGTTTGGTTCTTAGCCAAAGATTTGAACTCCTTAAGCCAATAAAACACTTCAAATTTTTCTCTCATGAGAAAGAGCCACGTGAACCTAGAGTAGTCATCAATCAAGGTAACAAAATATTGTGCTTCCCTATGAGTTTTCACATTCATGGGACCACAAACATCACTATGCACTATCTACAAAACTCTCGTCTTTCACTGAAGTTGAACCATCCTCCTTGAAGGAAAGATGGTGCAATTTACCAAGTGCACACCTCATTTGCCAAGTGCACACCCTTCACACACCTCATTAGTGCCTGTAGCCACAATTTTATACCCTTGCTTGGGATCCTTTATCCTGCATTGATCATCTTGGAATTCAACCAGCATGTGTTGATCATGGGCAATGGAGGGAACTGAAATCAAGTTCTTCCTCAAGTCAAGGACATACCAAACATGACAGATGTATTTCTTCTTTCCTGAATCTAAGAGGATGGAAACATCTCCCACTCCTGTGATGTCTTGAGAAGCATCATTTGCACATGTAACCTACCTGCCATAAATAGGTCTGATGCTCTCAAACCACTCGGTATGGTGGGTCATGTGGTTAGAAGCACCACTATCCAAATACCATCTATCAATGGCAACAAGAGAGGCATCATTAGAGAGAGAGCATGTGCACTAGAATCCCCCCTGGCATCAAAGCTATCATGAATTACAGAAAAAAAAATTCATTGTCCTCTTGTGCAAAGTGTGCCTGAGGTGTGGCATTTGCATTCTTAGCTGGTGCAACAAAGTTATTGCTTGATGTGCCTTACCTCTTCTTCTCATTGGCAATCCTTTTCTGGCACTCTGCAACAATAAAATGACCTGGCTGTTTGCAATAGTTGCATCTACCCTTCTTCACCTTAGCACTTGAACTTGCACTTGTGCTTGCATTCCCCTCATTCTTGGGCTGATATGCATGCCCCTTTTTTTGAAAATGATGTCCCTTGGGATGAAGTTTTCCCTTTCGTTGGGTGGCAAGTGCTTGCTCACCTTTGTGAGGGGAACATGCAAAATTGGAGGTCCTCTTCTCTTCCTACAACAACAGCCCAACTAATTCATCAAATGAGAGAGGGGCTGCCTTGAACATAATACTCAATGAGGTAACAAATGTGCCCCAAGAGGGAGCCAAGCTATTGAAAGTGATAGAGACTAATTTCCTATCCTCTATTTCTGCATTAATGCTTGCAAACTAATCTCTAAGATCAATAATATTTGCAATATGCTCTGTGATAGAGTTTGCCCTTCCTACATATCAAGGTCCTTGAGCTGATTGGTCAATGCAATGACCCGTGCCTCATTCTTCACATGATACATATGTGCCAATTTATCCCATGCATCCTTTGTAGTCTTGCATGACTTGATGGGTGTCATAATATGCCTCTTCATTGATGAGGCAATATAAATGCATTAATGCTTGCAAACTAATCTCTAAGATCAATAATATTTCTGCATTAATGCTTGCAAACTAATCTCTAAGATCAATAATATTTGCAATATGCTCTGTGATAGAGTTTGCCCTTCCTACATATCAAGGTCCTTGAGCTGATTGGTCAATGCAATGACCCGTGCTCATTCTTCACATGATACATATGTGCCAATTTATCCCATGCATCCTTTGTAGTCTTGCATGACTTGATGGGTGCCATAATATGCCTCTTCATTGATGAGGCAATATAAAACATGGCTTGGGCATGTCTACGATCAAACTTCCTTTGTTCCTCCAAAAGTGCCTGAGATGGAGTGACAGTAGGAGTAGAAGTCTGAGTGGTAGTCAAAGATGAGCTAGAGGTAGTGCCCCTGGCCTAGTCTAATCACCACTCACAATATCCATAGGCCCTTACCAACCAAAACATTCTTGAGCATAAATGACCACAATGCATAGTTGGGTCCATCCAACTTATCTCCATTTGTCATCATGCCAAAGTTCTTTGACTAAGATATCTTGGATGCTGCAAGCTTAAGAATAACTGCAAATGTACTTGCAAAGAAGGGACAATTGAAAGCAACTGACTACTAAAGTGCAACTAGTTGCAACTACGGCCTCAACCACTACAACCCAATCTAAAAATGCACCTGAAAGTCACCTTACTACAAGTATGGCATCAAGCCTGGTAAAAAAAATACAACTGAGGCACCTGAGAGTGCAACAAGGCATCCACAATTGTAGGCAACTGAAAATGTGCCTCAAGAGCAAAAATGCATGCTAATCTTACACAATGGAGGCTTGTTCTAGCCAAAGAGGTTGCACCCAATAGTGGGAGCAAAATGCAAGTTGTATTGACATGCCTTGAGCTGAGTGAAGCTGAACAGGAGATGTGGGAACACCCTCTATGGAGTTGCAAGGGGTCTGATATGGGCATGGTATAGAATCCCATGCTGAACGGGCTACTATCGAGATCACCAAGACTATACAGAATCAATTGTACCAGCTATATGGACTATTGCTCACGTTAGCTATATGGAATGTAGGATTGTCAGACAAAATGTTTGTACAGACCAGCTATACATACAGTATGGAATGCTTTGAATGAAGTGCTAGCATGGACAATGTAGGAGCTAGTTGTGTACGGCTTGCGACTATTGGAGCGAAGTATACGGACTACAACTCAATAGTACGGGCTAATGGTAAGTGAGTTGTATGGACAATATAGACTGCCCCTGAACTTTACGGAGCTGGAGGCCCTAGGTGTAGACAGAGCAGCAATGTGTCAAGTTGTAGCTATACAAAATGTCCATACAGATTGTACGGGTTGTATGGACAAGGTATGACCCACTTCAAGCTATTGTACGGAGCTAAAACTACCACAAATTAACTAATGGGAGTGTCAAGTCAGCTGGGAAGTGAGAGCTAAAGATGAAGTGTGAACCAGGAGCAACACTCGAGCACCACAAACTTGCTAGGTGTTTGGAAGCAAGGCTAGAACTGGTCTCTAGTAAAGGAATGCTCAGATACCACATGAAGGAACACAATGGAGATGGTTATGAACACAAGTGAGCAAGAAAGTGAACACACAAGAACTCCAATAGAAATGTTCAAGTGAGAAAGTACAAGTACTTGGTATATATAATACCAAAGTACTAGACCACAAAATATAGATTAAGTCCTAGTCTAGCCTACACCACTATATCATTGTATATCCCTATAGGCTTGGACTCACCCTCCCTGGCCCTATCCCTAATCTCTAACCTATGATGTTTCAGGACATCACACATGTGTGTAAGCATGTACATACTCATCAAACTCGTACTCTAGAGGATTCAAGAATTCTCTCCTCAACTCCGCTATAGCCTCCTTATTATTGTTATCCTAATAATGCCATTTTACAAAGACTCCTATGTTGAAATGTAATGACATCAATCTCCTCATGTATGCCATGATACACATACTGATAATAATGCCATGATTGCCTCCCCTATAAAACAAAGCAAACACATTGTTTTTTAGATTAACATATAGAAGAAACAAGAGGTAGTGGGAGCAAAGAAGCAAGAGGAAAGATGAGAGTAGTACTAGCAACAAGGCACTAGAAACAAATCCCTACTACAAGCAAGAAGGAAGAGGTATGGTCCCTATTACTAAGTTGCAAGTGTGTTGAATGTTTCCTTTTGAGAAAAAGAAGAGGGAAAGAGAGGGGAAGGAGAGGGAAAAGAGAGAAAAACTGATAGAACACTTGAAAAAATAGAGTAGAAGAAGAAAAACTTTGAAATCAAAACCTAGAAATCAAAGAAAGAAGGAAAGAAACACACATCTTGAAGGAAAGAGAAGCAAACAAGGCTGCCTACTTGGAAAGTGTAAGAGGGAGAGAATGGAGAGGTGGGAGCAAGGAGGGAGAGGATGGAGATGGAAACAAGGGGGGAGAGGCTAGAGAGTGCTAGAAGGGAGGGGGTGAAGGTATTTCGTTTTGTTAGAAGGGAGGGGAGAGCAAAGAGGAGTGAAGCTTGGGTGAAAAGCCCATGGAAAAGACGGAACTAAAAAGCACAATGTCGGTATATACCGACAAAACAAAGCATATAGTCGGCATATATTGACACAATGAAACATGGTATTTATGTCAAAATAGAGGATGTTTAGCCAAGGATGCTTTGTTTGGGCTTTCACTTGATCAAGCGTTCTTGGTTTTGGAGTTGTATTGGATTTGGAGTTGTACAGATGGAGAGAGTGATTGGAAGCTCATCGGATGAGGGACCACCGCTTGGGAGCATAGCGCTCACGCGGCGAGGTTGAGGGAGAGATTGACTTGTCCTTGCACATGTTGCAAGCATAGAGCTTGACATCAGTGTTGTATTGTGATGTGCCACATGCAGACATATGGGGAGTCACCTTTGGAACCGTCCCTTGGTGGTACTAGGGAATCATCGGTAAGATAATGGTATTTTAGTTTATGAATAATATTATGTGTATTGCTCATACTAACCTTGCATTTATACAATACCATTGTATAGGATGAGGAGGCCGAGGAGAGAGCACATCGCCTTGCATAATTAGAGCTTGAGGATAGTCTCCCTAATATGCAAGATGATCACGAGGGTATGGTGGATATGATGGATTCTATTTTTAGAGGCACGACATCACATGTCCACGTGATGTCCAAGTCAGAGACTGTGATGCAAGATTTGCAATCAACTCCCTTGTATGATAATGTCAAAGCTATGGGCTTGTCTCTCGATCTTGAATCTATAAGCAAAGGATGGTTGGTTAGACACTAGTGTCTCAGCTTTGATGAGGTTAGTGCATGAAGGGAATCAATGTAAAGATAGTGGGAGAGAAGAAAGGAGTCTCACTTGCAGCTTTCTCACATACACAATGGGGGAATACACACAAAGGTGGAGGCTGAAAACAGTTTTCCTCTTCTTAGTTGTGAAAGCCAAAAGAACTCTAGTACAAAGAAATAGAAGAACCCTATATGTGGGTCTCAAACCAAACTCAGCTAACTAAGGTGGCATACTAACTGAGCCACGAACTAGAGTACGTAAGGATAGCTGTCGTCCAGCTATTTTTCATGGGCAATGTACCAACCGCATCTGCAGCTAACAAGTCGGTGACATAAATGCACAACGGTCACCTTGGCATATCATGAGTGGAGCTCGATATCTCAACACTCCCCCTTGAGCTCAATCCCAATTCTTGCACACCAAGCAGGTCTCTAAACTTGTGCAGCTTCTCTGTGTCCAATGCCTTCGTGAATATATCAGCTACCTGATCCTTTGTGCTAACATAAACTAGATCCCTGGTCTTCCTTACTCCAGGTGTAACAATAGAAGGAATATCGGGGGAATACCCAACTCATCATCAATGCTCTGTTCTGAGCCACTGGATTCACCATCCACATAAGAGTGACCTGCATTCACATCAAACATGGGCTGATTTACATTCTCTTTTCCTTTTTGTGATACCTGCATACCACTATTTGCATTGCTTTGAGGAGATTCTCTTGATCTCCATCTGCCTGTCCATGGCAAAGTATGTGAACCACTGCTAGAGAACACTGCAGGTCCACTAATATTCTGTGATTGTTGCTGTGAATTCTGTGCAGCATTACCATTTTGTGCATCTACATCATCAATCACATTTACTGGTTTATACCAGCTACTCATCTCATAAAAAACATCTTTGCTCAGTGTAAACGTACGAGTAGAAGCGTTATAGCATCTATACCCTTTCTGCTACAGAGAATAACCAATAAAGATGCATTTCTCAGCTTTTTGATCCAACTTGGACCTCAACTCATCTGGCACATGAACATAGGCAATGCAACAAAAAAATTTCAAATGAGAAATATCTGATTTCCTACCAGTATACATCTCCTCTAGCGTCATGCCATGTATTGCTACAGTGGGAGTGCTGTTTATTATGTAAATTGCTGTAGCAACTGTTTCAGCCAATAATAAACAGGTAGGTCTTTTTCATTTAGCATGGCCCGAGATACCTCTCCAATATGCCTGTTTTTTCTTTCTGCAAGTCCATTTGCTGTGGGGTACGACTGCATGAATATTGCTGCTTTATGCCATGCTCCTGCAGGAACCTTGCAAACTCATTTGAGAGGTACTCTCCCCCTCCATCTAACCTTAGGCATTTTATTTGTAGGCCTGTTTCTTTTTCAACCATAGCTTTAAAAGCTTTGAAATGCCCAAACACTTCACTTTTCTTTTTCATAAAGTACACCCAAACTTTTCTGCTGTAGTCATCAATAAAAGTGACAAAATAATGACAGTCTCCAATAGATGCAGCTTTAGTAGTCCACACATCAGAGTGGATTAATTCCAATGGCTTCTTACTCTCTTGAACATGTCTAGGAAATGGTTTCCTTGCCTGTTTTCCAAATTGACAGGCTTCACATAACTTATGCATTTCTACAACCTTAAATTTAGGCAATCTTGCAATAATATTTTAGGCCTGCATTGATTTAAGTCGCTGTACATTAACATGACCAATGCGTTTATGCCAGATATCAATCTCTGCAACTACATCAGTCCCATGTGCAAACATTGCTGTGCTCAATTCAGGCATGTCCACATCCAACGTAAACATCCTGCCCTTCTTCTTTCCTTTTGCTATCAAGCGACCATTATTTTTCATATCCTCAACAAAGCATCCATGAGGATTAAATCTGACCTGTAAGCCCTGCTCAACCATTTGGCTAACAGAAACCAGGTTCTTGGTGATATTCGAGACATGAAATACATCATACAGGTATTTCTTTTTCCCATCCTGCATAGACAAAGGAATTTTACCAATCTGCACAGTAGGATGTACAGTATCATCACCAGTCTCCACAAATCCTGGTCTTTCCATTTTCCTTGCATCTTGCATCCATTTTGCATGACCTGTCATGTGGTTTGACATACCTGAGTCAACATACCACACATCATTGCTTTCTTCTGCACTTGTCATAGAATTGGTCATGTGCTGCACCATAAACAGATGCTCATTTCTGTCATCACCATGTCTACTAGAAGATGCATTATTCCCTTGCTGCAATTTTCCATTCATGATGTCATTCTGCTTTTTATAGAAGTCTTTAGCCATATGACCCATTTTACCACAGTACTAGCATTCAACATTGCTGTTTGCATTTTGGCCTATCTGCCATCCACCATGACCTCTTTGGCTCCCCCTGCTTATAGAGTTACCACGTCCTCCTCCATAAGACTGGTTTTCTTGAGTTTGCTGCATATTCTGATTTCTAACACAGCCTCCAGATCGGCCTGCCTACCTCTACCTCTTCCAGCATTTGAGTAGAAGACAGTTTCTTTAGAAGCTCCTCCTGAATAAGATGCACCACCATTTCTCTGTTCTTCAGAAATTAGAAGAGCAAACAACTCCTCAAAATCAGGAATTTTTTCACGGACGGCAATGGATGTCCGAAACTGTGCATAATCCTTCCCTAGACCATTCAAGGTCACAGAAACTAAATCATCATCTTCCACTGGCGACCCAATGGAAGCAAGTGCATCTGCAATTTTCTTCACCTTCATGTGGTAGTCATTGATGCTCATATTTTCTCTCTGCACATTGTGCAACTCCTGCTTGAGCTGCATTTTCTTGGCTTGCGTATTTATGTTGTACATTTTTGCCAAAGTATCCCATGTCTCCTTTGGCGTACTTGCATCCTGAATATGCACAATCATAGAATCTGAAATACTGATAGACAGCCAGTACATAACTTTTTTTCCTCTCTCATGCCATCCTTTAAATGCCTGCATTTCCTGTTGATTGGGAACATTAGGAAGAACTGGTTCTTCTTCATTTCCTGTAATGAACTCCCAATAGCGTTTTCCCATAAGGAAATTCGTCATCCTAAACTTCCATGCTTGGAAGTTGTTCTTGTCAAGCTTTTTAGTGACAATCTGTGAAAGAGAATTAGACGCCATTACAGAACACTACAAAATATTCTGTCACCGCAAAAAACACAGCTTATGCCTCACAAGGGCAAATCTGCAAAACTGACGAAAGTGATAGTTGACCACATAGTCACTTCTTAGTGACGATTTTGCATGAATAGGCAATAAGGATGATTCTATAACTCCCAATATCTCTGCGCATAGGGATACAATGCAATTTCTGCGGCAACTTTTCACCAACCTGTAGAGCAGTGGTCGCACGACAAAAATAGGGCCTTTTTCCCAGTGCTTGTGGAGAACTTCTGCCTCCAAAACGGTCCCCGAAATGGCCTCGAATCAGAAAAAAAAGTCACCTATTTTGGGATAGATAATCATTTTTTTGTCGCACCTCGAGTTCAAATATTTTTGATAGGATAAGTTTAAATTCATGGTTTTATATCTTGTAATGGATAGAGATTTGGTATCCCTTTGTGTGACATCATACCCAATCACCATACCAAATCATGTCCCATAAATAGCTATGTACATGTCTTTTTTGTTAAAAAAATCTCATCGCACACACTAAAACACGTGTGGGTATCGAATGCTGGTTTTTCATACCCATGTTGGGGGCATCGATAATAAAATGAAGACTAAACTTGGTAGGACTCTAATACATGATTGTATGAAGATTTTGGTTGTGCGTTTTTGCATTTGGAGTAATGCAACAACTTGTTTTGGGATAAAAAACCTTTTTGTTGTTGCACCTCGAGTTTAAATATTTTTGATAGGGTAAGGTGAAACCCATGGATATATATCTCATAATGGATGGATATTTGATATGACTTTGAGTCATGTTGTACCCAAGAACCATACCAAATCTTATTTCATAAATAGGTCTGTATATGCCTTTTTGGTTAAAAAATTCTTATCACACACACTACAACACGTGTGGGTATCCAATGTTGGCTTTTCATACCCATGTTGTGCATCGATGGTCAAAAGAAGACGAAACTTAGTAGGACTCCAATACATGATAGTATAAAGATTTTGGCTAGCCATTTTTGCATTTGCAGTAGTGCAACAACTTGTTTTGGAATAGATAACCATTTCTTTGTCACACCTTGAGTTTAAATATTTTTGATAGGGTAATGTTAAATCAATGGTTTTATATCTCGTAATGGACCGAGATTTGGTATGCATTTGAGTCACATCATACCTAAGTACCATACCAAGTCTTGTCTCATAAGTAGCTATGTACATGCCTCTTTGATTAAAAAAATCTCGTCATGCACACTAAAACACGTGTGGATTTTCAACGTTGTTTTTTCATACCCATGTTAGGCATTGATAATGGCATGATGACTCTAATACATTATGGTATAAAGATTTTGGCTCTAGGACTTTTTGCATTTAGAGTAGTACAACAACTTGTTTTGGGATGAAAAACCTTTTTATTGTTGCACCTCGAGTTTAAATATTTTTGATAGGGTAAGTTTAAATCCATTGATCGAAGGGATCATTGAGAATAGATAAAGGACAGTGGTCACTTGGCTCATTAAGATGTGGTTGGATTATGTCGATGGAGGTAGGACTCTAATACATGATGCAATAAATATTTTGACTATGAACTTTTGCATTTGGAGTAGTGCAACAACTTGTTTTGGAAAAAAAAGCCTTTTTGTTGTCGCACCTTGAGTTCAAATATTTTTGACAAGATAAGGTAAAATCCATGGTGATATATCTCATAATGACAGAGATTTGGTATGCCTTTTAGTCACACCGTACCCAAGAACGATACCAAATCGTGTCCCATAAATAGCTATGTACATGCTTTTTGGTTTAAAAAATCTCATTGCACACACTAAAACATGAGCGGGTATCGGATGTGCATTCCTTTTCGGTTTAAAAAATCTCGTCACATACAGTAAAACATGTGTGGGTATTCGACGTTGGTTTTTCATACCGATGTCAGGCATCGATAATGGAATGAAGCCAAAACTTGGCAGGACTCTAATACATGATGGTATCAAGATGTTGGCCAGGATTTTTTGCATTTGGAGTAGTGCAACAACTTGTTTTGGAATAAAAAACCTTTTTGTTATCGCATCTCGAGTTCAAATATATTTTATAGGGTAAGATAAAATCCATGGTCATATGTCTCATAATGGATGGATATTTGGTATGTCTTTGAGTTGCACTGTACTCAAGAACCATACCAAATCTTCTCTTATAAATAGCTGTACATGACTTTTTGTTTGAAACACCACGTCGCACACACTACAACATGTGGGTATCTAACGCCGCAGGTTTTTCATACCCTTGTTGTGCATCGATGGTCAAAAGAAGATGAAACTTGCTAGGACTCCGCTACATGATCGTATAAAGTTTTTACCTATGCATTTTTGCATTTGGAGTAGTGCAACAAATTATTTTGGGATAGATAACCATTTTTTTGTCGCACCTCAAGTTTAAATATTTTTGATAGGTTAAGGTTAAATCCAAGGTTTTATATCTCTTAATGAGCCGAGATTTGCTATGCCTTTGAGTCACAACGTACCCAAGTATTGTACAAAATCGTGTCTCATAAATAGCTATGTACATGGCCTTTTGGTTTAAAAAATCTCATCACACACACTAAAACATGTGGGTTTCCAATGTTTTTTTCTCATACCCACGTTAGGCATCAAGAATGGAACGAAGACGAAACTTGGTAGGACTCTAATACATGATGGTATAAAGTTTTTGACTATGATCTTTTGCATTGGGAGTAGTACAACAACTTGTTTTGGAACAAATAGCCTTTTTGTTGTCACACCTTGAGTTCATATTTTTTGGACAAGATAAGGTCAAATCCATGGTGATATATCTCGTAATGGATAGAGATTTGGTATGCCTTTCAGTCACACCGTACCCAAGAAGCATACCAAATCGTGTCCCATAAATAGTTATGTACATGGCTTTTTGGTTTAAAAAATCTCATTGCACACACTAAAACATGAGCGGGTATCCGATGTTGGCTTTTCATTTCCATGTTGGGCATCGATGGTCAAAAGAAGATGAAACTTGTTAGGACTCCAATACATGATGGTATAAAGATTTTGGCTAGGCATTTTTGCATTTGGAGTAGTGCAACAACTTGTTTTAGGATAGATAATCGTTTTTTTTGCAGCTTGAGTTCAAATACTATTGGTAGGGTAAGATTAAATCCATGGTTTTATATCTCATAATGGATCGAGATTTGGTATGCCTTTGAGTCACATCATACCCAAGTACCGTACAAAATCGTGTCTCATAAATATCTATTTTCATGTCTTTTTGGTTAAGAAAATTCTGGTTGCACACATTAAAACACGTGTGGGTTTCGAACGTTGTTTTTTCATACCCATGTTAGGCATCGATAATAGAATGAAGATGAAACTTGATATGACTCTAATACATGATGGTATAAAGATTTTGGCTGGAAGTTTTTGCATTTCGAGTACTATAACAACTTGTAATGGGAAAAAATACCTTTTTGTTTTTGCACCTTGAGTTCAAATATTTTTGATAGGGTAAGGTAAATTTCATTGTTTGATATCTCGTAATGGATTGAGATTTGTTATGCCTTTGAGTGACATTGTACCCAAGCACCATTTTCGGTATAAAAAATCTCATCACATACACTAAAACATGTGTGGGTATCCGACGTTGGTTTTTCATACCCATGTCCGGGTGGCATCGATAATGGAATGAAGCCAAAACTTGGCAAGACTCTAATGCATGATGGTATAAAGATTTTATCTAGGATTTTTTGCATTTGGAGTAGTGCAACAACTTGTTTTGGGATAAAAAACCTTTTTGTTGTCGCATCTTGAGTTTAAATATTTTTTATAGGGTAAGATAAAATCCATGGTTATATGTCTCATAATGGATGGATATTTGGTATGTATTTGAGTTGTAGTATACCCAAAAACCATACGAAATCTTCTTTGATAAATAGGTCTATACATACCTCTTTGTTTTAAACATCGCATCCCACACACTACAACACATGGGTATCCAACGCAGGTTTTTCATACCCCTATTGGCATCAATGGTCAAAAGAAAACGAAACTTGGTAGGACTTTGATACATGATAATATAAAGATTTTAGCTAGGCATTTTTGCATTTGGAGTAGTGCAACAAATTATTTTGGGATAGATAACCATTTTTTTATCGCACCTTAAGTTTAAATATTTTTGATAGGTTAAGGTTAAATCCATGGTTTTATATCTCTGAATGAGCCGAGATTTGGTATGCCTTCAAGTCACATTATATGCAAGTATTGTACAAAATCGTGTCTCATAAATAGCTATGTACATGGCCTTTTGGTTTAAAAAATCTCATCACACACACTAAAACATGTGTGGGTTTCCAACGTTTTTTTCTCATACCCACGTTAGGCATCGATGAAGACGAAACTTGGTAAGACTCTAATACATGACGGTATAAAGATTTTGACTATATTTTTTGCATTTGGAGTAATGCAACAACTTGTTTTGGAACAAAAAGCCTCCTTGAGTTCAAATATTTTTGACCAAATAAGGTAAAATCCATGGTGACATATCTCATAATGGACACAGATTTGGTATGCCTTTCAGTCACACCATACCCAAGAACCATACCAAATCGTGTCCCATAAATAGCTATGTACATGCATTTTTGGTTTAGAAAATCTCATTGCCAATACTAAAACATGAGCGAGTATACGATGTTGGCTTTTCATTTCCATGTTGGGCATCGATGGTCAAAAGAAGATGAAAATTGTAAGGACTCCAATACATGATGGTATAAAGATTTTGGCTAGGCATTTTTGCATTTGGAGTAGTGCAAGGACTTGTTGTAGGATAGATAATCGTTTTTTTCGCACCTCGAGTTCAAATACTGTTGGTAGGATAAGCTTAGATCCATGGTTTTATATTTCATAATGGATCGAGATTTGGTATGCCTTTGAGTCACATTGTACCAAAGTACTGTACCAAACTATGTCTCATAAATAGCTATTTTCATGTCTTTTTGGTTAAGAAAATTCTGGTCGCACACACAAACACTTGTGGGTTTCCAACGTTGTTTTTTCATACCCATGTTAGGCATCGATAATAGAATGAAGATGAAACTTGGTAGGACTCTAATTGATGATGGTATAAAGATTTTGGTTGGAAGTTTTTGCATTTCGAGTAGTATAACATTTTGTTTTGGGATAACAAACCTTTTTGTTATTGCACCTCAAGTTCAAATATTTTTGATAGGGTAAGTTAAATTCCATGGTTTTATATCTCATAATGGATTGAGATTTTCTATGCCTTTGAGTGACATTGTACCCAAGCACCATATCAAATTGTGTCCCATAGATAGCTATGTACATGCCATTTTGGTTCAAAGAATCTCGTCACATACACTAAAACACGTGTGGGCATCCAACGTTGGTTTCTCATGAACCCATGTCGAGCATCGATAATAGAATGAAGAGGAAACATGGCAGGACACTAATACATGATGGTATAAAGATTTTGGCTAGGATTTTTTGCATTTGGAGTAGTGCGACAACTTGTTTTGGGATTAAAAAACCTTTTTGTTATCGCATCTCAAGTTCAAATATTTTTTATAGGGTAAGATGAAATCCATGGTTATATGTCTCATAATGGATGGATATTTGGTATGTCTTTGAGTCATGATATACCCAAGAACCATACCAAATCTTCTTTGATAAATAGGTCTGTAGATGCCTTTTTGTTTTATACATCGCATCGCACACACTACAACACGTGGGTATCCAACGCAGGTTTTTCATACCCCTGTTGTGCATCGATGGTGAAAAGAAGAAGAAACTTGGTAGGATTCCGACACATGATGGTATAAATATTTTATTTAGGCATTTTTGCATTTGGAGTAGTGCAACAAATTATTTTGGGATAGATAACCATTTTTTTATCGCACCTCAAGTTTAAATATTTTTGATAGGTTAAGGTTAATTCCATGGTTTTATATCTCTTAATGAGCCGAGATTTGGTATGCCTTTGAGTCACATCGTACGCAAGTATTGTACAAAATCGTGTCTCACAAATAGCTATGTACATGGCCTTTTGGTTTAAAAAATCTCATCACACACACTAAAACATGTGTGGGTTTCCAACATTGTTTTCTCCTACCCACATTAGGCATCGATAATGGAATGAACACGAAGCTTGGTAGGACTCTAATACATGATGGTATAAATATTTTGAATATGAATTTTTTGCATTTAGAGTAGTGCAACAAGTTGTTTTGGAAAGGAAAGCCTTTTTGTTGTTGCACCTTGAGTTCAAATTTTTTGGATAGGATAAGGTAAAATCCATGGTGATATATCTCGTAATGGACAGAGATTTGGTATGCCTTTTAGTCACACCATACCCAAGAACCATACCAAATCGTTTCCCATGAATAGCTATGTAGATGCCTTTTTGGTTTAAAAAATCTCATTGCACACACTAAAACATGAGCGGGTATCCGATGTTGGCTTTTCACTTCCATGTTGGGCATCGATGGTCAAAAGAAGATGAAACTTGTTAGGACTCCAATACATGATGGTGTAAAGATTTTGGCTAGGCATTTCTGCATTTGGAGTAGTGCAATAACTTGTTTTAGGATAGATAATCGTTTTTTTCGCACCTCGAGTTCAAATACTGTTGGTAGGGTAAGATTAAATCCATGGTTTTATATCTCATAATGGATCAAGATTTGGTATGCCTTTGAGCACATCGTACCCAAGTGCCATACCAAATCATGTCTCATAAATAGCTATTTTCATGTCTTTTTTGTTATGAAAATTCTGGTCGCACACACAAACACATGTGGATTTCCAACGTTGTTTTTTCATACCCATGTTAGGCATCGATAATAGAATGAAGGTGAAAGTTGGTAGGACTCTAATACATGATGGTATAAAGATTTTGGCTAGAAGTTTTTGCATTCGGAGTACTATAACAACTTGTTCTGGGATAAAATACCTTTTTGTTATTGCACCTCGAGTTCAAATATTTTTGATAGGGTAAGGTAAATTCCATGGTTTTATATCACGTAATGGATTGAGATTTGTTATGCCTTTGAGTGACATTGTACCCAAGCACCATATCAAACTGTGTCCCATAAATAGCTATGTATATTCATTTTTGGTTTTAAAAATCTCATCACATACACTAAAACATGTGTGGGTATCCAACTTGGTTTTTCATACCCATGTCGGGCATCGATAATGGAATGAAGCCAAAACTTGCCAAGACTCTAATACATGATGGTATAAAGATTTTGGCTGGGATTTTTTGCATTTGGAGTAGTGCAACAACTTGTTTTGGGATAAAAAACCTTTTTGTTGTCACATCTTGAGTTTAAATATTTTTTATAGGGTAAGATAAAATCCATGGTTATATGTCTCATAATGGATGGAGATTCGGTATGTCTTTGAGTCACAGTATACCCAAGAACCATACCAAATCTTCTTTGATAAATAGGTCTATACATGCCTTTTTGTTTTAAGCATCGCATTGCACACACTACAACACGTGGGTATCCAATGTAGGTTTTTCATACCCCTGTTGTGCATCGATGGTCAAAAGAAGATGAAACTTGATAGGACTCCGATACATGATGGTATAAATATTTTAGCTAGGCATTTTTGCATTTGGAGTAGTGCAACAAATTATTTTGGGATAGATAACCATTTTTTTGTCGCACCTCAAGTTTAAATATTTTTTATAGGTTAAGGTTAAATCCATGGTTTTATCTCTTAATGAGCCAAGATTTGGTATGCCTTCGAGTCACATCATACCCAAGTATTGTACAAAATCGTGTCTCATAAATAGCTATGTGTATGCCTTTTATGTTAAAAAAATGTCATCACACACTAAAACATGTGCGGGTTTCCAACATTGTTTTCTTATACCCACGTTAGGCATCGATAATGGAATGAAGACAAAACTTGGTAGGACTCTAATACATGATAGTATAAAGATTTTGACTGTGACTTTTTGCATTTGGAGTAGTGCAACACCTTGTTTTGGAACAAAAAGCCTTTTAGTTGTCGCACCTTGAGTTCAAATATTTTTGACCAGATAAGGTAAAATCCATGGTGACATATCTCGTAATGGACATAGATTTGGTATGCCTTTCAGTGACATCGTACCAAAGAACCATACCAAATCGTGTCCCATAAATAGCTATGTACATGCGTTTTTGGTTTAGAAAATCTCATTGCCCATACTAAAACATGAGCGGGTATACGATGTTGGCTTTTCATTTCCATTTTGATATCAATGGTCAAAAGAAGATGAAATTTGTCAGGACTCCAATGCATGATGGTATAAAGATTTTGGCTAGGCGTTTTTGCATTTGGAGTAGTGCAACAACTTGTTTTAGGATAGATAATTGTTTTTGTCGCACCTCAAGTTCAAATATTGTTGGTAGGATAAGCTTAAGTCCATGGTTTTATATCTCATAATGGATCAAGATTTGGTATGCCTTTGAGTCACATCGTACCCAAGTACCTTACCAAATCGTGTCTCATAAATAGCTATTTTCATGTCTTTTTTATTAAGAAAATTCTAGTCGTACACACTAAAACACATGTGGGTTTCCAACATTGTTTTTTCAACCCATGTTAGGCATCGATAATAGAATGAAGAGGAAACTTGGTAGGACTCTAATTAATGATGGTATAAAGATTTTGGCTGGAAGTTTTTGCATTTCGAGTAGTATAACATTTTGTTTTGGGATAACAAACCTTTTTGTTATTGCACCTCGAGTTCAAATATTTTTGATAGGGTAAGGTAAATTCCATGGTTTTATATGTTGTAATGGATTGAGATTTGCTATACCTTTGAGTGACATTGTACTCAAGCACCATATCATATTGTGTCCCATAAATAGCTATGTACATGCCTTTTTGGTTTAAAAAATCTCGTCACATACACTAAAACATGTGTGGGCATCCAATGCTTGTTTCTCATACCCATGTCAGGCATCGATAATGGAATGAAGACAAAACTTGGCAAGACTCTAATACATGATGGTATAAAGATTTTGGCTAGGATTTTTTGCATTTGAAGCAGTGCAACAACTTGTTTTGGGATAAAAGCCCTTTTTGTTGTCGCATCTCAAGTTCAAATATTTTTTATAGGGTAAGATAAAATCCATGGTTATATATTTCCTCATAATGGATGGATATTTGGTATGTCTTTGAGTTGCAGTGTACCCAAGAACCATACCAAATCTTCTTTGATAAATAGGTCTATACATGACTTTTTGTTTTAAAAATTGCATCACACACACTACAACACGTGGGTGTCCAATGCAGGTTTTTCATACCCCTATCGTGCATCGATGGTCAAAAGACGAAACTCGATAGGACTCGAATACATGATGGTATAAAGATTTTAGCTAGGCATTTTTGCATTTGGAGTAGTGCAACAAATTATTTTGGGATCGATAACCATTTTTTTATCGCACCTCAAGTTTAAATATTTTTTATAGGTTAAGGTTAAATCCATCGTTTTATATCTCTTAATGAGCCGAGATTTGGTATGCCTTTGAGTCACATTGTACCCAAGTATTGTACAAAATCATGTCTCATAAATAGCTATGTACATGGCCTTTTGGTTTAAAAAATATCATCACACACGCTAAAACATGTGTGGGTTTCCAATGTCGTTTTCTCATACCCACGTTAGGCATTGATAATGGAATGAAGAGGAAACTTGGTAGGACTCTAATACATGATGGTATAAAGATTTTGACTATGATTTTTTGCATTTGGAGTAGTGCAACAACTTGTTTTGGAACAAAAAGCCTTTTGGTTGTCGCACCTTGAGTTCAAATATTTTTGACAAAATAAGGTAAAATCCATGGTGATATATCTCATAATGGACAGAGATTTAGTATGCCTTTCAATCATACCGTACCCAAGAACCATACCAAATCATGTCCCCTATTGTGCATCGATGGTCAAAGGAAGACAAAACTTGGTAGGACTCCAATACATGATATAAAGATTTTAACTAGGCATTTTTGCATTTGGAGTAGTGTAACAAATTATTTTGGGATAGATAACCATATTTTTTGTCGGAGCTTAATTTTAAATATTTTTGCATTTGGATTAGTATAACAACTTGTTTTGGGATAAAAAACCATTTTGTTATTACACCTCAAGTTCAAATGTTTTTGATAGAGTAAGCTAAATTCCATGGTTTTATATCTCGTAATGGATTGAGATTTGCTACGCCTTTCAATGACATTGTACCCAAGCACCATATCAAATTGTGTCCCATAAATAGCTACGTGTTAGATATCAATGCTCCACTCTCATGTAACTACGCGGGAACCAGCTAACTCTACTTGTAAGCCCCCCATATGAGGAGAAGGCATTTGAGTAGCTCAGTTATCCGGTAGGTCCTGGTTTGGACACCAGATGGGGCCATGTGTGGCCTGATGGCTGGACGGAGTTGGCACACTGCCAACTAGGCTACATATACCAACTACGGATGAGATTCTCGCGTGGACAAGAAGAAATGCAGATGCGCTGTGTTCTATTGTCTGCAGTGTAAGTGACTCTGTCATGGTGTTAATTCAACATGTCACCATAGCGGAGGCATGGACGGTCTTGAAAAATCAGTATGAGACCACGAATCAGACGCGGATTCAGAATCTAGAGACTCAACTCGTGAACGAGAAACTGTGAGTCTTAACCGGCAGAGAAGTTCATCACTAGGGTGAAGAATCTACGCAATCAGATGACTACGATTGGAATCACCATCACCAGCGAGAATCTAGCATGAAGGTGCATACTGATTCTCCCACCAAAGTACGATGGTCTTGTTACAGTGCTAAGTACATAGAACAAAAATCCGCCCCTCAACTTTGAGGATTTCAGCGCGATGCTTCTGAAGGAGGAGATGCATCAAAAGATGAGGACTGGAGATGATTCGGCTTTCTCGACTGGATCAAAGAAAGATAAGGGTAAGGACTATGGTAACCCATCTTCTTCTGATGATAAAAAGAGAAAGAAGAAGATCAAGTGCTTCTATTACAACAAGGCAGGGCACAAGTAGAATGAGTGCTGAAAGAAGATTGCAGATGAGAAGAACGGAGTAAATAAAGAGTCCAACAACAGCATGCAGGCAATATCAGTAGAGCTATTTGTAGCAATTGAGGAGATTTGCACGGAGGCAGTTCATGTACCTATGGATGAACCTTGGATTATTGACAGTGGTGCATTGCGCCACATGACCAGTCAGAAGGATTGGTATACCTCTCTACAGTTGGTAGGAAATGACATCCTGGTAGCAGTCAGCAATGATGCAAAAGGAAAAGGTACAATTGCTCTCAAGTTAAATGGAGTTGTAAAACAGTTGTCTGATGTTCTTTATGTGCTAGATATCAAGAGGAACTTGTCTATTTCTGCGATCATGGATTGGGACATTAAAGTTCACTTCGATAAGAATGGTGCACAGATTTTGGATCTTCAAGGGAAGGTCATTGGTAAAGGTACACGATGCAACAACATTTACAAACTCTCAGCTTTCAGTGCTCGCGCCGATGCGAGCAACACTAAGCTGTGGCATGAGAGGTTTGGTAATCTAAACCTTAGTTCTTTAAAGGAGATGCATAAAAGTGGAATGATTGCAGACCTACCAGAAATTACAGATCTGCCTGATGTATGTGAAGATTGCATGATGGGCAAGCAGCATCGGCAGCACTTTCCTAAAGAGGCCAGCAGGGCAAAGGCTCCTCTAGAGCTCGTTCACACGGGCCTCTGCGAAAAGATGGAGACGGAAGCTTTGGGTGGTTCCTACTACTTCATGACATTGATCGACGACTACAGTAGAAGGATATGGATATATTTCGTGAAGACTAAAGATGAGGCTTTTAGTAAGTTCAAAGAATGGCATGTAATGGTGGAGAAAGAAACAGGGAGGAAGGTGAAGAAGTTGAGATCAGACAGAGGTGGTGAGTTCACATCAAGTGAATTCAAAAGTTACTACAAAAGTCACGGGATTAAGAGGCAGAAACCCTTGCCACATATACCACAACAAAATGGAGTAGTAGAGCACAAGATGTGCATCATCTGCGAAATGAGTAGGAGTATGATGAAAGGGAAAAATTTGCCAAAGACTTTCTGGACTGAAGCATGTAACACAACAGTTTACATTCTGAATCATAGCTACACGAAGGTTGTGAACAGATGACTCCATTAAGGGCCTTTTCTGGTAAGAAACCTTCAGCTGCACATTTCAGAGTTTTTGGATGTGATTGTTTTGTGCATGTCCTTGATGCTAACAGGACCAAATGGGAACCGAAGAGCCGGAAATGTATTTTCTTGGGCTACAGTGAAGAGGGGAAGGGTTACCGTCTCTATAATCCTGTTACCAAGAAGGTAATAGTAAGTCGCAATGTGGTCTTCTCAGAACAACCGCATCAATTGGAGGAGGATGCTAACTTCCCAGACAACCAGGACAAGGATATCCATCCAGTATAACCACCAACAGCAGACTGAACTCCCCCAAGGTGCTTGGGAGGATTCAAGATAAAGAACTCCTGCAGAACCACAACGGCAATGGCCATTCCCGAAGTGGGTAAAGCAGCTTTTGGATGGCAAAGAACCTCCAACCATTGAGGAGGAACCATCCGAACGCTGCCGGTCCAAGAGATTAGAGGAGCAAAGAAGGGCATAGGAACACTTGGTCAACTCGATTTGATGACAGAGGTGATCCGTGCTGAAGAACCCAAGTGTCTTGAAGAGGCACAGGGTGATGATAGGTGGATGGAGGCTATGCAGTCGAAGTATGGCTCCATAATGAAGAACAACACTTGGGACCTTATGGATCGACCACCAAAACACAAGGTAATTGGCACCAAGCGGGTGTACAAGACCAAGTACAAGTCTGATGGCATGTTGGATAAGTACAAGGCTCGGCTTGTGGCAAAAGGATTCGCACAAGTACATGGTTTTGATTATCAGGATACTTTTGCTTCCACAACTCGACTAACCACAATTCGCAGTGTTTTGGCTTTAGCAGCCCAGGGAAGTTATCCCGTGTTTCAGATGGATGTAAAATCTGTGTTTTTGAATGGGGATCTCAAGGAGGAGGTATACGTGAAACGTGTTTCAGATGGATGTAAAATCTGCCTTTTTGAATGGGGATCTCAAGGAGGAGGTATAGGTGGAACAACCACCAGGTTTTGTGATCCCTGATTCGGAAGGTAAAGTTTGTAAACTGAAGAAGATACTTTGTGAGCTGAAACAGGCCCCATGAGCATGGTACCAGTGAATTGATGCCTACTTTTTGCAAAACGGGTTCAGGAGGAGCCCATCTGATGCAAATTTGTATATCTTCAAAGAAGGAGGTAGGTGTATGATCGTGGTCCTTTATGTGGATGACCTTGTCATAACAAGGAACCATGAAGAGAAGATCTTGCAGACAAAGAAGTTGCTAGGAAGAGAGTTTGAAATGACAGACCTCGGACATGCATTTCTGTTTGGGGATTGAAGTCTGGCAAGAGCCAAAACAGATCTTCATCTCATAGTTGAGGTCTGCTAGAGAGATATTGAAGGCATTTGGCATGGCTGAGTGCAAGACAGTTGGCACCCTATGGAGGTTGACATGAAGCTCTCAAACGAGGATTCGTCACCACTGGTGGATGAAGCAAAGTACAGAAGGCTTGTGGGCAGCTTGATTTACTTGTGCAACATGCGGCCAAACATCAATTTTGCAACTGGTATACTAAGCAGGTTTTCCAATAAGCCCCGGGAGAACCATTGGAGGGCAGGGATACGGGTGCTGAAATACATCAAAGGCACACTTGATTATGGCATCACCTATACCAAGGGCAACATCTTGACCAGATTCTGTGACTCGGATTGGGCAGGAGATGTGGACAGCAGGAGATCAGTGATAGGTTACTGTTTCTCACTCGGATCTGGAGTTGTGTCATGGGTCAGCAAGAAGCAACCTATAGTTGCTCTTTCTTCTACTGAGGCTGAGTACAAATCAGCATGCTTTGCTTCTTGCGAGGCAGTGTGGTTGAGGAGGATTTTAGGGGACATGGGTGTAGTGCAGAATAAGCCTACACAGTTATCATGTGACAATCATAGTTGCATGGCGATTGCAAAGAACCCTGTGTTCCACGCTCGCACAAAACACATTGAGATTCAATATCACTTTATATGCGAGCTCATCATGGATGGAGAGGTCAACTTGGTGTACTGTCTGACTACAGAGAATGCTACGGACATCTTTACGAAGGCTCTTGGAAGAGACTTGCTAGAGAGGCATCTTCATCGACTTGGCATTGGGCCGAAAAAGTAAGTTCACTTGCGGGTAGACATTGAGGGGGGGTGTTAGATATCAATGCTCCATTCTCATGTAACTACGCGGGAACCAGCTAACTCTACTTGTAAGCCCCCATATGAGGAGAAGGCATTTGAGTAGCTCAGTTATCTGGTAGGTCTTGGTTTGGACACCAGATGGGGGCCATGTGTGGCCTGATCTGGACGGAGTTGGCACACTACCAACTAGGCTACATGCAAGTGTGGGAAGGCATTCCATGGCTGACCACACTGAGGGTAGACGGAGCATTTCCTGAGGCAACTGACTCTCAGGTTGCGGGGCCCGTTTGGAGCCCAAGATGATCTCGAATGTTGCTCTATTTTGTACACTGGTTCTATCGTGTGGTCGGTGGCCTATTTCGGGACCAACCCCCAGTCGACTATTTTGGGCGGACTCGGTCGGTCACCCAATTGGGTCTAACCAACTACGACTGGTGGCTATATAAGAGCAAGCCCGTGAAGCCCATTTCATCACTGGCTACAGCAACCCTGATTCCTTAGCATCCAACGTCCGTCCTCTACTGTTTCTAGCATGCCATCGAAGCTTCTCTCACAGGAGCACACGGTTGGGAGGCAGTGCCATCTATTGTATCAGTTTTATAGTAATCAAATTTTTGATTCTCCATACTATCTACTTTTCTCTCTTGCATATGAGATCCTGTTATCTGTTGAGCACAGACATTGTATTGTTTTCTTACACTATGTACATGCTTTTTTGGTTTACAAAATGTCATCACATACACTAAAACACGTGTGGGTATCCAATGTTGGTTTTTCATACCCATGTCGGGCATCGATAATGGAATGAAGATGAAACTTGGTAGGACTCTAATACATGATGGTATAAAGATTTTGGCTAGGATTTTTTGCATTTGGAGTAGTGCAACAACTTGTTTTGGGATAAAAGACCTTTTTGTTATCGCATCTCAAGTTCAAATATTTTTTATAGGGTAAGATAAAATCCATGGTTATATATCTCATAATGGATGGATATTTGGTATGTCTTTGAGTCACAGTGTACCCAAAAACCATACCAAATCTTCTTTGATAAATAGATCTGTACATGCCTTTTTGTTTTAAAAATCGTGTCGCACATACTACAACACGTGGGTATCCAGCACAGATTTTCCATAGCCCTGTTATGCATTGATGGTCAAAAGAAGATGAAACTTGGTAGGACTCCAATACATGATGGTATAAAGATTTTGGCTAGGCATTTTTTCATTTGTAGTAGTGCAAAAAATTATTTTGGGATAGATAACCATTTTTTTTCGCACCTCAAGTTTGAATATTTTTGATAGGTTAAGGTTAAATCCATGGTTTTATATCTCTTAATGAGCCGAGATTTGGTATGCCTTTGAGTCACATTGTACCCAAGTATTGTACAAAATCATGTCTCATAAATAGCTACGTACATGGCCTTTTGGTTTAAAAAATCTCATCACACACACTAAAACATTTGTGGGTTTCCAACATTGTTTTCTCATATCCATGTTAGGCATCGATAAATGGAATGAAGACAAAACTTGGTAGGACTCTAAAACATGATGGTATAAAGATTTTGACTATGATTTTTTGCATTTGGAGTAGTGCAACAACTTGTTTTGGAACAAAAAGCCTTTTGGTTGTCGCACCTTGAGTTCAAATATTTTTGATAAGATAAGGTAAAATCCATGGTGATATATCTCATAATGGACAGAGATTTGGTATGCGTTTTAGTCACACCATACCCAAGAACCATACCAAATCATGTCCCATAAATAGCTATGTACATGTCTTTTTTATTTAAAATCTCAATGCACACACTAAAACATGAGCGGGTAGCCGATGGCTTTTCATTTCCATGCTAGGCATCGATGGTCAAAAGAAGATGAAACTTATTAGGACTCCAATACATGATGGTATAAAGATTTCAGCTAGGCGTTTTTGCATTTGGAATGCAACAACTTGTTTTAGGATAGATAATCATTTTTTTTGCACCTCGAGTTCAAATATTTTTGATAGGGTAAGTTTAAATCCATGGTTTTATATCTCATAATGGATTGAGATTTGGTATGCCTTTGAGTGACATTGTACCCAAGCACCATACCAAATCGTGCCCCATAAATAGAATGTACATGCCTTTTTCATTTGAAAAATCTCATTGCACATACTAAAACATGCGTGGGTATCCAACGTTGGTTTTTCATATCCATGTTAGGAATTGATGGTCGAAACAAGATAAAACTTAGTAGACTCTAATACATGATGGAATAAAGATTTTGCCTATGTGTTATTGCATTTGGAGTAGCGTAGCATCTTGTTTCAAGGTAGATACCCTTTTTTTTGTTGCATCTCAAGGTGAAATATTTTTGATAGGGTAAGATCATATCCATCTATGTATAACTTATTATGGATCGAGACTTGATAGGCCTATGAGTCATATTGTATCTAAGCACCGTACCAAAACTTGTCTCGTAAATTGCTCCATACATGCCTTTTTGTTTTATAAAACCTCGTTGCACACAAAAAAACATGTGTGGGTATCTAATGTTGGCTTTTCATACCCATGTTGGGTATCGATGATCGAAACAAGATGAAAATTGGTAGAACTATAATATCTGATGCCATAAAGATTTTGTCTAGGTGTGATTGCATTTGGAGTAGAGTAGCATCTTGTTTTAGAGTAGATAATTCTTTTTTTTGCTGCATCTCGACCTCAAATATTTTGTATAGGGTAAGGTCAATTCCATGGCTCTATATCTCTTAATGGACCAAGATTTGCTATGTCTCTTAGTACCATTGTACCTAGGTACCATACCAAATCTTGTCCCATAAGTAGGTCTATACATGCATTTTCTTATTTGAGACAACCCCGTCACATATACTAGAACACTTAATACGGGTCGCCAATCTTGATTTTTGATAACCATGTTTGGTATCTATGGTTGAAATAAGAAGAAACTTGGTAGGAATCTAATACATGATGGCATTAAAGATTTTCACTAGGTATTATTGCATTTGGAGGAGTGCAGCATCTTGTTTTAGGATGGATACTTCTTTTTTTAGGTGTTATTGCATTTGGAGGAGCTCATCATCTTGTTTTAGGGTGGATACTTCTTTTTTTTCCACACCTTGAGCTAAAACATTCTTGATAGTAGGGTAAGGTCAAATCCATGGTTGTATATCTCGTAATGGATCTAGATTTTGTATGATTCTTGTTCACATGGTAGTGAAACATCGTATTAAATCTTGGCCCATAAATAGGTCCATACATACCCTTCTTTTTAAAGAACCTTATTGCACACATTAGAACATGTGTTGGTTTAATAAACCATCTTGGTCAGTGATGGGAAAAACAAGACAAAACTTGGTATGACTCTAATATTTTGGTTAGCTGTTATAGCATTTGGAGTAGCATATCATCTTATTTTAGGGTAGATAACCCTTTTTGTTCTCACTACAAGCTGAGATATTTTTGATAGGGTAAGGTCAAATCTTTGGTTCTATATGTCATAATAGACTGAGATTTGGTATGCCTCTTAGTGACATATTACCCAAGCACCATAGCAAACCTTTTGCCATAAATAGGTCTATATATGAGTTTTTTAGAACAACATCAGTGCACACATCATAACACGTGTAGATTGCCAATGATCTTGGTTTTTCATAACCATTTTCGACATCAATGGTTTAAACAAGAGGAAACTTGCAAGGACTCTAATACATGATGGCATAAAGATTTTGGCTATGTTTTATTACATCTAGACTAGTGTAGCATGTTGTTTTAAAATAGATAATTATTTTTTACTACACATCAAGCTAAAACATTCTTGATAAGGTAAGGTCAAATCCATGGCTGTATATCTCATAATGGATTGAGATTTGATAAGAATCTTGGTCACATGATGCCCAAGCACTGTACTGAATCTTGTCCCATAAATATATCTATACATGTCTTTTTTTTAACAAGAACTCTGTTGCACATACTAGAATACTAGAACACATGTGGGTTGTCATCATAACTATGTTAGGCATCGATGATCAAAACAACATGAAACTTGGTAGGACTCTAATACATGATGGCGTAACTAATTTAGCTAGGTGTTATTATATTTAGAGTAGGGTAGCATCTTGTTTTAGGGTAAATAAGTCTTTTTTTGTTGAACCTTGAGTTGATACATTTTTGATAGGGTACAGTCAAATCTATGCCTTTATATGTCCTAATGGACTGATACTTGGTCTACCTCTAAGTTACCTTGTATCCAAGCACCGTACCCTGGGGCATTGTACCTAATCTTCTCCCATAAATAGGTATATACATGTCTGTTGTTTTTAAAGAATCACATCGCACACAATAGAACAAGTGTGAATAACCAACATTAACTCTAATACATGATATATAATATATATAATCTGTTATTTATATATATATATATATACATGAGTTAAGAGAAGCTTACTAAGAAATAGGAGAGATGTGTGTGTAATATATATATATAATAAGCGTGTGTGTGTGTGTCACAAATTATATTATATATAATTTAATACATGGGAGAAGCAAGGGAAAAGTAGCATGGGAGAAGATGGGAGGAGAGAGTGGGAGTCGAAAAGGAGAAGTGGGATGGGAGAGGAGAAGTAGGATGGGAGAGGGGGAAGTGGAATGTGGACAAGGGGGAAGGGAGAGGACTGTGGGAGGATGAAAAAGGTGATAGAGGAGCATGGGAGGATGGGCTAATGGGGGATTGGCATTGAGGAATGTGGCCAACGGGAGAGGGAAAGGAGTGGGGACTTGAGAGCCAATGGGGGATTGGGAATGAGGGATGTGGCCAATGGGAGAGGGAGAGGAGCGGGGAGCCAATGGGAGAGGGGAGGGAAACCCTAGATCTTTCTATATATACTCTCTCTCTCTCTCTCTCTCTCTCTCTCTCTCTCTCATTCATTCTCCCATTTCAACAGGCAAGGACAAGAGGAAGAGAAAAAAGAGAAGAGAAAGAGAAATAGCAAGAGCAAGGAACATCACTCAAACTTTGCAATCTCAAATCTTTTTCTAGGTAGGTCTTTGTCAAGTTTACATGAAATTTTATGTCTTTAGAGAAATTAGAGAATGAAAAATTTTAGAGAGGAAAAGGAGAGAGAGAGAGAGACGGTCTAGCTTCCGTAGCGGCAACTAGCCCTAGAGACAGAGAGAGGGGGAGAGGGAGAGGGAGAGGGAGGGAGCATGACCTAGCGCTAGTAAGAGAGAGAGAGAGAGTGAGAGGGAGAGAGGTGGGGCAACTCGGCAACTCTAGAGAGAAAGAGAGAGGGAGAGGGAGGGGGTTGCTTAGCTTGTAAGGAGGGGTGGAGGAAGAGAGAGAGGGAGAGGGAGGGGGTGGCTTAGTTGCAAGGAGGGGGGGAGGAAGAGAGAGAGAGAGAGAGAGAGAGAGAGAGAGAGAGAGCGAGAGGGTTTGCTACCATGAGACAGCCACCCCGAGAGAGAGAGAGAAAGAGAGAGAGAGAGAGAGGGGGGGGGTTCGCTACCATGAGACAACCACCCCTAGAGAGAGAGAGAGAGAGAGAGAGAGAGAGAGAGCATGAGCGTGAGAATGAGAGAGAGAGAGAGAGAGCGAGGAGGGTTAGCTGCCAACACCCACTCACAGAGAGAGAGAGAGAGAGAGAGAGAGAGAGAGAGAGAGAGAGGGGGGGGGGGGGGGGGTTGGCTATTGTGGTAGCCATCGAGAGAGAGGTTGGCCACGACAGCCATCCTGAGAGACAATACAAAAATTTTGGACTAAAAAGGAGCCTTATAAGAGAGCGGTTGGGCTGGTGATATGAAAGGATAAGTTGAATAAAATTGAGTATAATATTGGCTAGTGGAGGGTAATAGAATATTGGAAATGGCCTAACTTTCCTATTTCTTTATGTTGGGATAAAGGGCAGTGTGCCCACCCACTTGTATAGTGCCCATGTATACTCATATATATATGATAGAGGAATAAGCTAGAGTAGCTTTTTGCTCCACCACTTTTGGTGTCTCCTTATCCCTTTGTGTGTGCTCTCCTCTCCCACAACTGGTATCAGAGCCCATGGCGTTCGATCTACGAGGAGCTCAGTGAGAGGAGAACGTGCACTACTTTGAGAGATCTACCGGGAGCTTTGGAGAGCTCGATTCTCTCATTCACGGAGAGATTTTGGGTAGACATCATCCAGATCTGTTTGCTCTACAATGCAGCTGCAAGAATCACTTTGGGTTATCTTCCACCAACGCTCCAATGCTCCAGCAACCTGCAGAACCCATCCATGGGCATTGTTGGCTAGACAATAGAGCTTCGGAGCTCAGAGGCAACTTGGCTCGCGAGCACTATCTTTGTTGATGTGCTGCTACTACGCAGGAGCTCAGAGCTATTATCGTTGGTGGCTGTAGTTTAGTGGTAAGAATTCTATGTTGTGTCGTGGAGGTAATGGGAGCTCACTGTGAGCTCATACATGATTGCAAGCAACAATTTTTTTTTACCAGCATCTACTCTTTGGCAAAGGCTATTGAGGCCATAAGCCTCAACCTTGAGCAAGAGGGAGGAAATTAAGCGTCTGTGCTAGGCGCCTTTGCTGGGTAAAAGAGTGTCAGTTTTGCTTGTTGCAGTTTGCTTGCTGGGTAAAAGAGTGTCAGTTTTGCTTGTTGCAGTTTGCACGGTCCTCCGATTGCGATTCCGTCAAGGCTAAGCTTCCTTAAAAAAAATTACAATTGTGCTACATATCACCTCACATCGAGGTTTCCTCCCAGCAGATTTGGGTCTTATTTTGGCACCATAGCCATTCTTGGCACTTGCAGGTTCCAGTCTTGGCATAGTTCTTTGCCATTGTCTCTAGCTCATCTGGGAGCTGTTGGGGAGACTCTGGATTGCATGTTTGATGTAGTTGTATGCCTGGGAGATAGCTGGTGTTGCATTTGAGGTCTTGGAGCTGAGCATTGGCTGATTTTGGTCTCTTTGCGGGACATTTTGCAAAAGTACGCCTTGTGGACATTGTGTGGGATATGTGCTTGTGCACTATGCAGCTTCTTTCAGTTGCAGTTGAGCTTTGTTGGACATAATTTGCTGCATCTTGGCCGTGCTAGGTATTAGATAGCGTCAGTTTCTTTCAGTTGGTCTTGGCTTGGCTCGGGGACAGGTGTAGGTCTCCCCGAGTGACAGTAGGCTAACAGAGACTCAAGTTATGAGTTCTCTTGTCAAAGGCCATTGCAGATACTCTTGTCGACCAGTGACACATGCTTTGACAGTGGTACATGCCTGGTTGAGATGCATTGACGGTTCGTTGGATGCATGGTTATTTGCCTATGTTGGATACATACAGCGGTATGGTGATGTATTGAGATCCTGTCAGATTAGTATTGTTTGGACTATTTTAGGGCTGGTTTGTCAGCATTTTGGGGCTGATTTGTTATCGTATTCGGGGCTGATTTTATGGCATTGTGTTTGCCATTGGTCAGGACATTACAATTGCTGCTGTTGCTATTTTTTATGGCAAAATAGTCATTTTCAGGACGGAATATCTCTTTCCTGGTGTGGAATTGCACTTTTTGCCAAACTGGAAAGTTGTAGTTCACAGAACATACTACAACTTTTCTTTTGGGAGCAAGTTGATCCGGTATAAGTTGCAGGAGTTACAGCCTCTACAAAACCACAAAAAGTTGGAGTCTACTGTCTATGTGTGACCAATGTGCAAGAAGCTGTTTTTCAGGTGAGAATATATGAGAATCCACAAGGATTTGGCTCTTGAGGTCAACTGATAAGTTGTAGATCTTTTTACAAACTACAACTTTACTTTTTACAGCTTTGGCATCCGGTCTTTCGGTGAAAAGATATTGCTATTCAAATACAGGGACAATGTGTTATTTTGCCCAAAGTGGCTGTGAGGTATTGTTGTAGGAATTTCTCTTGCACAACAATGAATTGGGAACTCACAGTAAATTACAGAAAGTGATTGGGATCTCACTTCAGTCCAAGGGCATTATTGGCATTTTGGCAAGTCACTTTGGCATATTTGGCAAGTGGTGAATGCTTGATTTTGTTGCCAAAGGATTGCACACTTGAGGTGATGCATTGGTGATGCAGTAAATGCCATTTCGATGCATTATGGATTTGTATTGGTGGATGCTGCACTGATGTTTATGGATAGTTAAGCTGGACTCCTATTGCCATTGGTTGAGCAGGCATTGCTCATTTGGTTCAGTGCATTTCTTACTTGGATTGCCAGGTATTGGCAGGTTACTGGGCTGCATATATTCTTGTTTATGACTCTTTATGGCTGAGTGTTTTTTAGCATTGGATCAGCCAGTTTATTTGGAGACCTAATTGGTCTGGACAACACTATATTTTTTGGTCATTTGGGTTGCCTATTACACTATACTGCTCTTTGGTTGTGAGCTATTGTGCCACAGATATGGCATCTACAGCTGGTAGTGCCCTCTTTGATATTGAGAGGTTGGATGGATCAAACTTTCAGTATTGGAAAGAGCAAATTTATGATGTGTTAGTGCAGAAGAGGTAGCATAAGCCCATTCAATGCAAAGGTGTCAAACCTAATGGCATTAAACAAAGTGATTGGGATGACATGGATGAGCAAGCATGCTCTATCATTCAGTCATCACTCTCGAAGTCAGTCTACTTGCAGGTACAGGATGGTGTACAAGGTGTAGACTGCCATGCATATGAGTTTTATACTCGTTTATGCCAGATGTATGACCATGATGGTGTTATGTTACAGGATGATGGGTTGAAATCCCCTGATGTGCTGAAATACAGCCTTGATAGGTTATGGGATCTGGGCTCTATATGGAACATATCACCAAGCTAGAGTTATTGCAGAAATGCCTTTGTAAATAGGCATTGCCTCTGCATCTGCAACTATTTTTTGTGCAGCTTCATAGTTTTCCTATGTGGGCATATTAAAAAGAAGAAATGATAATCAAGAAGGAACAGATGATGAATTTCACAATTGCTTTCTAGTACTTTGAAGCAATTTTAAAAACTTTTAAGCACTTTTAAGTACTTTAAAGCATGTTAAAGTACTTTCCAAGACTTTATAGTACTTTGAAGCACTATTCCAAGACTTTCTAGTTATTTAAAGTACTTTAAAGTACTTAGCAAGACTTCCAAAGATTTTTGCAAGCAATTTCTGATGACTTGAATCTCTTGCAAGCACTTTGAAGCACTTTCCAAGACTTTTTAGTACTTTCCAAGATTTTCTAGCACTTTCCAAGACTTTCTAGTACTTTCCAAAAAACTTAAAGTACTTTCCAAGACTTTCCAGTACATAGAAGCACTTTTCCAAGACTTTCTAGTCCTTTAAAGTACTTTAAAGTACTTAGCAAGACTTCCAATGATTTTTGCAAGCACTTTCTGGTGACTGGAATCTCTTGCAAGCACTTTCCAAGGACCTTAGAGTACTTTCCAAGACTTTCTAGTACATAGAAGCACTTTTCCAAGATTTTCCAATACTTTCCAATGATTTTAAAGTACTTTCCAAGACTTTCCAGTAATTTCCAAGATTTTAGAGAGCACTTTCAGGTGACTGAAATCTTTTCCAAGAACTTTCAGGTGCATCAATGCAATTTCAAGTGGTTGGAAGGACTTTCAAATGCACTTGTGCTCTTTCTATTTCCTGAGTGTGCTTTCCAACACTTGAAGGCATTTTCAAGTGCATGAAATCCCCTACATTTTATTGAAAGTACTTCTAAGTGATGCAAGGACTTAAAAGTGCTTTTCAAGAAAGAAAAGCACTTTGACGTGCATGAAGGTAAATTGAAAAGTAAGATTTATGTAAGTGTGGTTACTTGCTGCAAGAAGAACTCCATATTTTCGTTCATTGGTGATTGCTTCTCAGGGTCAACCCCGCAAAATACTAAAGCCTTCTCACACATTTCAATTTCGGCCTCTATCTTTCCTAATGCCACTAGGTCAGGTTGCAGGCGGTGATGCCAGTATTGCAGCCTTCTACTTTTGCAAGGATTCCAGCTCTGACAAGAACATTTTCATTGTACTAGAAGCACCTTCCTAGCGAAGCAGAGCATCTGTTTCTTTTCCATGCTCAACTTTTGCTATTTTGGAGGCTTCTTTCTTTGTAGCAATGCTGCTCTTTACTCTTACAAGCATTGCTTGTGCGAGTTGTACATGTTTTGATGATGGTTTGACATCCATAAATGGTGGAGGCTTGAATTCCACAAAGTCCTACTGGGACATTGAACTCCTTGCACCAACAGGCCCATTGGACTTCCTCCAGTTGTCCAACTTCCTATTCAGGCCACCTGCTTGGGCCATGACACTCTTAGAGACATTTTCTCCAAAAACTGCCTAGGAAATCTGGTGCCCTTTTGGGTCTTCTTTAGCTGCTTTGCATTTTTCAAACGTGAAGCCTTTGTGGACTTGGTTGTCAACTCATTGTTTGGCAAAATCCCTTGCTATACTTAGTGATAAAGGAGCCAGCACTCATCCAAGAACTCAGGGCGCACCATGCTAAGGAAAATTTTGTTGCCCTTTATGTGGTAGCTATTGAACACTGTCAACCACTTCGTGTCTGGGAGATCGATGCCACTGATATGTGCCGGGTGCTTGCCAGACAAGCTTAACGCATACTCTATATTCAGTTCCTCTACTGTGTGACAGAATTGCGTGAGACGAGGATATTCAAAAGGAGTGGATCGCTTAGTACTTCCTGCACAACATATGGAAGATAATGAGGACTTCTTGCTTTAGATATTAGAATCACCTATAAGCAATGAAGGAACAAAGCATTTGATAACTTGCCTCGCGGAACAAATATTGCTAGAGAGTCCATTGTTTTGGCATCATTCGGGCGTGGATACTTGTTGGAACACTTTTGGGGAGGTTTTTTCATTCTGGGCGGCATTTTTGGTCATGGTGCAATTGCAAACTATTGCATTGATAGAGAGCGCTTGAAACGAAGAGCAGGAAAGAACGAGTCGATGCAAGAGTTTGTAGTAGGACAAACTTGCATGTTTGCATGGGGTTGCAAAGAGTGAGTGATGAGCATATTGCATGGGGGTACTTGTGTGAGTAAAGTGGCACATCTGTCATTTCAGCTCATCATAGTAGTTTTGAAGTTCCAAACTTCCCATCATCTTAGCAGTTTCAAAATTCCAAACCATAACATTTTTGAAAATGCCTCCAAAAAACCACTTTGTCAAAGCCTTCCAAAAAGGAGAAAAGTGGTACCACCTATCCTCCACCTATCCATGCTTTCACCCTTCTCTTCCCTCTCCTTTTGAGTGAGAAACTTCCTTTCCTCTATTCTCCCTATCATGGGATGCAATCTCACACCAAAATCTCGTCATTCCCTTTCTCTACTTGCATTTCCCTCCCATTTTACTTTCATTCTTTCAAAACTTTCAAGATTGTTGAATGAGATTCACCCTACCTTCTTCTCACTCTATTTTGGGCACCTTTCTTTCAAATCTTGCCACTTCTTCTCTCATCTCAGATTCTCTTGCGATCTCAAATCATTTTCGTGTAGAAACTCGAGGCCATCAATGTTTTGGATGAGCCATAAATGATGCAAGGAAGTTCATGCTTAGGAGGAGCTACTGGACGAAATTCTTTGAGAAAGGATGAAAGAAGATTGATTTTCAAGCATTCCACTTGTTGATGCATGAAAATTAATCTTTCTTTTGCCCATCTCTCAACACTAGTTTGTAAGGGGGCATGATTTCGAAGCACTTGTGAAGTTTTGGGAGCTATCCAAGAAGCTTTTATAGAGGTTGAGGTGAGATATCCTTTAGAACAATGCAAGACAATGAGATTGTACATTTGATAATGTAAGATTGAAGAAACAATGAGATTGTACATTTGATGATGTAAGATTGAAGAAACAATGAGTTTGTAGTTCATTTTGTGTAGTTGTATTGCTTTCTTTTACTACATGGTTTGAAAACATTGAAAGATTTGTTTGTTTTGAAATACATACACTATTACTATGTATAGTTCTCTCTACAAAAGATTGTTTAAAATAGATTCTGAGATGTTTAGAGCATGTAATTTGTTTTGGAGAAAGATCCATCAACTTTAGCCTCTAAAATATAAGAGGGGCCGTTGAGGAGAACAAGTTTGATCACATTTTTTCTCCAAAGATCCATACTTCAAGAGTCAAGTATTATTCATTCACAAGTTTTTGATTTTCTAACATTTAATAGTTTAACAATGTTTGTAGTATTTGTGTTGTTTATTCATGATTCACGAAGTTAAGATTTGCTAGTCAATTTATTTATTGTTTGTGTGATATCTTTGTATGTGATTAGTTTTGGTTTCTATTATTTTACCATGTAAATGTGCTGATGTTATCGACATTCATTTTTAAAAAAAACATGTTTGATATAGTTTGTTTTAAATTTTGATTGATTTTACATGCAATAGTTTGTGATATTTAATTGTATTCTGTGTTGTTTTTGTATAATTTACCAAGTTGAGTGTGTTACTATATTTTTTTGAGGCAAGAATATTTTATTTGTTATTTATGTAATATGTGCATGTTGAACATATGTTGTTTGATGATGTCAATATTATATTATGTTAGATACTGCACTATGCAATTTATGCTAAGGGAGTATGTGTATTCCTCTTTGGTACCTTGGACTTTATACACTAGAACAAATGACTCATAGTAAAACTTGTGTGAAAATGCAACCTAGCAAGGGTTTTGCCCCTCGAGGATTAGATTTAAGTGATCTTTCTATGGAAACCCATGGAGGCCCTTAGGAAAAAGAAAAATGTGGACACTCATCAGACCCAAGAAGTCTGCACTTCCCTATGACATCTCCTCCACTTGCAATCTCCATGTCCATCTCACCAAACTCGTCCTCATCTTCTTTTGTCTCACCCACCTTTGTGACTGAGTATTCCTCCTCTGACATTTCTTTCTCCTCATTCACAAGGATACTCCCAGGCTGAACACTAGACCCAACGACAACTTGCTTCCCTTTATCACTAGTTTCAAGATGTACATCACGCTCCTTTGGATCTGATCCTAGTTTTAGAGACCTCTTTCTCGAACCCCTGGGCATGTTTGCTGCTGCTACAAAATGATTGAAGAAATATACTTAAATCAATGCAAGCATAAAATCTTTTAACAAAGAATATTGACATATAATGAAAAACTCATAAGAGAAGTTCCTCGAGTACCCTTCAAAGCCATTGAACTCCATTAATAATCAAATACCCCAAATTTTGATATAATAAAGCTAGTATTTTCAAACTCTAAGGGATGAAAGTGAGCATCAAAAAACTTCTGAGCATCACGATTTTTTGATATTTTGCAAGCCCCTAGGGATGACAAAGTAATTAGACTGAACATCACAAACTTATGAGCATCATGAATTTCTAATATCAATTGGCATGAGCACACGAACAAGTACATGGTAATGATCAAGATTTAGATAGCATGAACAAGTAGATAGCACAAATAGATCGATCTAGGGTGCCACAGAAAAAAATGTGATCTATTGTTGAATGTAATCCAATTGAGCGCTATGAATTTATGCCACCCGGTAGATTTAAAAGGTTCTAAAAAGCAATGTTTACTATGGAACAATAATAATCATGTCCAATTATGCTATGACAAGATTTTCATAGCTTTTTGTAAGTTGCATATGTTCTCACATAGTTCTCCTTTTGCATCGTCTTTGCATGCTCTTTGATCATAGAACCCTCCTTTGAGACTGACCAAAAGCATGCTGTTTGCATGCTCTTTGCTCTTAGAACCAAAATTTAAACCGAAAGCATGCTCTTTGCTCATAGAACTATCCTTTTAGACTGATGAAAAGCATGCTCTTTGCAAAAGCATGCTTTTGGTCTATTGGTCATAGACTAGGGCTTGTTTGATGGCAACCGTGAGGCCATCGTTGCTCACATGCTCTATCTCTTGCAACTCTTGTGCTGGCAACCATGAGACCATCGTTCCTCCCTCATTGCCATCGCTCTTCGATTGCTTGTTCGTCCAATCGCCCCCATGACAACCATGGCAACCCCATCCATCTCAGCGCAGACACTAGTCAATCAACCTTATGCTATTCCCATGATTTATAAACACGAAAATTACTGCGAAGTAAGAGCTTCGCTACTTAAAGTGGACTATCAAAAGCATGCACTTTGAGTGCATGCTTTTGATAGTCCATTGCTGGCCTCCTTGGTTACCTGGAAGATGTTGCAGACCAAGAAGCTTGGAGTGGGGAAGATCGCAGAGGCACGAAGGCGATGCCTAAGGGAGGGCTACGACATGCAAGGGGGAAAGTTGTAGCTAGTAGCGAGTTGGCGACAAGCATTGGCAAGCAAGCGAGCGAGTTGGAGCGGGGGGATGATGATGATGCAGCGGCGAGATTCTGAGTTGCAGCGGCGGCGATAAGCGAAGCAGCGAGGAGGAGGAGGAAGAAGAGAGTGGAAGGCAGGGATATAAAGGCCACGGAGGAGGAAGAAGAGAGTGGAAGGCGGGGATATAAAGGCCGCGAAGGAGGAGACGAAGGGAGACGAAGGCTCGAAAGGAGACGTTTACCTTTTCGCTCATGGTCTGGCATCTGCATCGAAGTCTTCGAGCAGGCCATCTCTCCACCCTGCAAGCAACCATTGCTTGTAGCACCTCTGGAGCTCGACAGTGTCAGGAGGATCTCCACCCAAGTTTTTGCTTTCTTCTAATTAAACCACCTCTGTAGCTCGACAGTGTCAGGACGATCTAAGCAATCGGCCCGATCCTGGGTTGTGAAAAATCGTTGTCTCTGCATTTTCGCGGAGGAATGGCTTCTTGCAATTCTAGCTAATAACATGTGAATTCACGAATAAACGATCTTCCATTTTTTTGTTCTCTTCAGTTCCAGCTTGGAAGTGGGGCTCGCGATGCCGGACGCTTCTTTTTTGGCGTGAGAAGAGGCAGAGGCGCGAATCTCTTTTCGAAGGTCGTCAGTAATCAGTTTCTGTTTCCCAGCCTTATGAGAAACTATAACGATGCCTATTAGAGGGACAAACGGCCCTTCATTTGGGGAATCTTACGCTGTTGATACCGTGAAAATCCATCTGAGAGTTTCTGGTGATAGAACAACTGAGCAGTTGCTTGGCAATGCACAAGCGCCTCCTTTACCACCAGGTCTCTCAACGTTTGCAATCTAACTTCTCAGCCTGACAAGAGTCGAGTCCACAAAAAATGGTGACGTGAACCTACAAAAGCCACTTCGATAAGTAGTGTATCTAAAATTCGGGAAGAGAGAGGAGAAAATGCTGTTCTACGTGACAGTCGATGATTACTCCCACCCGCACTATAAGCATGAATTGCCTCATCTAACGCTACATCAAATGCATACTCCGGCATTTGGTTTTCCTTTTCTACTCATGTCTGCCAGCTTAACTTTATGAGAGAGTCCTGTGTAACCGTGAAGAGGCGAAGCGGAGATGGAAAGGAAGGACCAGGCAAAAAATAGACGGCCTCTGCTTAATCTTCATCCACTTTGCTGCGTGCTGCCTCTCTTGATTCCTCCTCTCCTTCTTCATCTTCGTCGCTGCCTCCTTCCTCTGATTCCACTCACTCGCAACCACCCCCATTGCCCGCTTCATACCATGTCTTTGATTTGTTGCGGTCTCGCTCATTATCACGCCTGCATACTACGACTGCTAACCTCAAGCGTGGCACTCTCATAGGCAACGACAACCGTGTTTGGGAAGACGTGGGCGTGGGCGTCCATCTTGGCATGACAGGCCATACCCAGCCAAGCACCGTCACTGCCATTAAAGAAGTGGAGGAGTGGAGACGAAGGGACCACAGGAGATGGTGAAAGAAGCAGAGGGAAGTAAATTGAAGTAAATTGAGAAGGAGGGAAGTAAATTGAGAAGCAGATGGTGCACGCAACATGGAGAGAGAGATGGAGTGGTAGAGGGAAGTAAATTGAGAAGGTCTGCTTGACGGCGAAGAAATTATTACGACTGCGCGCAGCTTCACGTGGTGATGAGACGAGACGATCGAGACTCATGCAATACCCACACACACAACACGCACACCCAGACTTTGTTGCTCACTCTATGTCCACTCACCACCCCCCAAACACACACACACGCACACGCACACACACGCTTTGCCCAATTTGTCAGTTGCAGGTTTACATGCTTTATTAGTTGCTAGCAAGGCCTGTTGCTTCGTGGTAGCGCTTTGTAAGTTGGGTAGGTGGTGTCGTGAAGGGTGCACGTCCATTCGAAAATCTAGGAAAATCTGGGGACGGAGTAGGGCCAAGGTGGCAGGTGGTTTATATATAAGTCCATTTATATATGGATTTATATATAAATGGACTTATATTTTCATGTATATATAAATGTATTTATGGACTCTTATTTATATGGTCTTATATGTACACATGGACTTATGTATTCATGTATCTATAGATACATGCCAGATAAGTATGGTCTAATGTATATTCATATATATACATGGCCTCAAGTATCTTATTATGAATAAATATTTCGCCTTGGATCTCGTATTCCATCTTATTATGAAGGAAAAAAGGTGTACATCTCATATTCCATGTTGAGATATCAAGCTCCATTCGTGATATGCCAGGGTGACCGTTGTGCATTTATGTCACCGACTTGTTAGCTACAGATGCGGTTGGTACACCGCCCATGAATAATAGCTGGATGATAGCTATCTTTATGTACTCTAGTTAGTGGCTCAGTTAGTATGCCACCTAGTTTAGCTGAGTTTGGTTTGAGACCCACATATAGGGTTCACGTATTCCTTTTGTACTTAGAGAGAGTTCTTTTGGCTTTCACAACTAAGAAGAGGAAAACTGTTTTCAGCCTCCACCTTGTGTGTATTCCCCCATTGTGTATGTGAGAAAGCTGCAAGTGAGACTCCTTACTTGTCTCCCACTCTCTTCACATGGTATCAGAGCTTGGTTCGTGGTAAGGAGCTCAAGAAAGCAAACCAAGTTCGCGGTGTCTTGGTAAGAGGATCAATGTTGCTTTCCTTTTTCGAGTTTGGGAGCAAATCTCTGTAGGTAGCACAACCGAAAAGTACAAGAGTGCACTGTCTCAGATTGGGACGCCCTTCGCGGTGTGGCGGTGACATTATTTTTTGAATTCGAGGCCCGTTTTGGTGGCGGAAGTTTTTCATAGGCGCTCAGAAAAGTGCCCTGTTTTTTGCTGTGCGACCACTGTTTCGCAGGTCAGTGAAATATGATGGATTTACAGCCATTCACTATGCCTATATGGTCAAAGTGATACATGAACTAGAACCCACTTCTTTTGAGCAAGCCATGGGAAAAGAAAAATGGGAGAAAGACATGGATGAAGAAATGGATGCCTTGAAAGCAAATGCTACATGGGAATTGGTGCCTTTGCCTAAAGACAAGAATGTAATTGGCTACAAGTGGGTTTATAAGTTGAAGCACAATGCAGATGGTTCTGTGAGTAGATACAAGGCAAGATTAGTTGTCAAGGGGTATGCATAGACATATGGCATTGATTATGAAGAAACATTCAGTCCAATTCTTAGGATTCTTTCTCCCACATCATAATGCCGCCTGCTATTGCCTTCCTGCAATATTCAGAGAGTAAGACTCTTGCAATTCATTATGATACAGAGTATTGTGAGGTTTCTGTGTTAGACATTAGAGATCACTTCTCCATTGTTGCGGAGGAAGAGATTGAGTTACATCAAGCGAGTAAAGTTGAAGGTGTTTTAGTGGCACTTCAGTTGGTCGAGTTGGAAACTTGATGCACTGAAGAATCCAATGTTCATGGTGACTACAAAGAAGAAAACATCCTCTAGTAAAGTTGACTTAGTGCCAGATGTGACCGTTCTTACTATGTTGCAACACCTTCCATTGTCAAGTTCTTTGCATGTGGCATTTTCAAGTGCACAGACAATTGAAGTGGCTGATGAGCTCCCCAATAGGTATGACAGGTATGTTCTTTTTGAGTTACCGCCAATATCTTCTGGCTCTCCAATGCAAGGAATGGATCAAAGGTTTGATGGGCATGTCTGGATAGAATACACTACTTGTAGGCAAGAGTTTTTTCATGGTACTATAAGGACTAGTAGATGTGGAGGTTATTTGAGGTGCTACAATGTGGACTGTGCATACAATGAGTGCATAGGAATGATCAATGAAACACAATGGAAAGGTAAGTTGAAGAGGGCTCCCCCTGTGGGGCCTGTAACTGGAGAGAGTGGGTCACTAGTCTGTAAGCACTGTGGAGAGCATCCTAAGTGTGTTGCAACATGCAGTGCAATTATTTACTACTGTCTACCCCATGATTATGAAAAAACTAGATGTGCATGCAATTCATATGGGTACACATGATCATCCTGTGGAGCCTAGAGCATCAAGACTACAAACCAAGAAGGTGGAAGAGATGGTAATGATGCGTGCAAAGCTAGCTCCATATGCCTCATGCAAAAACATAGAGATGGGAGTGGCCCGAGATTTCTTGATGGATATGCTACTTGTTGAGGAAGGTGTACAAAATGAAGAATTCGATGAGACAAAGCTACATGAGGTTCTTGAAACACTCACTCCTTTGTGCCATCGAAGACGCCTTCAAAGGTCTATTCAATGTGCAAGAAAGTAGTCTATCTTGCTTGATGGTGGGCTGGATGCAATTTTGGCCTTAAAGAATAGATGCAGATATCCTTTCATCCAAAGCATACTTTTTCTAGGCCAGTTGCAGGAACAAAACCAACCTCATATTTTGAAGATGTCTACTATTGGTCCTGCCTCAGGTGTGGACCTTGTCAACAAAATGAGGCCAGGTGGTAGTCTTAGTAATATGTGGGTGCATTTTGACCACATACATTGAGTCAGAGATTGGGTTACTATGGCAACTCATGTGTATGATCCTTTTGTGTGGGAGCTTCTCACTATCGCGACATGTGAGTTCAAAGTGCAAAATACAAATGCACAAGTACAATTCTGGATGATGTTGAATGAGCAAATGCAAAAGAATGATTTTGAGAAACCAGAGTTTTGAGGGTTCATGGCAGATAGTGCTAGTGCAAATTGGATGGCTGTGAGGACAGTGTACAATGGTGGGGCCATATAATAAAATGGAAGGGAAAGAGAGAACATGCATTTTTCATTGGGAGATGAGCACGGTGGAACACACAAGACGATGCATCCGACCTCAATTTCATGAGGAGCACAAACTTCTATGTAGAAATTGGAAGAATGCAACATCAGAAGCAGTTGCAGATGATAGGAAGAAGAAGATAATGAAGTTTTGGTCCCCTGCTCATGTAAAGGATGATGGCCTACCAGAGCTGCAGCTTTGATGGCATTTTGGGACATCCGTGTTAGTCACTGGGGAGGGATGTTCTTAACACAACATGAAAATGCAGGCTTTGTTACTACAATGAACCTATTTGAGAACAAGCATTCAAGCATTAGAACAGCCCATGGATTGGGAAAATATGTTTCACTGTAAGCTTCAGCATCTGATCTAGCAATGAGTGCTTTGCAGAGTGCCCATTACTATGCGTATATGGTAGGACAACACTTGGGGACTGGACCTAATTTAGATGTTTTTCGTAAAAGGATTTTGCAAGGTGGATCAAGTAAAGCACAAAGAAATAAGCTTGTAGATTGAACAGATGCTGTCCTTGAGGAGGCTGGCATAAACTCTCCTAAGATGAACAGACCAATGACAGAGCCTATGAGTGTAAGAAGAAAGAGAGTTCTAGGATCGCCTCTTGGGGAGCATGATGTGGATAGTCATCGTCCTAAATATATAATTGTGACAACAAATAGAGTAGTAGGAAAAAGAAGACATGTTGGTATGCATGGAAATAACGAACAAAAAGTTTGCAAAGAGATAGATGTGCATGAAGCTAATTGGGCAATTCGACAAACAAATGCCAATAGTGTAGTCACATGCTTTGGGTACTTGGCAGATGTGTGTAGGTGGTGTGGAGCTGTGATCAATGAGTTGGGTAGGAGGTCTACAGAAGGTGTACCAGCTCCATGCTTCAAGGGTAGAAGACAACATCCCAATGGCATCATGGAGCAAGTTGTTTGGTTTTGCAATAAAACAGTTACCCATACATGGAATGTTGATCGCTCTATTCAAGGAGTGCCAAGAACTGCTCCTGGAGTATGGAAGATTGCTAAGGGTACCGTTGTGACAATGCAAGAGAGGGCTGAATTGATAAAAGCTGGATTTGTCCTTAAGGATGGTATAGGTACTTCCATCATTGGGCAACCTTCAATCCTGCAAAGAAACCACACACGAAGTCATGCTCTGCCAAGGATTCGTGATGGAAAGGTGGTGAGGTGGAGATCAAAATTGAGTAAGGAGTTCAAGGATAGGATTGAGAAAGCAATGGCAACAAATGCTGAGATTATGAAAGAGCATATCATTACCCCACATGAGGTTCATGTTTTCCATTTATGGACTCTTGGGTCAATTTCAAGGGGCTTAAGTTATTCAATCACAATTGAAGAGTTCCCACGCTACACATGCCCTAACTTTACTACACGTGAAGTAAATAAAAGTACTTATATTCCATGCAAACATATATACTACATCTTTATTGTCATTTTGGGAATGAGTGCTGTAGTCCATTAGTTTATACATCAGGTTGCTCTCACAAAGGTGGAGTTATTTCAATGTTTGGGATCTAAGAGAAACCTTTGAAACATAATTACAAAGGTTGGCAGTGTTGCCTCAATTTTTGGATGTACAATCAAAGAGCATGGTTGAATGAAAGACAAATGTTTTTGGACTATAGTATTAGTAATATGCTTTTGTATGTGAATTTTAGTAACATGTTTCATGAAAAGTTTTGTGGGTTTGTAGTTTGGACACTTCACTGGCTTATAGCAATTAAATTATCTAGGACTAGTTAAATACTTTGCATTCTATTTTTGAATTTGTAATCTCCTGGCTCGGTTTTTTTGTGGCTCACATTTACACCTTGGCTCGCTTCTCATGGCTCGCTTTTTGGTAACCCTCTGTGTCATACTGTATATCGCGAGACGATGATATGCAACACATCCTAGAAAGGACCAAAGTTCCATAGTTGAAGTCGAGGAGTTCCGGTATTGAATTCCCTCAAGTTCCTTCACATAAAAGGATCCATTGGTTGGCATGGGACCTCCTAACTCTCTTGACATGGTACCTGTAATTGTAGGAGTCCTATCTCTTGTTAAGGTCCTTGGACCCTTCTCTTAAAATCCTTTTGGCACCATGTGTCTATGGCTTTTGCAACAACTACATGATGGTACAGAGGTTCTCTCAACTTCTCTCTATAAGGACATGCTCTTATGGTATGCCCATTTTCATGATAGTGATAGCACCTTATGAATCTCCCTTGTGACTCATTAGCCTCCCTTGTTACTTGATGGTCTCTATATGCCCATTCCCTCTATGTTCATTCCCTTCTACTCTTTCCACCATGGCACAATCCATCATCCAATCCTTTGAGGTACTCATCCAATCAATAATATCATCATTAGAATCATTTTCTGAGGAGTAATGCACCTAGTACTCTCCCAACCCTTTGGATTTGGCCCAATTCTTTTGATGCACTATGTTAACCTCCATCTTATCTCCTAGGGAAGATGTGTTCTGTCGTAACGTTCTAATCATCTTGGAATAAGGATGTTCATGTTAAGATCTCTCACTCTCACTTTCACTTGACCTTTCTCCCCTAGAATCATCACTCTCATAATCACTGGTGTCCTCATCACCCTCCTTTAACCACTCCTTTGGTACTACTCTTATGTTCACTCGATTGTCTCGGGGACCAATAGTGATTGTTCCTTTATGCCAACTTTGATTGCAATGTGCTTGTAATAGCCATGGTCTACCCCCAATAGCATGGGATAGGATGAAGTGTAGGATGTAGGTTGAATGACCAGGAAACCTGTCTTGAATTCCAATCCCATGATTGTAATGTTCACTTCTTGTAATACTCCCACTGGTTTGACCTTACATTGGTCTGCTAGTCAAAGAACTATATTGGTGGTCTCTACCTCTCAAACCAAACCCTTCCATAGTTTTCTTAGTTATCAAATTCACTTGTGCCCCCCCATCTTATTGTACCCGCTCTACACACAACTTGCCAATAGTCACACTGATAATAGGAGCACCAAGGTCTATGAACAGGTCTACCATTTTCACCTCTCTAGTATTTTTATCTCGTGGTTTCAAATGTTCCCCTCCCAATCTAGCTTGTCGCACTCTTCTCCTAACTAACTTTTGATAAAGTTGTCTTCTATAGCTAGGTGAAATTTCTAATATTTGTCTCAAGTTAACACTTAAAGGAACCTTCTCCAACTCGACCCATAAGTCATATGCATGATCCCTTGTATCCCTCTCTAACTTTCCACGTTTCTCTTTCTCCTTGGATGCTAATCTCTCTGGAAAAGGTGCTACTCCTATTTGTATATTGGGGCTTTGTAAAGGAATAGGCATCCTTGGTTGGGGGTCCAATGAGTGCCCTTGAGATTCCAATTCTGGGGGCTCAACATTATATTCCTCAATCTCCCCCACACTTATTTTCTTAGATTTCAGTGTTGTCAGATCTATTGGGTGAGTCTCTTTGGCCTCTAACTCTTTGGGTCCCCCTTGAGACCGTGTGATCATGCTAATCATGGGTTCATTAGAGAAGGTCACTCTTCGTGGGGTAAACTTCAATTGTGAAGTTGACTCCACCACATCTTCCTTTTCTATTTCCACGAGATTAGCAAATGATACTTTTGGCTTAAAGGTGCTAGGACCTTCTTCCACCACTTGATTAACCTTGTGTTGAACACCCAGTTGGTCTTTCAAGGGACAATCTTTCTCATAATGCCCCTCTCCAACTACATTTTCGACACAATGGAGTAAAGGTTTGATGCTTCATCTCATTTGGGCAATAAGCCACAATATGTCCTTCCTGCTCGTAGGCAGCAATAGCATATAAGTGGCCCTTGTGGCCTAAAATGATTCCCTCTCATTCCATTATTTCCAATATTCCTCCTAAAAGGGGAATTTCCTCGTTGGCTGCCCCCTATCACTTGGGTATGCCATCCTTGGCAAAGGGGGTTGGCCTTGCGTTGTTGGTAGACCTCGTTGCATAAATGGTTGGGGTGGAGGACCTATTTCATGTGTTACATTTGATTGATCAAGGAAGTTATAATTGGCATTCATCCCTTGGACTTGTCATCATTGATGATTCCACTTAGCAAAACATTGATCCTCTGTATGATTGTTCTTTAAACAATAAGCACAGAATAGGCCACAAGGGACAATTCTTGAAGTGGTTGGACACTCCATTGCAAGATGGACCTAGCCATGGCATTTCCCACACCAAACATTAGATCTTGGTGGGTTTGGGGTATTCACCATCACTTGTGGTGTCATAGTATAAACCCCTTTCTCTTGTGGATGCATTGCACTTACCATTTCCTCTTTAAATTTGGTCAAAGTGGTGGCCACTATTTCAACCACCTTAGCCTCATTTAGGAGTGCTTGAGGAGTCCCTGTTTGCACCATGTATGCCCGTGTCATCACATATGGATTTGGAGGTACATAGGCCATTGGACTTGAATTTCCAACCATAGGTTATGACCCTTGGATGCTTGGCATGTTTGCCATACCGTAAGTTTGAGGCATTTCATATGGCTTATAGGGCATTTGTGGAATTGGTTGAGAAGCCCTTGGATCCTGAAATAACTCCCTCCTACGTTGTTGACTCAATTGGACTTCCTCCCAATACCTTACCTCTTGCTTAGCATCCTCTAAATCAACAGGTCTTCTAAGTCTCATGTGGGTTTGAGCCTCAACTTCATGTAAACCATCAATAAACCTCCTCTTTTCGGTTTTATCATTTGGAGCATTTGCTCCCATCTTCCTAATGATTGTTTCCATACACTCAATATAATGATCTATGCTCTCATTAATGCCTTGGTGCAAGTAATCAAGTTGCTCACAGCAAGACGCTCTTGGAATCCTTGTCTTCTAAACTTTGTTAGGAAGGCTTGGGATAATAATGCATACGTTGCCTTTGAGGTCGTATCTAAATTCCCATACCAACTAGCAGTCTCGTCCTTTAGAGTCGCTGGGAATATATGCAATTTTTTGTCATCATCTACTATCTCATTGGCTACACAAGTGACCTCAAACCTTCGCTTATGTGCATCAGGGTCCTCATCCCAAAGTCCACTAGATTCCATAAAGTCCATCAATCGGACCATTGCTCTAGCCATCCCCCCTGTGAAAAGAAGATTTAGCCCAAAGTCTGGCTCTTGGAAGAAGTCTAAGGCCTTAGCTCTTGGTATCCTATGTTGTTTCCTTTGATTATTTTCCTCCTTATACTAAGTGTCTATATCGTCCCCACTAACACTTGTTGGAGTGCTTTCAATGACCCGCCCCTCTTGGAGGATAGCAAATCCCTCCTCTATAAGTTTATTTAAGGTCTCTAACCTCTCTGCGAGTCTTTTGCTTTTCTTTTCACTCCTATGCCTATAGCGTTTGTCTCTCTCCCTATTCCTTTCTTCTCAACTACTTTCCCCACTCATACATTCTCCTTGGATCTTCCCTACTTAGCTAATCCTAGGGACTCTTAGTCTTAGAGCATGCTCTTGTGCATCTCTCTCCCAAATGGCCTTTATCTCCTCTATCTCTGCAACTTTGTATGTAGACATAATTCATTCATTCTTGTAGTCCTCTTTTCAAAGTGTTGCTACTCTCCCGACAGACACATGCAATCAACAGAAGGGGTTTTATATTTTTATGGAGTTACAGAAAATATACATACATAAGGGATTTTTTAATTCAAAAAGTGCAAATTTTCATACATAAGGGGTACTTTTATCATCTCAAAATTTACAAAAGGGTTGTATATAGGGTATAAAAATCCATAGGTAGGGGGGTTTTTTAATACCCCTTGATCACACGTGCTATATAGGGCTTTTACATAGTGGCCCCCCCGAGTGTACTTTACCAAAGCTACTTTGGCTCATCACATAGGCTCCTTGAAGTTCCCATCACCGAAGCTATTTCCATCTTGCACCATTTTCTTTGAAGATTGCCAAAGCCCGATTACCAAGTGGACCGAGCCACAACTGTAGCACAAGAATTATAAGTACAAGTTCACACACCTAGGCATTGTAGATGTAGCAATGGTGCAAATGGACTGAGCCACAACTGTAGCATAAGCATTATAAGTACAAGTTCACACACCTAGGCATTGTAGATGTAGCTATGCTGCAAGTGGTCGAGTTGAAGGAAGAATGGTGCCTACACCCAGACATGGTCCCTATGGGCATTAATGCCCTTTATCATTGGCCTTTGATAGTGGCTCTAAAATATGGGGACTCAATTGAGCCTTATTTGTTGCTCATGTACTCGATATCTTCACAAATCCTCCACCTCATATGCCAACTATTTCCTTCAACGTCAAAAGCCAACCCCCAAGCATCAAAATACCTTTGCAATGTCCAAGTCCCATGTGTCAAAAGTCCCCAAACCTTGTTGGTGTTTCTAATTAGACCGGCCACCAAGTTTTGAAGACCAACTTGTCTGTGCTAGCCTATGAATTTGTTCCACATCCATGAGGACATGATCCAATGATGAACCAATGTGAAATGTTGACCCTTAGTCAATTTAACTACAATTTTGAGTTCTAGGTGACCAAGTACTAGGGTTCCACCAACCAACCATCAAACTGACAAGCCTCCAAGTGAAAAGCATGGGTAGAAGGAAACCACACAGGTGAACCAATCGGTGCCATCAATTCTTAGAGGTTCCTTGGTTAGTTTTCAGAAGTTGGTTCATAGGACCACTGAGTCTAGAAGAGTCATAGATTTGTTTGAGTGTGGAACCCAATGTAGAATGGGATCAGACAATTTCTAAAGAGTTTGAGCAGAGTTGTAGACCTTGTTGAGCTAGCGTTGCTTAAGGCAAAGATAGGCTTGTATCTTGAGCTGAGACAATTGTGTGTGAGGTTTGCTGCACCAACACCTTGTTGCATGAGTAGTTATTTATAGCTTATGGCTTGTTGTGTAATGGGCTTCATGCCCCTTCTTCCATAGTAATACAAGTGTTGGGCTACTTCATTCATTGCTCATGTTATGTCACCTTGCTACAACACTCATCTCCATATGGTTTTGTCCACACCTCAACAACCCCATTGTTAATTTGATGCTCATTTATTTGCATCATCCAAGCATTGAATAGGATGTTTCATGCTAAGTAGAATTAGGAGTGCAAGAGAGGGAATTTTCACCTTTGTAGAGCTTATTTGGCAAGTTTCTTGCGTTGGTATGGGGATTCCATGATGGAATGGCTACTCTATCCTATCCTCATATTGGGTGGGTTAGGAAAGCATCATAGCAAGGGACTCTTAAATGTTGATGTGTATGTGTTTTATCTATTTAGAGGTGTAATTATGAAACCTTTTGTCTATTTGATCTTCTAATTGAGAGGGTTAGAAAAAGCATTGTGATTGCAATTCTATTACTCTTTGTATGTGAGTTTCAAATCAATGAAGCATGTTGCAACATTGCTTCTCTCCCTAATCTCTAGACCAAAGAGGAGAGAAATGCCTTGTAGCAACTCAGTCTTTTAGAGAGTGGATGAAAGGATAGTCAAATCAATGTTGCTCTTTCTATGAGCTGAAAATTCATTGTAATGCGTGGTCTAGTCCCTTCATGCGCAAGTTTGGGAGGAGGTGAGAGCATGTAGCACGTTTTAGGGATTAGGATATCCTATATGACAATGAGAGGTTATGAAAAAAGGGAGAGAATTGCATGAATGATGAAAGCACAAGTGTTTGGATTGATTCTTTTTATTTGATATGGATATGCATAAATGTGATATTGATTGTTTTATGTTAAATTTTTGCATGCATGTGATTGTGACATTCAATTGAGAACTGATTGGATTTTCTTCCATTCAAGCTGCGTGCATTATGATTAATGGTGTATCATTTTTGGCATTCACATTTTCAAGGTTTAGGGTTTAGGTGGAACTGGAACTAGAAACATATAAACTTTCATATGATCATATTGTTCATGAATCAAAGCATTACACGTGATTGTTCCTAAATCAAATCATTGCTCCAAGTATGAGATTTATTAAAAGTCATGAAACTTAAGATAGTACATGATTTAATGCTTTTTGATGATGGGTGGACCTTGCATTTTGTGACAATTCATACATCCAAACTTAGATTACACCCACATCTAGAGGTTAGAGCATCCATATCATGAATATTTTATTGCACCTAAGTCATGATTCATGATATTGTAGGATTTGCATAGTTTTCATGAATAGAGTGATATTTTTCATGAATCATGAATAGAGTGATACTTTTCATGAATCTGGAATAAAATAATAATTTCATAGAAAACAATAAATTATCAATTGCATCAAATTTGAGTGAATGTACATCCCCAGTTTGAGGATTCCATTGTGGTGTTGTTGCTTGGCCTATTCCTTAGATTGGATGGGGAAAGGGAGCATCATGATGGAAACATTGTGGTGTTTGTGCTCTTTCTAGTCTTTGAGCTTAGAAACCAAAGAGGTATGTAATTCATCATGGCTATTCCTTTCCTTTCTATTAGGAGAAAGAGGAGGGCTTAGGTATGAGGGTTCCATTGTGGCATTGACTACTCTATCTAATCTTTAGATTGGGTGGGGCAAGAAAGGAATTTTAAAGGAGTCTCTATGGAAATGTGGATCTTACTTGCCTTTGAAGCAAAAGGAGTTGGATATTGATCTTGGCGGCGGTTGATAGGTTTCCTCACATGGGATGAAAAATTACAAATTACATACAAGAAATGAATTGAGAATGATTAGAACATGAATTTAGAGTATATTTTATCCCATGGATGATAGAATGGTTAGGACATGAATTTAATATGTGTCTCATTAGGCATGCAATTTGTTATAATATATTAGGGAAGCATAGGGTATGAATTGCTTTCCTCAATGTTATTTTATTTTTTATAATATTTTCTTAGCATAATTTTTTGCATGCCTTTGATTGATTGCATGGATTTTGAAAATGTCTACATAGAATAGTTCTTAACATATGCTTTCTTGAAATATATATCGTTGCATTCCATAGTCTTACTTGCTTTAGTGTTTCTCCTTCAAGACTTGCTCTTCAATTGACAAAGTTTAACTTGTCAATTGATATAGGTGGCCATAAAGAACAACATTTGTAAGGATACATTGTATAGGAACCATAGTTGATCCAACAATAAATCCCAAACACTTCTAGTAATCCCAAATGAAGGAAAATATATGCCACTTATCTTGTACAAACACCAGGCTGGTGACCACAAATCCTAATGAATGAATTGTATGCCAATTTCACATAATACATGTATTATGTGAAACTGGCATACAATTCACACCAATGATTCATCATCCTCATCGCTACTATTATCTTCCTCCTCAACCTTTCCTCAAGTGTTTGGGCTCACAATGCACAGGTTCATATCACGCACCATAGTGGTGATTATGCATCGTTGAATTGGCAAGAATGTGTGTGTGTGTGTGTGTGTGTGTGTGCACGCGCGTGTGTGTGTGTGCGTGTCCATTGACTATTAAAACAATGACTGCACTTAGGACCATCTAGTTTGCAGGCTCAGCTTTTTAAGATCCCACATTGCAGACTCGCCATCTAATTTGAAGGCACGAATTTGCAAGATCCACATTGTAGTAGAGGCAAAATGGGAAGACATCCTTTAGATGGACTGATGTCTATTCCTTGGGCAACTCTAAGAGACCATCTAATTCGTAGGTTCAAATTTTACCCAGCAGGCCACTATGTAAAAACCCCATATAGCATGTGCAATCAAGGGGAATTAAAAAAACCCCCTACCCATGGATTTTTATAACCTATATACACCCCTTTTGTAAATTTTGAGATGATTAAAGTATCCCTTATGTACAAAATTTTTCAATTTTTGAATTAAAAAATCCCTTATGTATGTGTATTTTCTGTAACTCCATACAAATATAAAACCCCTTCTATTGATCGCACGTGCTATCTTACATATTTTCTTAGTGACCCCCCCGGGAGATTTTAAAGAACAACATTGTAGACTCAGGACCATCTAATTTGTAGGCTCAGATTTTCAAGATCCACATTGCATCTTTAAATGTCCTTGAAATGGATTGATGTCTATTCTTCGACAACTCTAAGAATGTGGTCTATCGAAATTCAATTGAGTAATTAAAGCCACTAGGATTGCATTTTAGCATGGCCCTGCATGAGAGCAGTCATGACCATCTAAATTCTTTGGATCAGATTAGCTTGCATCAGACTATTATAACAATGATTGTGCACTCAGGACAATCTAGTTTGTAGGCTTAGATTAGCATTGAGTCGAGATCAAACTGTAAGAATAATAGAAAATCAAACTGTTAGAGTTTTAGAATTTCTAGTTATAATGCCATTCAAAATGGTTACAATTTTCAATTAGCTAGTTTTCTTTCCATTGAATTATTATGATCATGGCTCTGATGACTGAGAAATTCTCCCATGGCAACCATCTAAACACAAATCATGGGATCTAGAGTCCAAGAAATATACACAGTGGCCAGACGATGATGTATATGACTGTCTATCTTAGGCTAGGCTACCAACAAGGTGGGTGCTAGCTGGAATATTTAATTGGGACTCTGCATATGGCCAATATCAAGATTGTCTGATCATAGCAAAATCCAGTGGTGGATTGTGTGATCATAGCAGCAATAGGCATCTAGAATGGCATGAACTGACATAAGAAATGAAGGGAAAAAGAGTGGGATGGTAGCAAGTCCTTCAACCCCATCTATATAAAGGCCTTAAGAGGAGAGAAATAATTCGCAACACCCATCTCCTTCCATACTCTCAAATCTTCCACCCGTATGATGAATCCTCTACTGCAACCCCAATTTCCCTTCTGCATGATGCTACCTAAGTTGTTAGATCCATTGTTTGCCTTAGCTCACCATCCTGCAACACTCCACTAGCCATAGCCACGACCGGAGGAGTTGCAAGATGGGGAGCCAAGGCAAATGGGTCCTACTGATGGTATGGGTGATGTGTTTAGAGATAGTGGCCATGACGTGGTAGAGAACTAGCTCCTAGTGGAAAAGAACCAGCCCCTAGCAAAGCACATGAGGCACAAGGAAGCCTTTCCATTTCTTAGGTCTCCTATTAACCTATCATCCTAACTTGAATGATTGAGACCAGGCAGCCTTTCTATTTCCTACGTCTCCTACAAGCCTGTTGTCCCAACTTGGAATGGTTGAGCTGAGTCACCAAGTAGCCTTTCCATTTCCCTAACCTTCGAGGTCCAAACAAAAGGCTCTCAAAAGCTCTAGATAGCTCATCCACAAGTGTGAAAGACTCTTAAAAGTTCATGCAAATTAAGAAATTGATTTGAGGTATTCATTGTTGATTTTTTGAGAAATAGCTCTGAGATAGCACTGTACATTTGCCCACCGAACTGCTTTGAAAATGTGCTTGCAAGTTTGCCCATATCGTAGCTCTTGCCCTTCCTCTTCTCAAAATCTTGGAGTGCTCCTCTGCGCTCCCATGACTTTCTCCAATTGCATTCTCAGCACACTCATCCTGAGACATGATTCTTGATGTCCCATAGTTTCACAAACGAGGCCAAGATTCTAGTGGTGGATAATTCTAGCAAGAGATGGAGATGGATTGCACCCCCTACTCTAATTCAAAAGTGTTTTAGCTGGCCATTGCTAAGGTACCCCTTGGCTAAGCTAATCCATGACCTTACATAAAACTTAATCATTGAGAAAATGAGAATTAGAAATTTTGGAGATGGTTCATAGGGGCTATAATCTAGATCAACAAGAACTGTGTAAGGTAACTCATGCACTTACACAAGAATTGTGTAAGGTAATTCATGCACTTACATATAGTAACAAATGGGAGGAAAAAGAAAAGGGGTTAAGGGAACCTTAATCTATTTGTTTAAACATTCAAGAAAAGTAAACTCAAATGGGCTAATATCCCTAACTATACGCTAGAAAAATAGCTAGGCCATATAAAGGATAGGAAGTCAAATATCATTGAGGGTTGGTTTCACAAATGTGACAAGGCTTTTGCCACTTATGATGTGAATAATGATGTGATAAAAATCCATGAGGCCACACACATGCTTGCCAAGGTAGCCAATAAGTGGTCCACGTTTCCATGACCCCTAAAGGATAATGAGATCGAGTCCCTAGAGCAAGTGCAAGACAACAAAGGGATTCCTCTAGGAAGGAAATGAAAGTGGGTAACTACTCATAAGTGGTGTTCAACCTGAGCATTGTTGTAATGGTGTGTAGCCTAGCATTTTTGGCTCCACATAATTGAAGCAAACCATTCCAAAAAACACCTCTCTCTCTCTCTCTCTCTCTCTCTCTCTCTCTCTCTCTCTTACATTCTGTTCTGGTCCAACCTACGAGGCGATTTAATTTTTTCTTCTTGGCCATGTTAAAAAGCACTAAGAAAGTGTTTTTTAAGTGTTGAGAAGTATGGGACCTCTTTGGATGTAATCTCTTTTGCTTCAACTTCAATATAATACTTTTATTGCAAAAATTGTTGTAACTATTACTTCGGTAGTGAATGTGATTCTAAAGAAGCACAAATTGCATATTTTTGCCCTCTTTACAGGTTTATTGCAACCAGAGTGGTTGTTGCACAAGCAATTGTTGCAAAAACTATTGTTATTGTTCTTACTTCGATAGTGAAAATGGTCCTGGTAATAAATAAGGGAGAAATGAAGGGGTGTGAGGGGGTGCCACATGTCGATCATCCAACAGTGCATGGGTGGAGCACGATTGAATGGCCATGACTTAATTTTGCAAGACTAAGGCAGTTATGGAGAAAATCAAGAAGGAAAAAAGAAGAAATAGGAACGGAGGCGATGTCATATGAAGGAGAGAGAGTGAAAGGCCCTTCATGCACCAAATCACGATCCGATTGTGTCAGGGTGAATCTTTAGCGTAGCTCGAAGGCTAGAAGTGATGGTTCACGAAACGATCGAGTGTGCGGCTGTAACAAAGTGCCCCAGGAAAAAGTGCACCAAATTTTGGGATCTCTTTGTTCCGGGCTTGAAAGCAACACAGGTATGGTTGCTGGGTTGCTAAATCACTAAGGAAAGAGGACAGAACCATCAAACCATTGATCTAGTGAAGATTTTGGAGGAAGGATCTTCATTTTCAGTTCAAAACCGAAACTCAGTTCATGCGCAGTAATATTTACATTGGTTTTTGCAAAAACCGGTTGTTGGTTTGCTGGAAATTATATATAGTTTTGGTTTTTATTGAGAATAACTTTTGATCTGTGTGTCGAAACGATATACTGTCTTCTTATCCCAATAATTTTGAGTCGTCATTTGTTCAATCCTGAATAGTAGAGGTCTGTTTATAAAAAAATAAAATTTCCTTTGTTATTTTAGGTGTATGTTGCAGAAACCATATTTATTGAATATCTTTTGAATGGTGTGTTGGATGGAGATGAAATAAAAAGAGACTATAATTTTTTTTTGCCATGAATCAGAATATCAAATTATATTTGGGATTTGAGATGGTTGTTGTGTAGTTTCTTTGTAAAATGCTGCAATCAAGGGCAATTAAAAATAATGTTTTGGATCATATCTTTGTGGAATCAACTCGGAATTGGATGGTGTAAAAAGGAAGTGCTATTTATTTTTTGCAAGGAATAATAATTTTTAATCGGATTTTAGAAAAGATGCATTTAAATGGGGGCTCGTGAGTAAAGTGGCTATATGAGATACATGTAAAAAGGTTGTAATTTTGGTTATAACTTCGTATAATTGTGGGAAGAGTAGGTATTGAAGTGTGAGCTCTCTAGTTGGTGTGAGTGAGAAAGTCTTGGAAGGCATTTGAGTGGATATCCATAAGCATTTTGGACTACATTCCTAGGTTTCTATCTCATTCTTTACCTCTACCTTAGTGCAATAGCCTAATACTTGGCTAGCTCATCCACTTTGATCATGATGGCTTTCCTCTTGGATTTATATGTTGCTTGCTACCATTTGCACTTCTCCTTTATCACCAAGTCCAACTTGTGGTTAGAGCAATCATAAATGAACATACCTATTAGGGGATAATCCATGTGGTTTACTTGGGTTGGTGGTTGGTACATGTGGGAGGGTGAAGCTGAGGCTCACCATGTGACTTTACCAATGCCAAGTCCATGGTGCGATAGGAAACTTGAAAGTCCTCCTTGCCAAGGATAGCTCATAAAATATTCATGGGGGCAAAAAGATTTGAGGTAAACATATCCAACAGCAAGGGGAAGAGGCTCGATAAAAGGGACATCACACTAGTGCTCACTAAAGGTTAGATTTTGTGAGTTTGTGTAGAATGGCACTGGTGCCATTCATATGAATGGCATCAATGCTATTTTTCACATAGAGAATCATAGCACTAACATTGTAATAATTTAGATTTTGGAGAATAACACTTGTATCAATCTCATTCTATTTCAAGGTTAGGTAGATTGGCAACAGTGCCATGCTAAATAGGAGGATGGAAACATATGTAAAATATTTATGATAGATTGGCACCAGTGCCATTCTCCACAAACTCTCATAGATTAGAATGGCATGGGTACCATTCTCCATATGAGAGTGAGGATATGTAGATCCCCAAAACGGGGATGTAAGGGAACAAGCGTTATCAACTTAGGGCAACCCACATTAGGGCTCAATACATATTGTATCATGTTCATCTTATTGGTATGGAGAGTGCACATTTTATCTAGCCAAAGTCTGGTGTCTTCTCTCATCCTCATCACTATGTGTGTCTATTATTGCATTGTGTGTTCAATTTAGCATCGTTGTACAAATCCCTATGCATTTCTTTGCCATGTCAACCATATTTTCTCTACCACAAATAAAGACACCACCACTGAAGGTTACCACTCTAGACATCTATTATGATGGCCTCTGTGATTTTTTAAAAGACTACGTGATGTATTTTGCACATAGCAACCCTAGGTATTATTTTTTGGCATTGTTGGAACTAGGCTACTCTTTAGATTCTCTATATTGGCTCCATGTGGGCCCACTGACCACCCATGTAACTAGCACCATTAGGTTTCTACGTCTAGCTTGGTGTCACCCATAGCTTGGTCCTTGGAGCTTATGGTCCTTGATCCTTGAGTCCTTAAAGACCTAAGTGCCTTGACCTTAGAGCTTAAGACCTACATAGTTAATTATTAAATCTTTTCTATGGTCAAGGATATCCTTGTGCCTGATCTCCATGGTGCAAATGAGACTTTAGCTGTGTGCTTGCCTCATGTTGGCCTAGGCTTACACAAAACTCCATTGGCTCTTTCAACTTGCCCATTTGAGTAGGATGGTATATTCTTGAAGTTTTATGTTTTATGGCCTACATGGCATTAATAGATCCACATCCTCATTAAGAAAATGGAAACAATGCTATGAAACAATCTCCATCAAGGTACAAGATTTGATTGGATCCTGTGAAAAAGGAAGTCAATTACCACCTTACCATTGGTTGTGGGAACTTCTATGGTTTTTGCCGATTTAGTGACATACACGGTAGCAACAATCATATACTTTTTCTTTCTTATGGTACCACAAGAAAAGGATTCACAAAGTCCACATCCCACTTCTTTCTTGTAGTCACAAGAAGTGGAGCCACAAAGTCCACACCCAACGTATAAAAAGTATATATAGAGATTAATAGATCATGCTAGAAAGGTCCTTTTTTCCCAAAGAATTGACAAAATTGCATGCCTTGCAAAGCAACTACATCCTTTAAAAGTATGAGCCAATAATACCCTACATGATATAAAATTTTGATAGTATCGTTAGCAGCCTAATCTCCTCCATAGAACCCATCATAACAATGGGTTATTATCTTCCATACTTCTTTTGGATTAATTTCCCACCTCAAAAACTCAGTCAATCCTTGAAAGGCGCCTTCCCAGACACCCACTGAAGGTTAGATTTTGGAGAATGGCATTGGTGCCAATTTTCATGTGACTGACACTAGTGACATTGGAACGGGTGTCAATCTCATTCTATGTCAATGTTAAGTAGATTGACTATAGTGCCATGCTAAACGGGAAACAGAAAGGTGTACATTGTTGGAAGTGGTATCAGGATAGAGAGACTTTGAGGTCAATAACGATGTTGGAATGAATGATGCAAGGAAGGAGATACAGATAATTAATATGCAAGAGAATATGCCACTTGAATGGGGACAACTGCAAGGAACCTCATTCACAATATATATTTGGAAGTTGTACCAGTCAAGAGCTAGCAAGTTTGAGGTCAACTCAAATCTTGGTGATGTTGAAATTAGTGATGCTTCGAAGAAAGTGGAGACAACTACTACACAAGAAACATGCCATCAAAATTGTGGACAACTTCAAGCAACCTCAATAGCAATGCACTTTTGAAAGTGGTGTCAAGAGCTAGCGACTATCAGGTAAATTTAGATCTTGGTGATGTGCCAAACATAACTGAACACAAAGCACAAGGGAGCTTGGAGGAGTCAAGTCATAGCAACTTTGTGGGCAGTCTAGATGTAATCCATCAAATTCCATCATCTTGGAATAAGCCTGTTGAGATATCGAGCTCCACTCGTGATATGCCAAGCTGACCATTGTGCATTTATGTCACCAACTTGTTAGCTGCAGATGCGGTTGGTACATTGCCCATGAATAATAGCTGGATGATAGCTATCTTTATGTACTCTAGTTAGTGGCTCAGTTAGTATGCCACCTAGGTTAGCTGAGTTTGGTTTGAGACCCACATATAGGATTCACCTATTCCTTTTGTATTAAGAGAGATTCTTTTGGCTTTTACAACTAAGAAGAGGAAAAGTATTTTTAGCCTCCACGTTTGTGTGTATTCCCCCTTTGTGTATGTGAGAAAGCTGCAAGTGAGACTCCTTACTTCTCTCCCACTCTCTTCACATGCTATCAGAGCTTGGTTTGTAGTAAGGAGCTTAAGAAAGCAAACCAAGTTCGCGGTGTCTTGGTAAGAGGAGGAGTGTTGCTTTCCTTTTTGGAGTTTGGGAGCAAATCTTTGTAGGTAGCACAGCCAAAAAGTGCAAGAGTGCACTGTCTCAGCAATTTGGAAAACAGGCAAGGAAACCATTTCCTAGACATGTTCAAGAGACTAAGAGGCCATTGGAATTAATCCACTCTGATGTGTGGATTACTAAAGTTGCATCTATTGGAGGCTATCATTATTTTGTCACTTTTATTGATGACTACAGCAAAACAGTTTGGGTGTATTTTATGAAAAAGAAAAGTAAACTGTTTGGACATTTCAAAGCTTTTAAAGCTATGGTTGAGAAAGAAAAAGGCCTGCAAATAAAATGCTAAGGTCAGATGGAGGGGGAGAGTACCTCTCAAATGAGTTTGCAAGATTCTTGCAGGAGCATGGCATAAAGCAGCAATATTCATGCAGTAATACCCCACAGCAAAATGGACTTGCGGAAAGGAAAAATAGGCATATTGGAGAGGTATCTCGTGCCATGCTCAATGAAAAAAACCTGCCAAATTATTATTGGGCTGAAGCAGTTGCTACAGCAATCTACATAAGGAATAGGACTCCCACTGCAACAATACATGGCATGACACCAGAGGAGAGGTATACTGGTAGGAAACCAGATATTCTCATTTGAAGGTTTTAGGTTGCATTGCCTATGTTCATGTGCCAGATAAGTTGAGATCCAAGTTGGATCCAAAAACTGAGAAGTGCATTTTTATTAGTTATTCTCTGCAGCAGAAAGGGTATAGATGCTATAACCCTTCTACTCGTAAGTTTACAGTGAGCAGAGATGTTTTTGATGAGATGAGCATCTGGTATAAATAGTAAATATGATTGATAACGTAGATGCACAAAATGGTAATGCTACACAGAATTCACAGTAGCAATCACAAAATATTAGTAGACATGTAGTGTCCCCTAACAGTGGTTCACATACTTCACCATAGACAGCAGGCAGATTGAGATCACGAGAACCTCCTCAAAGTAATACAGATAGTGGTATGCAAGTATCACGAAAGAGAAAAGAGAAATTACATCAACCCATGGTTGATGTGAATGCAGGTCACTCTTATGTGGATGGTGAATCCAGTGGCTCAGAACAGAGCCTTTGATGATGAGTTGGGTATTCCTTTTGTTGTTACACCTGGAGTAAGGAAGATAAGGGATGTTTTGAGAGCACTTGGAAGTGAGTTTATTTTGCGCAGGTGTTTCAAAGTTCAGTATCTTATGGATAGGCTGAAATATGATGGATTTATAGCCATTCACTATGCCTATATGGTCATAGTGATACACGAACCAGAACCCACTTCTTTTGAGCAAGCCATGGGAAAAGAAAAATGGGAGAAAGCCATGGATGAAGAAATGGATGCCTTGGAAGCAAATGCTACATGGGAATTGGTGCCTTTGCCTAAAGACAAGAATCCAATTAGCTGCAAGTGGGTTTATAAGATGAAGCACAATGCAAATGATTCTGTGAGCACATACCAGGCAAGATTAGTTGTCAAAGGGTATGCACAGACATATGGCATTGATTATGAAGAAACATTCAGTTGGGTTACAAGGATGGAAACTGTAAGAGCAGTCATTACTATGGCTGCATCAAAGGGATGGTCTTTACATCAGATGGATGTAAAGAATGCCTTCTTGCATGGCAATTTACAAGAAAAGGCCTATATGGAGCAGCCACCAGGTTATGTGCATGCTGTTCATCCTGAGTTTGTTTGTAGGTTGAAGAAAGCCTTGTATGGCTTAAAGCAAGCTCCAAGAGCATGCATGGTCTGATAAGATAGAACAGTATCTTGTCACTATTGGCTTTGAGATTTCCAAGGCAGATTTCTCACTTTATGTGAGAAAAGCATTATGCTGCTTGTCATTTATGTTGATGATTTGATCATCACAGGTCATAGTGATGAAGATATCCTTCATGTGAAAATGCTATTGAAGCACTGCTTGTCATTTATGTTGATGATTTGATCATCACAGGTCATAGTGATGAAGATATCCTTCATGTGAAAATGCTATTGAAGCAGAAGTTTGAGATGAAGGATTTGGGAGAGCTGCGTTATTTCTTGGGCATTGACGTGATTAGATCCACAAGTGGGATATGGCTCTTGCAGAGGCAGTATGGATTGGACATGTTGTCTAAATATGGGATGACAGGCTGTAAGCCTATTTCAGTTCCTTTGGAGCAAAATGTGAAGTTGAGCGCAGATGCAAGTGAGCTTCTGAAAGACCCTACTATGTACAGATGCATAGTAGGAGGTTTGATTTATATGACTATTACCAGGCCAAATTTGAGCTATGTTGTTGGGTTGGTAAGTCAGTTTATGCAGGCTCCAAGGAAATCGCATTTGGATGCGGCTAGATGCATACTGACTCCATACTGAGGTATGTGAAGTCCACATTGTAGTATGGACTATTTTATGAGACTGGGGATCAGATACTGTTGCATGGATACACTGATGCTGATTGGGCTGGTAGTATTTCTCATAGACGATCTACCAGTGGATATGTGTTTTCTTTTGGGAGTACTGCACTCACTTGGAGCAGCAAGAAACAGCCTACAGTTGCCTTGTCGAGCACAGAGGTTGAATACAGGGGTGCAGCAATTGCAGCATGTGAGACAGCTTGGTTCCATAAGCTACTTTATGATATGCATCAGTCTATAGATGGGCCAGTTGTCAGTCATTGTGACAACATGAGCAGTATACACTTGGCAAATAACCCAGTCTATCATGCTAGAACAAAACACATTGAGGAGCATTATCACCGTGTGCGAGAGAAGGTTCTAGTAGGTTTTATTGATCTCATTTATGTCAGCATGGAGGATCTGGTAGCTGACATATTCACGAAGGCATTGGGTGCAGACAAGTTGCACAAGTTCAGAGACCTCCTTGGTGTGCAGGAATTGGGATTGAGCTCGAGGGGGAGTGTTGAGATATCGAGCTCCACCACTCGTGATATGCCAGGGTGACCATTGTGCATTTATGTCACCAACTTGTTAGCTGCAGATGCGATTGGTACACCGCCCATGAATAATAGCTGGATGACAGCTATCTTTATGTACTCTAGTTAGTAGCTCAGTTAGTATGCCACCTAGGTTAGCTGAGTTTGGTTTGAGACCCACATATAGGGTTCACCTATTCCTTTTGTACTAAGAGAGATTCTTTTGGCTTTTACAACTAAGAAGAGGAAAACTATTTTTAGCCTCCACATTTGTGTGTATTCCCCCTTTGTGTATGTGAGAAAGCTGCAAGTGAGACTCCTTACTTCTCTCCCACTCTCTTCACAAAGCCAAGGATGACTGTGATATTGGACATGAATGGCTTCCTATTAACCCTTTGCTTGTTCAAGTCACTAATACACATGTCTGCTATGTATGGCCACAATAGTTATATGGTTTTTCGACCTAGGTACATTGAATTTCTAAGGATCTTGCTACAAAAAATTAATGTAGGTATTTGGTCAACATCAATGGAGCATAATGTCATTGAAATGGTAGAAAATCTTCAAATATATGCAAAGGAAAGCCTCCATTTCTTCGTGATATGAGCTCAATAGGGATGCTACTCTTATAGTAACAGGAGGATAAATAGGCCCAACAAGGTTGGTGTTGAGGCTATGTTCAAACCCTTAGCAAAAATATCCATGACATTTGGATATGATGCTAAGAGGACAATACTTATTGATGACTCTCCATATAAGGCTTGTATACAACATGCTTTGAAAACAAATGGATCATCATCTCTATCATCCTCTGGAGGGGGAGAGAGATGTCAAGATCTGAGCAGTAAGAGTATGAACTTGTGTCAGAGGGTCTTCATCTTCATCGTCAGTAGTGGCAGCTCACAACCCAACTGGCATGGTTCTTAGTTTGCTATTTGGCAAGCTTCTAGTAGCGTCTATCCTTCGTGTGACCAAGCTTGTTACAAAAGGTGCACTTGAGGGGCTTGAATGACTTTGTCTTTCCATGTGCTACTGGAGGCCTAGGTTTCCATTTGCTAGTGGAGGCAAGAGCCTCTGTAGTATCTAATGAATAGATCTAAGATTCTTTGTTCCAGCCGAGAAGAAGAGTCACCATATCATCAAAGGTAATCATGGCAAGCCTAAGTATTTCAAGAGTGTGCTCAAAATGAGTGACTCCTTCCATACTCTTCATGAGGACAACCATTTTGTCCTCGTCACTTTAGGCGGGAAAGTTGTTGAACAAGCGATTGCATTTTTACTAAATGTGCACTCAAGGTATCACTATCCTCCATTTTCAACTTATAAAAATGCAACTCTAAGAAAACCTTGGAGTTTGTGATTTTGTTACAAAAAAGATTCTCAAGACTCGCCGAAATTTCCTTGGCCTTCAATTTGAAGTCGACATGACGAATCAAAGTGTCATCGAGGAGGCAAAGCCCGATAATGGCAATAGCCTTTGTGTTGTGTTGCTTCCATATCTTGAGTTGTTGAGAATACTTTGTTGTAGCATAGTCTTGATCATCCTCAATGACATACCATACATTTTGTTTCATGAGAAGTAGCTACACCTTACTTTGCTAAGTAAGGAATCCTTCCCCCGAGAACTTCTCCACAAGCAATAAGGTAAAACAGAGGGAGCTCATTGTGTGTCTCGGGAAACGGTGAGCGAAAAATGATACAAGAAAAAAAACGGGTAAAAAGCGAGCAATCGGATGTAGACTCGCTTTTGTAAATGGCAGGTAGGTGGAGCGAAAAGGCTAGGTCTCTAGAGATGGTGCAAAAATGGCGGGCAAATTGGAGAAAAAATGGTGGGCAGGTTGTAGCAAAGAACGAGCAGAGGACAAGCAGAAATGGTGACTAGGCAGAGAATGGCGGACATAAAAGGGTGATAGTTGGAGTGGACAGAAAGTTGAGGCTGCAACTAAAATTGCCAAGGTTTGTTTAGGCAACCTTGAAGAATCCATTGTTGGAGAAGCCAAAATGTCATTGGAGAAGCTCATTGTTGGAGAAGCTCATTGTTGGAGAAGCCAATTGTCGAGGAAGATGGGTTGAAGGAGAAGGGAGCTCTATCTTGGAGGAGAGGATAGCTACCATTTGTGAGCCTCCCTCATCCTCTAGATTCAGCATGGAGAGTAGGGAAAGAGCTAGACACATGGCTCATATACCACATGTTGGAACTAGATGGAAGGCAAGGTAGTCTAGTCTAAGACGTGAAAGACTAGACAATATAGAAAACATAATGGAAATGGAAATGAGATGCTAGAAAGAAATGAACAACCAAAGGAAAGTATCTACATAACCAAAAGAGGCTTGAGGCTTGATTGATTTGACAAGTGAAAGTACAATGCCATTGTTAGTGATTTTATGTTGCCATTGTCGAGATTTTCTACTACAAAAGAGCAAGTGAAGCCCTCATTTTTTGGATGCGATAAATGGACAAACTTGTTCAAGTGCCATAGCGTTTTAAAGAATGTCAAGTTGTTTAAACACAAACTAGTTGATTGCATGCTTCAACATGATGAGTATGCATATCTCCTCACTTAGTAAGATGATAAACCTTTCAATTTAATGCAAGCGGCCTGCAAAAAGTATATGTTTTGAATTAGAAGCAAAAAAAGGTTTCGAAAGCAAAAGAGAGATACCTCCTCCTGATCATAAGGAGTAGTATGGTGGAAAGAATGACTTAAGAAAATTGTTTGTATGAGCGTTATACTTGTTTTGAAGCATTATAATTAGGGATACCTTAAATAGATGGACTTGAGCAAGAACCATAACCTGCTAATGAAAGTTGAGTCAAAAGTACAAGAATAGGACTAATCACTTGCATGCTACAAAGTGGCAAATATACAAGCCTTCACACTAACTAGGGTGATAGTTTGTTTTGAATACAAAGCAAAAACTCACCTCAATGATGCATAATCCTTGATTATAAGGAGTAGTAGGAAATAAAATGACTTGAGCTAAGGGTTTCCTAAATGGTCTTTGCCTAGCCTGTGAAAGATGTGAAATACTAAGGAGTTATGATAAGGAAGTAGCACTTGTACTATTCCATATATATTATGGTAAGTAGATTCTTAAAAGGGATACTGGAAAAGGAAAGCATGCAAATATACAGAGCTACATATCTTCTTTTTACTTTTGTTTTCACTTTATGTTTTCTCTCTAGCTGATTCTATATGGATTTCATAGCACATCAATATGGATAGTACGCTTGGGTCTTGTTAGAATAAAATGACTATGCATGTGTGAGATCTAAGGCATTGCTAGGACCCAGATAAAGGACCATAGGATTGTGGGGATAAAGCTAGAAGATAGGATACCCACATGTCGTACAATACTATTATTTAAGAAAAAGGGAACTCTGTATGTATAGTTTTCCTAACGTTTTTAGAACAATTTTTTGGGTTTGAAGTTTACATTTAAAGTTTGTATAGTTGTCCTTTAAGGATAAATAAGTTTAGCATATTCTATTCATATTTTATGGATGGAGAAAGAGAAAGTAGCTGCAAACTAGTTATGAACCATGTTTATCCCATCGCATGAATTATAATCTCGAATATGTTTTGTATGTTTGGTGGAAGTGATATGGTTTGCTTCTGATCTTAGGATAAGGGACAAGACTGGTTATGGTGGAAAAGAGATGTTGTAGATAATGTTCAAACACCTTTACTTTCTTGGATTAAGCATGATTTTAACTGAAAGTCCACTATGTAATCTAGGGTGGAGAAGTTTTGTGAACAAGGTTTTAAAACTAGTAGATATAAGCTAATAGGATCTATTGATACTCATATGTAAGGCTTATTATGAGTGCAAAGAATGTTGTAATACAAAGTTCATTTTATAATCATAGAAAGAAGAAACAAACTGATATATGTTAAAGATCCACTTAGTTCATGGTTTCTTGCCTCCAACTTAATGAATATAAATGGTTATGATTGAAAAGTAAAGCTACAATTACTATGAACCCTTTATTGTTATGATATAAGCATGATTTTGATAAGGGATCCATTATATAGAAGTAGAAGGATTTAATGAATGGTATAGGGAGAAGTATACCTAAATAATGGATGTTAAGACTATGATAGGCAGGTTGGACGATTATTGGGAAACTTACTCTAGATTTTTCTCTTTTGTGCAATGGAGTGGAGCTAAACGCGAGCTGAAGATCAAGTCTCCAGAATGTGATCTAGTGGAAAAGTCTTTTAGGTAGGCTACTCATTGTGTGGAAACAATACTATTGATACTAGCAGGCATGGGAGCTAGTCTGCTCTAATATAAAATAGGAAAGACACACCCTTGTGGATTTACACGATTTTAAAGGTCTTACATGGTGAACCCACATACCCATGTTTTGCAAGAAAATTTATGGCATATGGACCCTTTACCATCTCTTTCAATGGCATTCTAGCCAGTCATAACTATGTTTGTCATATAAGAATCTTTTGTTGGTATCACTCATTGATGACTCGAACCCATTCTATAAAAGTAATGTAGACCTTTGAAGGCTTCTGTGATATCAATTAATCACTGTATCTTACATGTAAATAGCATAAATAGTAGTGCAATCAACAATAATTATAAGGTTTGAGTCTCATGTTCTACATCATATTAGGTCCCCTAAAAACTCATGCTACTCCATAATATGATATTAAATACATATATAAAGTATGTTTGCTTTTGGAACTTCTACAAATTCATGCAGTTTTGGAACTTGTATAAATTCATGTTGAGTAAATTTGTAAATGTCAAATTTGCCTAGCTATGAACATTCACAAGATTTAATTGAGTTGATAAATCATAGCAAGTATGATCATCTAACTCCAAACGCAATCTAAACATGTGTTATAGTCATTATTAGAATATGGGACTTTTAAACTATAAAGACCTCATTCTAATCAACACAAAGCACAAGGGAGCTTGGAGGAGTCAAGGTATAGCAACTTTGTGGGTAGTCCAGATGTAATCCATCAAATTCCATCATCCTGGGATAAGCCTATTGAGATATCGAGCTCCACTCGTGATATGCCAGGGTGACCGTTGTGCATTTATGTCATCGACTTGTTAGCTGCAGATGCGGTTGGTACACCGCCCATGAATAATAGCTGGATGACAGCTATCTTTATGTACTCTAGTTAGTGGCTCAGTCAATATGCCACCTAGATTAGTTGAGTTTCATTTGAGACCCACATATAGGGTTCACCTATTCCTTTTGTACTAAGATTCTTTTGGCTTTTACAACTAAGAAGAGGAAAACTATTTTCAACCTCCACCTTTGTGTGTATTCCCCCTTTGTGTATGTGAGAAAGCTGCAAGTGAGACTCCTTACTTCTCTCCCGCTCTCTTCACATGGTATCAGAGCTTGGTTCGTAGTAAGGAGCTCAAGAAAGCAAACCAAGTTCACTGTGTCTTGGTAAGAGGATGAGTGTTGCTTTCCTTTTTGGAGTTTGGGAGCAAATCTTTGTAGGTAGCACAGCTGAAAAGTGCAAGAGTGCACTGTCTCAAATTGAAAAACAGGCAAGGAAACCATTTCCTAGACATGTTCAAGAGAGTAAGAGGCCATTGGAATTAATCCACTCTGATGTGTGGATTACTAAAGTTGCATCTATTGGAGGCTGTCATTATTTTGTCACTTTTATTGATGACTACAGCAGAAAAGTTTGGGTGTATTTTATGAAAAAGAAAAGTAAAGTGTTTGGACATTTCAAAGCTTTTAAAGCTATGGTTGATAAAGAAACAGGCCTACAAATAAAATACTAATGTCAGATGGCGGGGGAGAGTACCTCTCAAATGAGTTTGCAAGGTTCTTGCAGGAGCATGGCATAAAGCAGCAATATTCGTGGTCATATCCCACAGCAAAATGGACTTGCGAAAATGAGAAATAGGCATATTGGAGAGGTATCTCATGCCATGCTCAAGGAAAAAGACCTGCCATATTATTATTGGGCTGAAGCAGTTGCTACAGCAGCTTACATAATGAACATGACTTCACAAAACATGTGTGCCTCAAGATCTATGGAGCACTCTAAGGTGGATGAAACCTATGTGGAAACATGATGAAGAGAGTACTCATGACATGTACCTCAAGTCAATTAGGTTTCAAGATAGATTAGCTTGGACTCATAAAGAGAATCTTGAGATAGTGCAAAGTGCTTGATTGATATTACTTCAAATGAACCTCCCTTTTATAGGTGAGGGTACTTACATCCATATGCTTGCACACATGTGGGATATGTCCTCCATGCCATGTGGCAGCTTGCCCTTTGCTCATACCTTTGCTCTACATGTGCTCATGGCACCACAACTCTCAACAGCTCCCCTTGGTGCCATAATCCTTTGGCTACTGCAAGGTGGTCAGATGTTAGTTACAAATCCATCACCTCCCCTTAGTGCATGCATTGCTACTTAAGGTGGTCAAGTGTGGTTTTTACATGTCAATACCTCCCCTGGGTGCTTTCATAGCTACTCTCAGGTGATATTACAAACATATAGGCAAGGTTGGCAAGGGTTTTTGCTTTTCAATGCTTCATGTCGATGGCGTTTGCTTCTTCGCTTGACGTAGCTTGATGCATGATGCTTTGTTCTTCCATGTGCCTTAATGCTTTCTGTGTGGATGCCATGCTTCGTGCTATGGTCATCTCATGCACTTGTGCTTTCGGCATGCTTATGACATCGATGTTTGCATTCATGCTTTGCTGTATCATTTGTCGCAAAGTTCTTACCATGAGCATTTTTGCTTCAATGGCAGTGTCTAATTGCTAACAATGATTTTGACTTGATAAACGCGTAGAGCTCAAAAATACGATCATTTTTCCTTTTTGGAGCATGTCCAAATTCTTCCTTGATTGCAAGTTACGGCTTGTTGAAGCTTTTGTCTTCGAAGAAGAGGAACCTTTGATGATGTGGCACAGGGATTCACATGCTAAATTCCATACTGTGCTTAACAAGGGCCTCTGTGCCTAGGTGGCACTGTGCCATGTGGCAATCTTTAAACCCAAATAGGTTTAAACACCCATGGTTACACAAATTTTACCATGGTCCAATTGAACCTAACCATTAGCTTAACCAAGGTTCAACTTAACCCCACACAAATCCTACCTTATCTGCCACGTGTCATTTTTCTATGAGACTTTGGAGAAGGAAGGTGATGCAGAGGGTCGTTCTTCTCTGAATTGATCGTCAGACACTACCTTTCACAGGAGCTCTTTCTTTCGGGTGCCATCGTTGTAGGCTCAGGTGCTTTGTGTAGTGCCAATAGAAACTGTAGCCGTTGTTCATGGCTTTGTGGGAGTGGCTTGTTTGTGAAGAGCCGGCTGCGTGTGTGTTCTGATGGAGCATGAAGCACGTTGCTTGAAGGCTAGAGCAAGAAACCGTGTCCACTTCTTGCTCTTGGAGGCTCGTAGAGGCCGCCTTGCCTTGAAGATCATAGAGGGCCATTGAAGCTGGTCGAAGAGCTTGCTTCAGAGTCGTTGCAATCGTTGGTAGGCGTAGAAGCTCATGGATGGTGTTGGAGCTGCTCTACAGGGATTCTTGCTTATCGATGCTGTTGTTGATGAAGGAGCTATTGTTTGAGAATTCGGCATTTGGAGCTACTGTGGGCATACAGTCGTCGTTGTTGGAGAGTCTCTTTGCACGAGAGCTCCTCATTGGAGTGGATGATATTGAAGATGTGCAAAGCAGGGTCGAAGTTCGTCGATGGACTGTTGGAGAGGCATGTGGGCTCGCTCATAGGCTGTCACGTGGGGGAGCGTTGCCACATCTAAGAGTTGTGTTTGAAGAGGCTGATCGTGAGCTCGTCGATGGTTTGAGGCTTGAGAGACTGTTGATGGAGTGTCGCCTCAGCCAAAAAGCCTAGTAAGGAGCTTTGCATGAGCACTTACTAAAGGATGTAGATGGAGGTCTTTACCTCAAAATTATCTGCAGCAGCTTTCTTAAGCTATCTCACTCTAGAGAATAGAAACGAAAGAAGAGTCTCTTGAATCTTAAGGAATTTTACAATCTCAAAGAACATCTCAAAGAACCAACTACCCTTCTCTCTCTCTCTCTCAATGGAGAGTCGAGACCTTCCTCTTTCTCACAAGAAACACTCATGAAATGGATGGACGGAAAATTTCTCTCTCAAGAGATGGAAATTTGTTTTCAATCTAAAACTAAAACTAACCTATGAGAAAAACATAAGTTCCTAAGGTGTGCCTACAACTAATCTAGGAATGGGAGCAATCCTAGTGAACTACTAATGAGCTAAACTAGGAAAGTTAAACCTATGCTCTGATACCATGACAAAACATGTGTGCCTCAAGATCTATGGAGCACTCTAAGGTGGATGAAACCTGTGGAAACATGATGAAGAGAGTGCTCATGACATGTACCTCAAGTCAATTAGGTTCCAAGATAGATCAGCTTGGACTCATAAAGAGAATCTTGAGATAGTGCAAAGTGCTTATTGATATTACTTCAAATGAACCTCCCTTTTATAGGTGAGGGTACTTACATCCATATGCTTGCTCACATGTGGGATATGTCCTCCATGCCATGTGGCAGCTTGCCCTTTGCTCATACCTTTGCTCTAAATGTGCTCATGGTACCACAACTCTCAACATGACTCCCACTGCATACATTTCTAATTCTCATTGAGAAAATGAGAATTAGAAATTTTGGAGATGGTTCATAGGGGCTATAATCTAGATCAACAAGAACTGTGTAAGGTAACTCATGCACTTACACAAGAATTGTGTAAGGTAATTCATGCACTTACATATAGTAACAAATGGGAGGAAAAAGAAAAGGGGTTAAGGGAACCTTAATCTATTTGTTTAAACATTCAAGAAAAGTAAACTCAAATGGGCTAATATCCCTAACTATACGCTAGAAAAATAGCTAGGCCATATAAAGGATAGGAAGTCAAATATCATTGAGGGTTGGTTTCACAAATGTGACAAGGCTTTTGCCACTTATGATGTGGATAATGATGTGATAAAAATCCATGAGGCCACACACATGCTTGCCAAGGTAGCCAATAAGTGGTCCACGTTTCCATGACCCCTAAAGGATAATGAGATCGAGTCCCTAGAGCAAGTGCAAGACAACAAAGGGATTCCTCTAGGAAGGAAATGAAAGTGGGTAACTACTCATAAGTGGTGTTCAACCTGAGCATTGTTGTAATGGTGTGTAGCCTAGCATTTTTGGCTCCACATAATTGAAGCAAACCATTCCAAAAAACACCTCTCTCTCTCTCTCTCTCTCTCTCTCTCTCTCTCTCTCTCTCTCTTACATTCTGTTCTGGTCCAACCTACGAGGCGATTTAATTTTTTCTTCTTGGCCATGTTAAAAAGCACTAAGAAAGTGTTTTTTAAGTGTTGAGAAGTATGGGACCTCTTTGGATGTAATCTCTTTTGCTTCAACTTCAATATAATACTTTTATTGCAAAAATTGTTGTAACTATTACTTCGGTAGTGAATGTGATTCTAAAGAAGCACAAATTGCATATTTTTGCCCTCTTTACAGGTTCATTGCAACCAGAGTGGTTGTTGCACAAGCAATTGTTGCAAAAACTATTGTTATTGTTCTTACTTCGATAGTGAAAATGGTCCTGGTAATAAATAAGGGAGAAATGAAGGGGTGTGAGGGGGTGCCACATGTCGATCATCCAACAGTGCATGGGTGGAGCACGATTGAATGGCCATGACTTAATTTTGCAAGACTAAGGCAGTTATGGAGAAAATCAAGAAGGAAAAAAGAAGAAATAGGAACGGAGGCGATGTCATATGAAGGAGAGAGAGTGAAAGGCCCTTCATGCACCAAATCACGATCCGATTGTGTCAGGGTGAATCTTTAGCGTAGCTCGAAGGCTAGAAGTGATGGTTCACGAAACGATCGAGTGTGCGGCTGTAACAAAGTGCCCCAGGAAAAAGTGCACCAAATTTTGGGATCTCTTTGTTCCGGGCTTGAAAGCAACACAGGTATGGTTGCTGGGTTGCTAAATCACTAAGGAAAGAGGACAGAACCATCAAACCATTGATCTAGTGAAGATTTTGGAGGAAGGATCTTCATTTTCAGTTCAAAACCGAAACTCAGTTCATGCGCAGTAATATTTACACTGGTTTTTGCAAAAACCGGTTGTTGGTTTGCTGGAAATTATATATAGTTTTGGTTTTTATTGAGAATAACTTTTGATCTGTGTGTCGAAACGATATACTGTCTTCTTATCCCAATAATTTTGAGTCGTCATTTGTTCAATCCTGAATAGTAGAGGTCTGTTTATAAAAAAATAAAATTTCCTTTGTTATTTTAGGTGTATGTTGCAGAAACCATATTTATTGAATATCTTTTGAATGGTGTGTTGGATGGAGATGAAATAAAAAGAGACTATAATTTTTTTTTGCCATGAATCAGAATATCAAATTATATTTGGGATTTGAGATGGTTGTTGTGTAGTTTCTTTGTAAAATGCTGCAATCAAGGGCAATTAAAAATAATGTTTTGGATCATATCTTTGTGGAATCAACTCGGAATTGGATGGTGTAAAAAGGAAGTGCTATTTATTTTTTGCAAGGAATAATAATTTTTAATCGGATTTTAGAAAAGATGCATTTAAATGGGGGCTCGTGAGTAAAGTGGCTATATGAGATACATGTAAAAAGGTTGTAATTTTGGTTATAACTTCGTATAATTGTGGGAAGAGTAGGTATTGAAGTGTGAGCTCTCTAGTTGGTGTGAGTGAGAAAGTCTTGGAAGGCATTTGAGTGGATATCCATAAGCATTTTGGACTACATTCCTAGGTTTCTATCTCATTCTTTACCTCTACCTTAGTGCAATAGCCTAATACTTGGCTAGCTCATCCACTTTGATCATGATGGCTTTCCTCTTGGATTTATATGTTGCTTGCTACCATTTGCACTTCTCCTTTATCACCAAGTCCAACTTGTGGTTAGAGCAATCATAAATGAACATACCTATTAGGGGATAATCCATGTGGTTTACTTGGGTTGGTGGTTGGTACATGTGGGAGGGTGAAGCTGAGGCTCACCATGTGACTTTACCAATGCCAAGTCCATGGTGCGATAGGAAACTTGAAAGTCCTCCTTGCCAAGGATAGCTCATAAAATATTCATGGGGGCAAAAAGATTTGAGGTAAACATATCCAACAGCAAGGGGAAGAGGCTCGATAAAAGGGACATCACACTAGTGCTCACTAAAGGTTAGATTTTGTGAGTTTGTGTAGAATGGCACTGGTGCCATTCATATGAATGGCATCAATGCTATTTTTCACATAGAGAATCATAGCACTAACATTGTAATAATTTAGATTTTGGAGAATAACACTTGTATCAATCTCATTCTATTTCAAGGTTAGGTAGATTGGCAACAGTGCCATGCTAAATAGGAGGATGGAAACATATGTAAAATATTTATGATAGATTGGCACCAGTGCCATTCTCCACAAACTCTCATAGATTAGAATGGCATGGGTACCATTCTCCATATGAGAGTGAGGATATGTAGATCCCCAAAACGGGGATGTAAGGGAACAAGCGTTATCAACTTAGGGCAACCCACATTAGGGCTCAATACATATTGTATCATGTTCATCTTATTGGTATGGAGAGTGCACATTTTATCTAGCCAAAGTCTGGTGTCTTCTCTCATCCTCATCACTATGTGTGTCTATTATTGCATTGTGTGTTCAATTTAGCATCGTTGTACAAATCCCTATGCATTTCTTTGCCATGTCAACCATATTTTCTCTACCACAAATAAAGACACCACCACTGAAGGTTACCACTCTAGACATCTATTATGATGGCCTCTGTGATTTTTTAAAAGACTACGTGATGTATTTTGCACATAGCAACCCTAGGTATTATTTTTTGGCATTGTTGGAACTAGGCTACTCTTTAGATTCTCTATATTGGCTCCATGTGGGCCCACTGACCACCCATGTAACTAGCACCATTAGGTTTCTACGTCTAGCTTGGTGTCACCCATAGCTTGGTCCTTGGAGCTTATGGTCCTTGATCCTTGAGTCCTTAAAGACCTAAGTGCCTTGACCTTAGAGCTTAAGACCTACATAGTTAATTATTAAATCTTTTCTATGGTCAAGGATATCCTTGTGCCTGATCTCCATGGTGCAAATGAGACTTTAGCTGTGTGCTTGCCTCATGTTGGCCTAGGCTTACACAAAACTCCATTGGCTCTTTCAACTTGCCCATTTGAGTAGGATGGTATATTCTTAAAGTTTTATGTTTTATGGCCTACATGGCATTAATAGATCCACATCCTCATTAAGAAAATGGAAACAATGCTATGAAACAATCTCCATCAAGGTACAAGATTTGATTGGATCCTGTGAAAAAGGAAGTCAATTACCACCTTACCATTGGTTGTGGGAACTTCTATGGTTTTTGCCGATTTAGTGACATACACGGTAGCAACAATCATATACTTTTTCTTTCTTATGGTACCACAAGAAAAGGATTCACAAAGTCCACATCCCACTTCTTTCTTGTAGTCACAAGAAGTGGAGCCACAAAGTCCACACCCAACGTATAAAAAGTATATATAGAGATTAATAGATCATGCTAGAAAGGTCCTTTTTTCCCAAAGAATTGACAAAATTGCATGCCTTGCAAAGCAACTACATCCTTTAAAAGTATGAGCCAATAATACCCTACATGATATAAAATTTTGATAGTATCGTTAGCAGCCTAATCTCCTCCATAGAACCCATCATAACAATGGGTTATTATCTTCCATACTTCTTTTGGATTAATTTCCCACCTCAAAAACTCAGTCAATCCTTGAAAGGCGCCTTCCCAGACACCCACTGAAGGTTAGATTTTGGAGAATGGCATTGGTGCCAATTTTCATGTGACTGACACTAGTGACATTGGAACGGGTGTCAATCTCATTCTATGTCAATGTTAAGTAGATTGACTATAGTGCCATGCTAAACGGGAAACAGAAAGGTGTACATTGTTGGAAGTGGTATCAGGATAGAGAGACTTTGAGGTCAATAACGATGTTGGAATGAATGATGCAAGGAAGGAGATACAGATAATTAATATGCAAGAGAATATGCCACTTGAATGGGGACAACTGCAAGGAACCTCATTCACAATATATATTTGGAAGTTGTACCAGTCAAGAGCTAGCAAGTTTGAGGTCAACTCAAATCTTGGTGATGTTGAAATTAGTGATGCTTCGAAGAAAGTGGAGACAACTACTACACAAGAAACATGCCATCAAAATTGTGGACAACTTCAAGCAACCTCAATAGCAATGCACTTTTGAAAGTGGTGTCAAGAGCTAGCGACTATCAGGTAAATTTAGATCTTGGTGATGTGCCAAACATAACTGAACACAAAGCACAAGGGAGCTTGGAGGAGTCAAGTCATAGCAACTTTGTGGGCAGTCTAGATGTAATCCATCAAATTCCATCATCTTGGAATAAGCCTGTTGAGATATCGAGCTCCACTCGTGATATGCCAAGCTGACCATTGTGCATTTATGTCACCAACTTGTTAGCTGCAGATGCGGTTGGTACATTGCCCATGAATAATAGCTGGATGATAGCTATCTTTATGTACTCTAGTTAGTGGCTCAGTTAGTATGCCACCTAGGTTAGCTGAGTTTGGTTTGAGACCCACATATAGGATTCACCTATTCCTTTTGTATTAAGAGAGATTCTTTTGGCTTTTACAACTAAGAAGAGGAAAAGTATTTTTAGCCTCCACGTTTGTGTGTATTCCCCCTTTGTGTATGTGAGAAAGCTGCAAGTGAGACTCCTTACTTCTCTCCCACTCTCTTCACATGCTATCAGAGCTTGGTTTGTAGTAAGGAGCTTAAGAAAGCAAACCAAGTTCGCGGTGTCTTGGTAAGAGGAGGAGTGTTGCTTTCCTTTTTGGAGTTTGGGAGCAAATCTTTGTAGGTAGCACAGCCAAAAAGTGCAAGAGTGCACTGTCTCAGCAATTTGGAAAACAGGCAAGGAAACCATTTCCTAGACATGTTCAAGAGACTAAGAGGCCATTGGAATTAATCCACTCTGATGTGTGGATTACTAAAGTTGCATCTATTGGAGGCTATCATTATTTTGTCACTTTTATTGATGACTACAGCAAAACAGTTTGGGTGTATTTTATGAAAAAGAAAAGTAAACTGTTTGGACATTTCAAAGCTTTTAAAGCTATGGTTGAGAAAGAAAAAGGCCTGCAAATAAAATGCTAAGGTCAGATGGAGGGGGAGAGTACCTCTCAAATGAGTTTGCAAGATTCTTGCAGGAGCATGGCATAAAGCAGCAATATTCATGCAGTAATACCCCACAGCAAAATGGACTTGCGGAAAGGAAAAATAGGCATATTGGAGAGGTATCTCGTGCCATGCTCAATGAAAAAAACCTGCCAAATTATTATTGGGCTGAAGCAGTTGCTACAGCAATCTACATAAGGAATAGGACTCCCACTGCAACAATACATGGCATGACACCAGAGGAGAGGTATACTGGTAGGAAACCAGATATTCTCATTTGAAGGTTTTAGGTTGCATTGCCTATGTTCATGTGCCAGATAAGTTGAGATCCAAGTTGGATCCAAAAACTGAGAAGTGCATTTTTATTAGTTATTCTCTGCAGCAGAAAGGGTATAGATGCTATAACCCTTCTACTCGTAAGTTTACAGTGAGCAGAGATGTTTTTGATGAGATGAGCATCTGGTATAAATAGTAAATATGATTGATAACGTAGATGCACAAAATGGTAATGCTACACAGAATTCACAGTAGCAATCACAAAATATTAGTAGACATGTAGTGTCCCCTAACAGTGGTTCACATACTTCACCATAGACAGCAGGCAGATTGAGATCACGAGAACCTCCTCAAAGTAATACAGATAGTGGTATGCAAGTATCACGAAAGAGAAAAGAGAAATTACATCAACCCATGGTTGATGTGAATGCAGGTCACTCTTATGTGGATGGTGAATCCAGTGGCTCAGAACAGAGCCTTTGATGATGAGTTGGGTATTCCTTTTGTTGTTACACCTGGAGTAAGGAAGATAAGGGATGTTTTGAGAGCACTTGGAAGTGAGTTTATTTTGCGCAGGTGTTTCAAAGTTCAGTATCTTATGGATAGGCTGAAATATGATGGATTTATAGCCATTCACTATGCCTATATGGTCATAGTGATACACGAACCAGAACCCACTTCTTTTGAGCAAGCCATGGGAAAAGAAAAATGGGAGAAAGCCATGGATGAAGAAATGGATGCCTTGGAAGCAAATGCTACATGGGAATTGGTGCCTTTGCCTAAAGACAAGAATCCAATTAGCTGCAAGTGGGTTTATAAGATGAAGCACAATGCAAATGATTCTGTGAGCACATACCAGGCAAGATTAGTTGTCAAAGGGTATGCACAGACATATGGCATTGATTATGAAGAAACATTCAGTTGGGTTACAAGGATGGAAACTGTAAGAGCAGTCATTACTATGGCTGCATCAAAGGGATGGTCTTTACATCAGATGGATGTAAAGAATGCCTTCTTGCATGGCAATTTACAAGAAAAGGCCTATATGGAGCAGCCACCAGGTTATGTGCATGCTGTTCATCCTGAGTTTGTTTGTAGGTTGAAGAAAGCCTTGTATGGCTTAAAGCAAGCTCCAAGAGCATGCATGGTCTGATAAGATAGAACAGTATCTTGTCACTATTGGCTTTGAGATTTCCAAGGCAGATTTCTCACTTTATGTGAGAAAAGCATTATGCTGCTTGTCATTTATGTTGATGATTTGATCATCACAGGTCATAGTGATGAAGATATCCTTCATGTGAAAATGCTATTGAAGCACTGCTTGTCATTTATGTTGATGATTTGATCATCACAGGTCATAGTGATGAAGATATCCTTCATGTGAAAATGCTATTGAAGCAGAAGTTTGAGATGAAGGATTTGGGAGAGCTGCGTTATTTCTTGGGCATTGACATGATTAGATCCACAAGTGGGATATGGCTCTTGCAGAGGCAGTATGGATTGGACATGTTGTCTAAATATGGGATGACAGGCTGTAAGCCTATTTCAGTTCCTTTGGAGCAAAATGTGAAGTTGAGCGCAGATGCAAGTGAGCTTCTGAAAGACCCTACTATGTACAGATGCATAGTAGGAGGTTTGATTTATATGACTATTACCAGGCCAAATTTGAGCTATGCTGTTGGGTTGGTAAGTCAGTTTATGCAGGCTCCAAGGAAATCGCATTTGGATGCAGCTAGATGCATACTGACTCCATACTGAGGTATGTGAAGTCCACATTGTAGTATGGACTATTTTATGAGACTGGGGATCAGATACTGTTGCATGGATACATTGATGCTGATTGGGCTGGTAGTATTTCTCATAGACGATCTACCAGTGGATATGTGTTTTCTTTTGGGAGTACTGCACTCACTTGGAGCAGCAAGAAACAGCCTACAGTTGCCTTGTCGAGCACAGAGGTTGAATACAGGGGTGCAGCAATTGCAGCATGTGAGACAGCTTGGTTCCATAAGCTACTTTATGATATGCATCAGTCTATAGATGGGCCAGTTGTCAGTCATTGTGACAACATGAGCAGTATACACTTGGCAAATAACCCAGTCTATCATGCTAGAACAAAACACATTGAGGAGCATTATCACCGTGTGCGAGAGAAGGTTCTAGTAGGTTTTATTGATCTCATTTATGTCAGCATGGAGGATCTGGTAGCTGACATATTCACGAAGGCATTGGGTGCAGACAAGTTGCACAAGTTCAGAGACCTCCTTGGTGTGCAGGAATTGGGATTGAGCTCGAGGGGGAGTGTTGAGATATCGAGCTCCACCACTCGTGATATGCCAGGGTGACCATTGTGCATTTATGTCACCAACTTGTTAGCTGCAGATGCGATTGGTACACCGCCCATGAATAATAGCTGGATGACAGCTATCTTTATGTACTCTAGTTAGTAGCTCAGTTAGTATGCCACCTAGGTTAGCTGAGTTTGGTTTGAGACCCACATATAGGGTTCACCTATTCCTTTTGTACTAAGAGAGATTCTTTTGGCTTTTACAACTAAGAAGAGGAAAACTATTTTTAGCCTCCACATTTGTGTGTATTCCCCCTTTGTGTATGTGAGAAAGCTGCAAGTGAGACTCCTTACTTCTCTCCCACTCTCTTCACAAAGCCAAGGATGACTGTGATATTGGACATGAATGGCTTCCTATTAACCCTTTGCTTGTTCAAGTCACTAATACACATGTCTGCTATGTATGGCCACAATAGTTATATGGTTTTTCGACCTAGGTACATTGAATTTCTAAGGATCTTGCTACAAAAAATTAATGTAGGTATTTGGTCAACATCAATGGAGCATAATGTCATTGAAATGGTAGAAAATCTTCAAATATATGCAAAGGAAAGCCTCCATTTCTTCGTGATATGAGCTCAATAGGGATGCTACTCTTATAGTAACAGGAGGATAAATAGGCCCAACAAGGTTGGTGTTGAGGCTATGTTCAAACCCTTAGCAAAAATATCCATGACATTTGGATATGATGCTAAGAGGACAATACTTATTGATGACTCTCCATATAAGGCTTGTATACAACATGCTTTGAAAACAAATGGATCATCATCTCTATCATCCTCTGGAGGGGGAGAGAGATGTCAAGATCTGAGCAGTAAGAGTATGAACTTGTGTCAGAGGGTCTTCATCTTCATCGTCAGTAGTGGCAGCTCACAACCCAACTGGCATGGTTCTTAGTTTGCTATTTGGCAAGCTTCTAGTAGCGTCTATCCTTCGTGTGACCAAGCTTGTTACAAAAGGTGCACTTGAGGGGCTTGAATGACTTTGTCTTTCCATGTGCTACTGGAGGCCTAGGTTTCCATTTGCTAGTGGAGGCAAGAGCCTCTGTAGTATCTAATGAATAGATCTAAGATTCTTTGTTCCAGCCGAGAAGAAGAGTCACCATATCATCAAAGGTAATCATGGCAAGCCTAAGTATTTCAAGAGTGTGCTCAAAATGAGTGACTCCTTCCATACTCTTCATGAGGACAACCATTTTGTCCTCGTCACTTTAGGCAGGAAAGTTGTTGAACAAGCGATTGCATTTTTACTAAATGTGCACTCAAGGTATCACTATCCTCCATTTTCAACTTATAAAAATGCAACTCTAAGAAAACCTTGGAGTTTGTGATTTTGTTACAAAAAAGATTCTCAAGACTCGCCGAAATTTCCTTGGCCTTCAATTTGAAGTCGACATGACGAATCAAAGTGTCATCGAGGAGGCAAAGCCCGATAATGGCAATAGCCTTTGTGTTGTGTTGCTTCCATATCTTGAGTTGTTGAGAATACTTTGTTGTAGCATAGTCTTGATCATCCTCAATGACATACCATACATTTTGTTTCATGAGAAGTAGCTACACCTTACTTTGCTAAGTAAGGAATCCTTCCCCCGAGAACTTCTCCACAAGCAATAAGGTAAAACAGAGGGAGCTCATTGTGTGTCTCGGGAAACGGTGAGCGAAAAATGATACAAGAAAAAAAACGGGTAAAAAGCGAGCAATCGGATGTAGACTCGCTTTTGTAAATGGCAGGTAGGTGGAGCGAAAAGGCTAGGTCTCTAGAGATGGTGCAAAAATGGCGGGCAAATTGGAGAAAAAATGGTGGGCAGGTTGTAGCAAAGAACGAGCAGAGGACAAGCAGAAATGGTGACTAGGCAGAGAATGGCGGACATAAAAGGGTGATAGTTGGAGTGGACAGAAAGTTGAGGCTGCAACTAAAATTGCCAAGGTTTGTTTAGGCAACCTTGAAGAATCCATTGTTGGAGAAGCCAAAATGTCATTGGAGAAGCTCATTGTTGGAGAAGCTCATTGTTGGAGAAGCCAATTGTCGAGGAAGATGGGTTGAAGGAGAAGGGAGCTCTATCTTGGAGGAGAGGATAGCTACCATTTGTGAGCCTCCCTCATCCTCTAGATTCAGCATGGAGAGTAGGGAAAGAGCTAGACACATGGCTCATATACCACATGTTGGAACTAGATGGAAGGCAAGGTAGTCTAGTCTAAGACGTGAAAGACTAGACAATATAGAAAACATAATGGAAATGGAAATGAGATGCTAGAAAGAAATGAACAACCAAAGGAAAGTATCTACATAACCAAAAGAGGCTTGAGGCTTGATTGATTTGACAAGTGAAAGTACAATGCCATTGTTAGTGATTTTATGTTGCCATTGTCGAGATTTTCTACTACAAAAGAGCAAGTGAAGCCCTCATTTTTTGGATGCGATAAATGGACAAACTTGTTCAAGTGCCATAGCGTTTTAAAGAATGTCAAGTTGTTTAAACACAAACTAGTTGATTGCATGCTTCAACATGATGAGTATGCATATCTCCTCACTTAGTAAGATGATAAACCTTTCAATTTAATGCAAGCGGCCTGCAAAAAGTATATGTTTTGAATTAGAAGCAAAAAAAGGTTTCGAAAGCAAAAGAGAGATACCTCCTCCTGATCATAAGGAGTAGTATGGTGGAAAGAATGACTTAAGAAAATTGTTTGTATGAGCGTTATACTTGTTTTGAAGCATTATAATTAGGGATACCTTAAATAGATGGACTTGAGCAAGAACCATAACCTGCTAATGAAAGTTGAGTCAAAAGTACAAGAATAGGACTAATCACTTGCATGCTACAAAGTGGCAAATATACAAGCCTTCACACTAACTAGGGTGATAGTTTGTTTTGAATACAAAGCAAAAACTCACCTCAATGATGCATAATCCTTGATTATAAGGAGTAGTAGGAAATAAAATGACTTGAGCTAAGGGTTTCCTAAATGGTCTTTGCCTAGCCTGTGAAAGATGTGAAATACTAAGGAGTTATGATAAGGAAGTAGCACTTGTACTATTCCATATATATTATGGTAAGTAGATTCTTAAAAGGGATACTGGAAAAGGAAAGCATGCAAATATACAGAGCTACATATCTTCTTTTTACTTTTGTTTTCACTTTATGTTTTCTCTCTAGCTGATTCTATATGGATTTCATAGCACATCAATATGGATAGTACGCTTGGGTCTTGTTAGAATAAAATGACTATGCATGTGTGAGATCTGAGGCATTGCTAGGACCCAGATAAAGGACCATAGGATTGTGGGGATAAAGCTAGAAGATAGGATACCCACATGTCGTACAATACTATTATTTAAGAAAAAGGGAACTCTGTATGTATAGTTTTCCTAACGTTTTTAGAACAATTTTTTGGGTTTGAAGTTTACATTTAAAGTTTGTATAGTTGTCCTTTAAGGATAAATAAGTTTAGCATATTCTATTCATATTTTATGGATGGAGAAAGAGAAAGTAGCTGCAAACTAGTTATGAACCATGTTTATCCCATCGCATGAATTATAATCTCGAATATGTTTTGTATGTTTGGTGGAAGTGATATGGTTTGCTTCTGATCTTAGGATAAGGGACAAGACTGGTTATGGTGGAAAAGAGATGTTGTAGATAATGTTCAAACACCTTTACTTTCTTGGATTAAGCATGATTTTAACTGAAAGTCCACTATGTAATCTAGGGTGGAGAAGTTTTGTGAACAAGGTTTTAAAACTAGTAGATATAAGCTAATAGGATCTATTGATACTCATATGTAAGGCTTATTATGAGTGCAAAGAATGTTGTAATACAAAGTTCATTTTATAATCATAGAAAGAAGAAACAAACTGATATATGTTAAAGATCCACTTAGTTCATGGTTTCTTGCCTCCAACTTAATGAATATAAATGGTTATGATTGAAAAGTAAAGCTACAATTACTATGAACCCTTTATTGTTATGATATAAGCATGATTTTGATAAGGGATCCATTATATAGAAGTAGAAGGATTTAATGAATGGTATAGGGAGAAGTATACCTAAATAATGGATGTTAAGACTATGATAGGCAGGTTGGACGATTATTGGGAAACTTACTCTAGATTTTTCTCTTTTGTGCAATGGAGTGGAGCTAAACGCGAGCTGAAGATCAAGTCTCCAGAATGTGATCTAGTGGAAAAGTCTTTTAGGTAGGCTACTCATTGTGTGGAAACAATACTATTGATACTAGCAGGCATGGGAGCTAGTCTGCTCTAATATAAAATAGGAAAGACACACCCTTGTGGATTTACACGATTTTAAAGGTCTTACATGGTGAACCCACATACCCATGTTTTGCAAGAAAATTTATGGCATATGGACCCTTTACCATCTCTTTCAATGGCATTCTAGCCAGTCATAACTATGTTTGTCATATAAGAATCTTTTGTTGGTATCACTCATTGATGACTCGAACCCATTCTATAAAAGTAATGTAGACCTTTGAAGGCTTCTGTGATATCAATTAATCACTGTATCTTACATGTAAATAGCATAAATAGTAGTGCAATCAACAATAATTATAAGGTTTGAGTCTCATGTTCTACATCATATTAGGTCCCCTAAAAACTCATGCTACTCCATAATATGATATTAAATACATATATAAAGTATGTTTGCTTTTGGAACTTCTACAAATTCATGCAGTTTTGGAACTTGTATAAATTCATGTTGAGTAAATTTGTAAATGTCAAATTTGCCTAGCTATGAACATTCACAAGATTTAATTGAGTTGATAAATCATAGCAAGTATGATCATCTAACTCCAAACGCAATCTAAACATGTGTTATAGTCATTATTAGAATATGGGACTTTTAAACTATAAAGACCTCATTCTAATCAACACAAAGCACAAGGGAGCTTGGAGGAGTCAAGGTATAGCAACTTTGTGGGTAGTCCAGATGTAATCCATCAAATTCCATCATCCTGGGATAAGCCTATTGAGATATCGAGCTCCACTCGTGATATGCCAGGGTGACCGTTGTGCATTTATGTCATCGACTTGTTAGCTGCAGATGCGGTTGGTACACCGCCCATGAATAATAGCTGGATGACAGCTATCTTTATGTACTCTAGTTAGTGGCTCAGTCAATATGCCACCTAGATTAGTTGAGTTTCATTTGAGACCCACATATAGGGTTCACCTATTCCTTTTGTACTAAGATTCTTTTGGCTTTTACAACTAAGAAGAGGAAAACTATTTTCAACCTCCACCTTTGTGTGTATTCCCCCTTTGTGTATGTGAGAAAGCTGCAAGTGAGACTCCTTACTTCTCTCCCGCTCTCTTCACATGGTATCAGAGCTTGGTTCGTAGTAAGGAGCTCAAGAAAGCAAACCAAGTTCACTGTGTCTTGGTAAGAGGATGAGTGTTGCTTTCCTTTTTGGAGTTTGGGAGCAAATCTTTGTAGGTAGCACAGCTGAAAAGTGCAAGAGTGCACTGTCTCAAATTGAAAAACAGGCAAGGAAACCATTTCCTAGACATGTTCAAGAGAGTAAGAGGCCATTGGAATTAATCCACTCTGATGTGTGGATTACTAAAGTTGCATCTATTGGAGGCTGTCATTATTTTGTCACTTTTATTGATGACTACAGCAGAAAAGTTTGGGTGTATTTTATGAAAAAGAAAAGTAAAGTGTTTGGACATTTCAAAGCTTTTAAAGCTATGGTTGATAAAGAAACAGGCCTACAAATAAAATACTAATGTCAGATGGCGGGGGAGAGTACCTACCTCTCAAATGAGTTTGCAAGGTTCTTGCAGGAGCATGGCATAAAGCAGCAATATTCGTGGTCATATCCCACAGCAAAATGGACTTGCGAAAATGAGAAATAGGCATATTGGAGAGGTATCTCATGCCATGCTCAAGGAAAAAGACCTGCCATATTATTATTGGGCTGAAGCAGTTGCTACAGCAGCTTACATAATGAACATGACTTCACAAAACATGTGTGCCTCAAGATCTATGGAGCACTCTAAGGTGGATGAAACCTATGTGGAAACATGATGAAGAGAGTACTCATGACATGTACCTCAAGTCAATTAGGTTTCAAGATAGATTAGCTTGGACTCATAAAGAGAATCTTGAGATAGTGCAAAGTGCTTGATTGATATTACTTCAAATGAACCTCCCTTTTATAGGTGAGGGTACTTACATCCATATGCTTGCACACATGTGGGATATGTCCTCCATGCCATGTGGCAGCTTGCCCTTTGCTCATACCTTTGCTCTACATGTGCTCATGGCACCACAACTCTCAACAGCTCCCCTTGGTGCCATAATCCTTTGGCTACTGCAAGGTGGTCAGATGTTAGTTACAAATCCATCACCTCCCCTTAGTGCATGCATTGCTACTTAAGGTGGTCAAGTGTGGTTTTTACATGTCAATACCTCCCCTGGGTGCTTTCATAGCTACTCTCAGGTGATATTACAAACATATAGGCAAGGTTGGCAAGGGTTTTTGCTTTTCAATGCTTCATGTCGATGGCGTTTGCTTCTTCGCTTGACGTAGCTTGATGCATGATGCTTTGTTCTTCCATGTGCCTTAATGCTTTCTGTGTGGATGCCATGCTTCGTGCTATGGTCATCTCATGCACTTGTGCTTTCGGCATGCTTATGACATCGATGTTTGCATTCATGCTTTGCTGTATCATTTGTCGCAAAGTTCTTACCATGAGCATTTTTGCTTCAATGGCAGTGTCTAATTGCTAACAATTTTTTTGACTTGATAAACGCGTAGAGCTCAAAAATACGATCATTTTTCCTTTTTGGAGCGTGTCCAAATTCTTCCTTGATTGCAAGTTACGGCTTGTTGAAGCTTTTGTCTTCGAAGAAGAGGAACCTTTGATGATGTGGCACAGGGATTCACATGCTGAATTCCATACTGTGCTTAACAAGGGCCTCTGTGCCTAGGTGGCACTGTGCCATGTGGCAATCTTTAAACCCAAATAGGTTTAAACACCCATGGTTACACAAATTTTACCATGGTCCAATTGAACCTAACCATTAGCTTAACCAAGGTTCAACTTAACCCCACACAAATCCTACCTTATCTGCCACGTGTCATTTTTCTATGAGACTTTGGAGAAGGAAGGTGATGCAGAGGGTCGTTCTTCTCTGAATTGATCGTCAGACACTACCTTTCACAGGAGCTCTTTCTTTCGGGTGCCATCGTTGTAGGCTCAGGTGCTTTGTGTAGTGCCAATAGAAACTGTAGCCGTTGTTCATGGCTTTGTGGGAGTGGCTTGTTTGTGAAGAGCCGGCTGCGTGTGTGTTCTGATGGAGCATGAAGCACGTTGCTTGAAGGCTAGAGCAAGAAACCGTGTCCACTTCTTGCTCTTGGAGGCTCGTAGAGGCCGCCTTGCCTTGAAGATCATAGAGGGCCATTGAAGCTGGTCGAAGAGCTTGCTTCAGAGTCGTTGCAATCGTTGGTAGGCGTAGAAGCTCATGGATGGTGTTGGAGCTGCTCTACAGGGATTCTTGCTTATCGATGCTGTTGTTGATGAAGGAGCTATTGTTTGAGAATTCGGCATTTGGAGCTACTGTGGGCATACAGTCGTCGTTGTTGGAGAGTCTCTTTGCACGAGAGCTCCTCATTGGAGTGGATGATATTGAAGATGTGCAAAGCAGGGTCGAAGTTCGTCGATGGACTGTTGGAGAGGCATGTGGGCTCGCTCATAGGCTGTCACGTGGGGGAGCGTTGCCACATCTAAGAGTTGTGTTTGAAGAGGCTGATCGTGAGCTCGTCGATGGTTTGAGGCTTGAGAGACTGTTGATGGAGTGTCGCCTCAGCCAAAAAGCCTAGTAAGGAGCTTTGCATGAGCACTTACTAAAGGATGTAGATGGAGGTCTTTACCTCAAAATTATCTGCAGCAGCTTTCTTAAGCTATCTCACTCTAGAGAATAGAACCGAAAGAAGAGTCTCTTGAATCTTAAGGAATTTTACAATCTCAAAGAACATCTCAAAGAACCAACTACCCTTCTCTCTCTCTCTCTCAATGGAGAGTCGAGACCTTCCTCTTTCTCACAAGAAACACTCATGAAATGGATGGACGGAAAATTTCTCTCTCAAGAGATGGAAATTTGTTTTCAATCTAAAACTAAAACTAACCTATGAGAAAAACATAAGTTCCTAAGGTGTGCCTACAACTAATCTAGGAATGGGAGCAATCCTAGTGAACTACTAATGAGCTAAACTAGGAAAGTTAAACCTATGCTCTGATACCATGACAAAACATGTGTGCCTCAAGATCTATGGAGCACTCTAAGGTGGATGAAACCTGTGGAAACATGATGAAGAGAGTGCTCATGACATGTACCTCAAGTCAATTAGGTTCCAAGATAGATCAGCTTGGACTCATAAAGAGAATCTTGAGATAGTGCAAAGTGCTTATTGATATTACTTCAAATGAACCTCCCTTTTATAGGTGAGGGTACTTACATCCATATGCTTGCTCACATGTGGGATATGTCCTCCATGCCATGTGGCAGCTTGCCCTTTGCTCATACCTTTGCTCTAAATGTGCTCATGGTACCACAACTCTCAACATGACTCCCACTGCATACATTTCTAATTCTCATTGAGAAAATGAGAATTAGAAATTTTGGAGATGGTTCATAGGGGCTATAATCTAGATCAACAAGAACTGTGTAAGGTAACTCATGCACTTACACAAGAATTGTGTAAGGTAATTCATGCACTTACATATAGTAACAAATGGGAGGAAAAAGAAAAGGGGTTAAGGGAACCTTAATCTATTTGTTTAAACATTCAAGAAAAGTAAACTCAAATGGGCTAATATCCCTAACTATACGCTAGAAAAATAGCTAGGCCATATAAAGGATAGGAAGTCAAATATCATTGAGGGTTGGTTTCACAAATGTGACAAGGCTTTTGCCACTTATGATGTGGATAATGATGTGATAAAAATCCATGAGGCCACACACATGCTTGCCAAGGTAGCCAATAAGTGGTCCACGTTTCCATGACCCCTAAAGGATAATGAGATCGAGTCCCTAGAGCAAGTGCAAGACAACAAAGGGATTCCTCTAGGAAGGAAATGAAAGTGGGTAACTACTCATAAGTGGTGTTCAACCTGAGCATTGTTGTAATGGTGTGTAGCCTAGCATTTTTGGCTCCACATAATTGAAGCAAACCATTCCAAAAAACACCTCTCTCTCTCTCTCTCTCTCTCTCTCTCTCTCTTACATTCTGTTCTGGTCCAACCTACGAGGCGATTTAATTTTTTCTTCTTGGCCATGTTAAAAAGCACTAAGAAAGTGTTTTTTAAGTGTTGAGAAGTATGGGACCTCTTTGGATGTAATCTCTTTTGCTTCAACTTCAATATAATACTTTTATTGCAAAAATTGTTGTAACTATTACTTCGGTAGTGAATGTGATTCTAAAGAAGCACAAATTGCATATTTTTGCCCTCTTTACAGGTTCATTGCAACCAGAGTGGTTGTTGCACAAGCAATTGTTGCAAAAACTATTGTTATTGTTCTTACTTCGATAGTGAAAATGGTCCTGGTAATAAATAAGGGAGAAATGAAGGGGTGTGAGGGGGTGCCACATGTCGATCATCCAACAGTGCATGGGTGGAGCACGATTGAATGGCCATGACTTAATTTTGCAAGACTAAGGCAGTTATGGAGAAAATCAAGAAGGAAAAAAGAAGAAATAGGAACGGAGGCGATGTCATATGAAGGAGAGAGAGTGAAAGGCCCTTCATGCACCAAATCACGATCCGATTGTGTCAGGGTGAATCTTTAGCGTAGCTCGAAGGCTAGAAGTGATGGTTCACGAAACGATCGAGTGTGCGGCTGTAACAAAGTGCCCCAGGAAAAAGTGCACCAAATTTTGGGATCTCTTTGTTCCGGGCTTGAAAGCAACACAGGTATGGTTGCTGGGTTGCTAAATCACTAAGGAAAGAGGACAGAACCATCAAACCATTGATCTAGTGAAGATTTTGGAGGAAGGATCTTCATTTTCAGTTCAAAACCGAAACTCAGTTCATGCGCAGTAATATTTACACTGGTTTTTGCAAAAACCGGTTGTTGGTTTGCTGGAAATTATATATAGTTTTGGTTTTTATTGAGAATAACTTTTGATCTGTGTGTCGAAACGATATACTGTCTTCTTATCCCAATAATTTTGAGTCGTCATTTGTTCAATCCTGAATAGTAGAGGTCTGTTTATAAAAAAATAAAATTTCCTTTGTTATTTTAGGTGTATGTTGCAGAAACCATATTTATTGAATATCTTTTGAATGGTGTGTTGGATGGAGATGAAATAAAAAGAGACTATAATTTTTTTTTGCCATGAATCAGAATATCAAATTATATTTGGGATTTGAGATGGTTGTTGTGTAGTTTCTTTGTAAAATGCTGCAATCAAGGGCAATTAAAAATAATGTTTTGGATCATATCTTTGTGGAATCAACTCGGAATTGGATGGTGTAAAAAGGAAGTGCTATTTATTTTTTGCAAGGAATAATAATTTTTAATCGGATTTTAGAAAAGATGCATTTAAATGGGGGCTCGTGAGTAAAGTGGCTATATGAGATACATGTAAAAAGGTTGTAATTTTGGTTATAACTTCGTATAATTGTGGGAAGAGTAGGTATTGAAGTGTGAGCTCTCTAGTTGGTGTGAGTGAGAAAGTCTTGGAAGGCATTTGAGTGGATATCCATAAGCATTTTGGACTACATTCCTAGGTTTCTATCTCATTCTTTACCTCTACCTTAGTGCAATAGCCTAATACTTGGCTAGCTCATCCACTTTGATCATGATGGCTTTCCTCTTGGATTTATATGTTGCTTGCTACCATTTGCACTTCTCCTTTATCACCAAGTCCAACTTGTGGTTAGAGCAATCATAAATGAACATACCTATTAGGGGATAATCCATGTGGTTTACTTGGGTTGGTGGTTGGTACATGTGGGAGGGTGAAGCTGAGGCTCACCATGTGACTTTACCAATGCCAAGTCCATGGTGCGATAGGAAACTTGAAAGTCCTCCTTGCCAAGGATAGCTCATAAAATATTCATGGGGGCAAAAAGATTTGAGGTAAACATATCCAACAGCAAGGGGAAGAGGCTCGATAAAAGGGACATCACACTAGTGCTCACTAAAGGTTAGATTTTGTGAGTTTGTGTAGAATGGCACTGGTGCCATTCATATGAATGGCATCAATGCTATTTTTCACATAGAGAATCATAGCACTAACATTGTAATAATTTAGATTTTGGAGAATAACACTTGTATCAATCTCATTCTATTTCAAGGTTAGGTAGATTGGCAACAGTGCCATGCTAAATATGCTAAATAGGAGGATGGAAACATATGTAAAATATTTATGATAGATTGGCACCAGTGCCATTCTCCACAAACTCTCATAGATTAGAATGGCATGGGTACCATTCTCCATATGAGAGTGAGGATATGTAGATCCCCAAAACGGGGATGTAAGGGAACAAGCGTTATCAACTTAGGGCAACCCACATTAGGGCTCAATACATATTGTATCATGTTCATCTTATTGGTATGGAGAGTGCACATTTTATCTAGCCAAAGTCTGGTGTCTTCTCTCATCCTCATCACTATGTGTGTCTATTATTGCATTGTGTGTTCAATTTAGCATCGTTGTACAAATCCCTATGCATTTCTTTGCCATGTCAACCATATTTTCTCTACCACAAATAAAGACACCACCACTGAAGGTTACCACTCTAGACATCTATTATGATGGCCTCTGTGATTTTTTAAAAGACTACGTGATGTATTTTGCACATAGCAACCCTAGGTATTATTTTTTGGCATTGTTGGAACTAGGCTACTCTTTAGATTCTCTATATTGGCTCCATGTGGGCCCACTGACCACCCATGTAACTAGCACCATTAGGTTTCTACGTCTAGCTTGGTGTCACCCATAGCTTGGTCCTTGGAGCTTATGGTCCTTGATCCTTGAGTCCTTAAAGACCTAAGTGCCTTGACCTTAGAGCTTAAGACCTACATAGTTAATTATTAAATCTTTTCTATGGTCAAGGATATCCTTGTGCCTGATCTCCATGGTGCAAATGAGACTTTAGCTGTGTGCTTGCCTCATGTTGGCCTAGGCTTACACAAAACTCCATTGGCTCTTTCAACTTGCCCATTTGAGTAGGATGGTATATTCTTGAAGTTTTATGTTTTATGGCCTACATGGCATTAATAGATCCACATCCTCATTAAGAAAATGGAAACAATGCTATGAAACAATCTCCATCAAGGTACAAGATTTGATTGGATCCTGTGAAAAAGGAAGTCAATTACCACCTTACCATTGGTTGTGGGAACTTCTATGGTTTTTGCCGATTTAGTGACATACACGGTAGCAACAATCATATACTTTTTCTTTCTTATGGTACCACAAGAAAAGGATTCACAAAGTCCACATCCCACTTCTTTCTTGTAGTCACAAGAAGTGGAGCCACAAAGTCCACACCCAACGTATAAAAAGTATATATAGAGATTAATAGATCATGCTAGAAAGGTCCTTTTTTCCCAAAGAATTGACAAAATTGCATGCCTTGCAAAGCAACTACATCCTTTAAAAGTATGAGCCAATAATACCCTACATGATATAAAATTTTGATAGTATCGTTAGCAGCCTAATCTCCTCCATAGAACCCATCATAACAATGGGTTATTATCTTCCATACTTCTTTTGGATTAATTTCCCACCTCAAAAACTCAGTCAATCCTTGAAAGGCGCCTTCCCAGACACCCACTGAAGGTTAGATTTTGGAGAATGGCATTGGTGCCAATTTTCATGTGACTGACACTAGTGACATTGGAACGGGTGTCAATCTCATTCTATGTCAATGTTAAGTAGATTGACTATAGTGCCATGCTAAACGGGAAACAGAAAGGTGTACATTGTTGGAAGTGGTATCAGGATAGAGAGACTTTGAGGTCAATAACGATGTTGGAATGAATGATGCAAGGAAGGAGATACAGATAATTAATATGCAAGAGAATATGCCACTTGAATGGGGACAACTGCAAGGAACCTCATTCACAATATATATTTGGAAGTTGTACCAGTCAAGAGCTAGCAAGTTTGAGGTCAACTCAAATCTTGGTGATGTTGAAATTAGTGATGCTTCGAAGAAAGTGGAGACAACTACTACACAAGAAACATGCCATCAAAATTGTGGACAACTTCAAGCAACCTCAATAGCAATGCACTTTTGAAAGTGGTGTCAAGAGCTAGCGACTATCAGGTAAATTTAGATCTTGGTGATGTGCCAAACATAACTGAACACAAAGCACAAGGGAGCTTGGAGGAGTCAAGTCATAGCAACTTTGTGGGCAGTCTAGATGTAATCCATCAAATTCCATCATCTTGGAATAAGCCTGTTGAGATATCGAGCTCCACTCGTGATATGCCAAGCTGACCATTGTGCATTTATGTCACCAACTTGTTAGCTGCAGATGCGGTTGGTACATTGCCCATGAATAATAGCTGGATGATAGCTATCTTTATGTACTCTAGTTAGTGGCTCAGTTAGTATGCCACCTAGGTTAGCTGAGTTTGGTTTGAGACCCACATATAGGATTCACCTATTCCTTTTGTATTAAGAGAGATTCTTTTGGCTTTTACAACTAAGAAGAGGAAAAGTATTTTTAGCCTCCACGTTTGTGTGTATTCCCCCTTTGTGTATGTGAGAAAGCTGCAAGTGAGACTCCTTACTTCTCTCCCACTCTCTTCACATGCTATCAGAGCTTGGTTTGTAGTAAGGAGCTTAAGAAAGCAAACCAAGTTCGCGGTGTCTTGGTAAGAGGAGGAGTGTTGCTTTCCTTTTTGGAGTTTGGGAGCAAATCTTTGTAGGTAGCACAGCCAAAAAGTGCAAGAGTGCACTGTCTCAGCAATTTGGAAAACAGGCAAGGAAACCATTTCCTAGACATGTTCAAGAGACTAAGAGGCCATTGGAATTAATCCACTCTGATGTGTGGATTACTAAAGTTGCATCTATTGGAGGCTATCATTATTTTGTCACTTTTATTGATGACTACAGCAAAAAAGTTTGGGTGTATTTTATGAAAAAGAAAAGTAAACTGTTTGGACATTTCAAAGCTTTTAAAGCTATGGTTGAGAAAGAAAAAGGCCTGCAAATAAAATGCTAAGGTCAGATGGAGGGGGAGAGTACCTCTCAAATGAGTTTGCAAGATTCTTGCAGGAGCATGGCATAAAGCAGCAATATTCATGCAGTAATACCCCACAGCAAAATGGACTTGCGGAAAGGAAAAATAGGCATATTGGAGAGGTATCTCGTGCCATGCTCAATGAAAAAAACCTGCCAAATTATTATTGGGCTGAAGCAGTTGCTACAGCAATCTACATAAGGAATAGGACTCCCACTGCAACAATACATGGCATGACACCAGAGGAGAGGTATACTGGTAGGAAACCAGATATTCTCATTTGAAGGTTTTAGGTTGCATTGCCTATGTTCATGTGCCAGATAAGTTGAGATCCAAGTTGGATCCAAAAACTGAGAAGTGCATTTTTATTAGTTATTCTCTGCAGCAGAAAGGGTATAGATGCTATAACCCTTCTACTCGTAAGTTTACAGTGAGCAGAGATGTTTTTGATGAGATGAGCATCTGGTATAAATAGTAAATATGATTGATAATGTAGATGCACAAAATGGTAATGCTACACAGAATTCACAGTAGCAATCACAAAATATTAGTAGACATGTAGTGTCCCCTAACAGTGGTTCACATACTTCACCATAGACAGCAGGCAGATTGAGATCACGAGAACCTCCTCAAAGTAATACAGATAGTGGTATGCAAGTATCACGAAAGAGAAAAGAGAAATTACATCAACCCATGGTTGATGTGAATGCAGGTCACTCTTATGTGGATGGTGAATCCAGTGGCTCAGAACAGAGCCTTTGATGATGAGTTGGGTATTCCTTTTGTTGTTACACCTGGAGTAAGGAAGATAAGGGATGTTTTGAGAGCACTTGGAAGTGAGTTTATTTTGCGCAGGTGTTTCAAAGTTCAGTATCTTATGGATAGGCTGAAATATGATGGATTTATAGCCATTCACTATGCCTATATGGTCATAGTGATACACGAACCAGAACCCACTTCTTTTGAGCAAGCCATGGGAAAAGAAAAATGGGAGAAAGCCATGGATGAAGAAATGGATGCCTTGGAAGCAAATGCTACATGGGAATTGGTGCCTTTGCCTAAAGACAAGAATCCAATTAGCTGCAAGTGGGTTTATAAGATGAAGCACAATGCAAATGATTCTGTGAGCACATACCAGGCAAGATTAGTTGTCAAAGGGTATGCACAGACATATGGCATTGATTATGAAGAAACATTCAGTTGGGTTACAAGGATGGAAACTGTAAGAGCAGTCATTACTATGGCTGCATCAAAGGGATGGTCTTTACATCAGATGGATGTAAAGAATGCCTTCTTGCATGGCAATTTACAAGAAAAGGCCTATATGGAGCAGCCACCAGGTTATGTGCATGCTGTTCATCCTGAGTTTGTTTGTAGGTTGAAGAAAGCCTTGTATGGCTTAAAGCAAGCTCCAAGAGCATGCATGGTCTGATAAGATAGAACAGTATCTTGTCACTATTGGCTTTGAGATTTCCAAGGCAGATTTCTCACTTTATGTGAGAAAAGCATTATGCTGCTTGTCATTTATGTTGATGATTTGATCATCACAGGTCATAGTGATGAAGATATCCTTCATGTGAAAATGCTATTGAAGCACTGCTTGTCATTTATGTTGATGATTTGATCATCACAGGTCATAGTGATGAAGATATCCTTCATGTGAAAATGCTATTGAAGCAGAAGTTTGAGATGAAGGATTTGGGAGAGCTGCGTTATTTCTTGGGCATTGACGTGATTAGATCCACAAGTGGGATATGGCTCTTGCAGAGGCAGTATGGATTGGACATGTTGTCTAAATATGGGATGACAGGCTGTAAGCCTATTTCAGTTCCTTTGGAGCAAAATGTGAAGTTGAGCGCAGATGCAAGTGAGCTTCTGAAAGACCCTACTATGTACAGATGCATAGTAGGAGGTTTGATTTATATGACTATTACCAGGCCAAATTTGAGCTATGCTGTTGGGTTGGTAAGTCAGTTTATGCAGGCTCCAAGGAAATCGCATTTGGATGCGGCTAGATGCATACTGACTCCATACTGAGGTATGTGAAGTCCACATTGTAGTATGGACTATTTTATGAGACTGGGGATCAGATACTGTTGCATGGATACACTGATGCTGATTGGGCTGGTAGTATTTCTCATAGACGATCTACCAGTGGATATGTGTTTTCTTTTGGGAGTACTGCACTCACTTGGAGCAGCAAGAAACAGCCTACAGTTGCCTTGTCGAGCACAGAGGTTGAATACAGGGGTGCAGCAATTGCAGCATGTGAGACAGCTTGGTTCCATAAGCTACTTTATGATATGCATCAGTCTATAGATGGGCCAGTTGTCAGTCATTGTGACAACATGAGCAGTATACACTTGGCAAATAACCCAGTCTATCATGCTAGAACAAAACACATTGAGGAGCATTATCACCGTGTGCGAGAGAAGGTTCTAGTAGGTTTTATTGATCTCATTTATGTCAGCATGGAGGATCTGGTAGCTGACATATTCACGAAGGCATTGGGTGCAGACAAGTTGCACAAGTTCAGAGACCTCCTTGGTGTGCAGGAATTGGGATTGAGCTCGAGGGGGAGTGTTGAGATATCGAGCTCCACCACTCGTGATATGCCAGGGTGACCATTGTGCATTTATGTCACCAACTTGTTAGCTGCAGATGCGATTGGTACACCGCCCATGAATAATAGCTGGATGACAGCTATCTTTATGTACTCTAGTTAGTAGCTCAGTTAGTATGCCACCTAGGTTAGCTGAGTTTGGTTTGAGACCCACATATAGGGTTCACCTATTCCTTTTGTACTAAGAGAGATTCTTTTGGCTTTTACAACTAAGAAGAGGAAAACTATTTTTAGCCTCCACATTTGTGTGTATTCCCCCTTTGTGTATGTGAGAAAGCTGCAAGTGAGACTCCTTACTTCTCTCCCACTCTCTTCACAAAGCCAAGGATGACTGTGATATTGGACATGAATGGCTTCCTATTAACCCTTTGCTTGTTCAAGTCACTAATACACATGTCTGCTATGTATGGCCACAATAGTTATATGGTTTTTCGACCTAGGTACATTGAATTTCTAAGGATCTTGCTACAAAAAATTAATGTAGGTATTTGGTCAACATCAATGGAGCATAATGTCATTGAAATGGTAGAAAATCTTCAAATATATGCAAAGGAAAGCCTCCATTTCTTCGTGATATGAGCTCAATAGGGATGCTACTCTTATAGTAACAGGAGGATAAATAGGCCCAACAAGGTTGGTGTTGAGGCTATGTTCAAACCCTTAGCAAAAATATCCATGACATTTGGATATGATGCTAAGAGGACAATACTTATTGATGACTCTCCATATAAGGCTTGTATACAACATGCTTTGAAAACAAATGGATCATCATCTCTATCATCCTCTGGAGGGGGAGAGAGATGTCAAGATCTGAGCAGTAAGAGTATGAACTTGTGTCAGAGGGTCTTCATCTTCATCGTCAGTAGTGGCAGCTCACAACCCAACTGGCATGGTTCTTAGTTTGCTATTTGGCAAGCTTCTAGTAGCGTCTATCCTTCGTGTGACCAAGCTTGTTACAAAAGGTGCACTTGAGGGGCTTGAATGACTTTGTCTTTCCATGTGCTACTGGAGGCCTAGGTTTCCATTTGCTAGTGGAGGCAAGAGCCTCTGTAGTATCTAATGAATAGATCTAAGATTCTTTGTTCCAGCCGAGAAGAAGAGTCACCATATCATCAAAGGTAATCATGGCAAGCCTAAGTATTTCAAGAGTGTGCTCAAAATGAGTGACTCCTTCCATACTCTTCATGAGGACAACCATTTTGTCCTCGTCACTTTAGGCGGGAAAGTTGTTGAACAAGCGATTGCATTTTTACTAAATGTGCACTCAAGGTATCACTATCCTCCATTTTCAACTTATAAAAATGCAACTCTAAGAAAACCTTGGAGTTTGTGATTTTGTTACAAAAAAGATTCTCAAGACTCGCCGAAATTTCCTTGGCCTTCAATTTGAAGTCGACATGACGAATCAAAGTGTCATCGAGGAGGCAAAGCCCGATAATGGCAATAGCCTTTGTGTTGTGTTGCTTCCATATCTTGAGTTGTTGAGAATACTTTGTTGTAGCATAGTCTTGATCATCCTCAATGACATACCATACATTTTGTTTCATGAGAAGTAGCTACACCTTACTTTGCTAAGTAAGGAATCCTTCCCCCGAGAACTTCTCCACAAGCAATAAGGTAAAACAGAGGGAGCTCATTGTGTGTCTCGGGAAACGGTGAGCGAAAAATGATACAAGAAAAAAAACGGGTAAAAAGCGAGCAATCGGATGTAGACTCGCTTTTGTAAATGGCAGGTAGGTGGAGCGAAAAGGCTAGGTCTCTAGAGATGGTGCAAAAATGGCGGGCAAATTGGAGAAAAAATGGTGGGCAGGTTGTAGCAAAGAACGAGCAGAGGACAAGCAGAAATGGTGACTAGGCAGAGAATGGCGGACATAAAAGGGTGATAGTTGGAGTGGACAGAAAGTTGAGGCTGCAACTAAAATTGCCAAGGTTTGTTTAGGCAACCTTGAAGAATCCATTGTTGGAGAAGCCAAAATGTCATTGGAGAAGCTCATTGTTGGAGAAGCTCATTGTTGGAGAAGCCAATTGTCGAGGAAGATGGGTTGAAGGAGAAGGGAGCTCTATCTTGGAGGAGAGGATAGCTACCATTTGTGAGCCTCCCTCATCCTCTAGATTCAGCATGGAGAGTAGGGAAAGAGCTAGACACATGGCTCATATACCACATGTTGGAACTAGATGGAAGGCAAGGTAGTCTAGTCTAAGACGTGAAAGACTAGACAATATAGAAAACATAATGGAAATGGAAATGAGATGCTAGAAAGAAATGAACAACCAAAGGAAAGTATCTACATAACCAAAAGAGGCTTGAGGCTTGATTGATTTGACAAGTGAAAGTACAATGCCATTGTTAGTGATTTTATGTTGCCATTGTCGAGATTTTCTACTACAAAAGAGCAAGTGAAGCCCTCATTTTTTGGATGCGATAAATGGACAAACTTGTTCAAGTGCCATAGCGTTTTAAAGAATGTCAAGTTGTTTAAACACAAACTAGTTGATTGCATGCTTCAACATGATGAGTATGCATATCTCCTCACTTAGTAAGATGATAAACCTTTCAATTTAATGCAAGCGGCCTGCAAAAAGTATATGTTTTGAATTAGAAGCAAAAAAAGGTTTCGAAAGCAAAAGAGAGATACCTCCTCCTGATCATAAGGAGTAGTATGGTGGAAAGAATGACTTAAGAAAATTGTTTGTATGAGCGTTATACTTGTTTTGAAGCATTATAATTAGGGATACCTTAAATAGATGGACTTGAGCAAGAACCATAACCTGCTAATGAAAGTTGAGTCAAAAGTACAAGAATAGGACTAATCACTTGCATGCTACAAAGTGGCAAATATACAAGCCTTCACACTAACTAGGGTGATAGTTTGTTTTGAATACAAAGCAAAAACTCACCTCAATGATGCATAATCCTTGATTATAAGGAGTAGTAGGAAATAAAATGACTTGAGCTAAGGGTTTCCTAAATGGTCTTTGCCTAGCCTGTGAAAGATGTGAAATACTAAGGAGTTATGATAAGGAAGTAGCACTTGTACTATTCCATATATATTATGGTAAGTAGATTCTTAAAAGGGATACTGGAAAAGGAAAGCATGCAAATATACAGAGCTACATATCTTCTTTTTACTTTTGTTTTCACTTTATGTTTTCTCTCTAGCTGATTCTATATGGATTTCATAGCACATCAATATGGATAGTACGCTTGGGTCTTGTTAGAATAAAATGACTATGCATGTGTGAGATCTGAGGCATTGCTAGGACCCAGATAAAGGACCATAGGATTGTGGGGATAAAGCTAGAAGATAGGATACCCACATGTCGTACAATACTATTATTTAAGAAAAAGGGAACTCTGTATGTATAGTTTTCCTAACGTTTTTAGAACAATTTTTTGGGTTTGAAGTTTACATTTAAAGTTTGTATAGTTGTCCTTTAAGGATAAATAAGTTTAGCATATTCTATTCATATTTTATGGATGGAGAAAGAGAAAGTAGCTGCAAACTAGTTATGAACCATGTTTATCCCATCGCATGAATTATAATCTCGAATATGTTTTGTATGTTTGGTGGAAGTGATATGGTTTGCTTCTGATCTTAGGATAAGGGACAAGACTGGTTATGGTGGAAAAGAGATGTTGTAGATAATGTTCAAACACCTTTACTTTCTTGGATTAAGCATGATTTTAACTGAAAGTCCACTATGTAATCTAGGGTGGAGAAGTTTTGTGAACAAGGTTTTAAAACTAGTAGATATAAGCTAATAGGATCTATTGATACTCATATGTAAGGCTTATTATGAGTGCAAAGAATGTTGTAATACAAAGTTCATTTTATAATCATAGAAAGAAGAAACAAACTGATATATGTTAAAGATCCACTTAGTTCATGGTTTCTTGCCTCCAACTTAATGAATATAAATGGTTATGATTGAAAAGTAAAGCTACAATTACTATGAACCCTTTATTGTTATGATATAAGCATGATTTTGATAAGGGATCCATTATATAGAAGTAGAAGGATTTAATGAATGGTATAGGGAGAAGTATACCTAAATAATGGATGTTAAGACTATGATAGGCAGGTTGGACGATTATTGGGAAACTTACTCTAGATTTTTCTCTTTTGTGCAATGGAGTGGAGCTAAACGCGAGCTGAAGATCAAGTCTCCAGAATGTGATCTAGTGGAAAAGTCTTTTAGGTAGGCTACTCATTGTGTGGAAACAATACTATTGATACTAGCAGGCATGGGAGCTAGTCTGCTCTAATATAAAATAGGAAAGACACACCCTTGTGGATTTACACGATTTTAAAGGTCTTACATGGTGAACCCACATACCCATGTTTTGCAAGAAAATTTATGGCATATGGACCCTTTACCATCTCTTTCAATGGCATTCTAGCCAGTCATAACTATGTTTGTCATATAAGAATCTTTTGTTGGTATCACTCATTGATGACTCGAACCCATTCTATAAAAGTAATGTAGACCTTTGAAGGCTTCTGTGATATCAATTAATCACTGTATCTTACATGTAAATAGCATAAATAGTAGTGCAATCAACAATAATTATAAGGTTTGAGTCTCATGTTCTACATCATATTAGGTCCCCTAAAAACTCATGCTACTCCATAATATGATATTAAATACATATATAAAGTATGTTTGCTTTTGGAACTTCTACAAATTCATGCAGTTTTGGAACTTGTATAAATTCATGTTGAGTAAATTTGTAAATGTCAAATTTGCCTAGCTATGAACATTCACAAGATTTAATTGAGTTGATAAATCATAGCAAGTATGATCATCTAACTCCAAACGCAATCTAAACATGTGTTATAGTCATTATTAGAATATGGGACTTTTAAACTATAAAGACCTCATTCTAATCAACACAAAGCACAAGGGAGCTTGGAGGAGTCAAGGTATAGCAACTTTGTGGGTAGTCCAGATGTAATCCATCAAATTCCATCATCCTGGGATAAGCCTATTGAGATATCGAGCTCCACTCGTGATATGCCAGGGTGACCGTTGTGCATTTATGTCATCGACTTGTTAGCTGCAGATGCGGTTGGTACACCGCCCATGAATAATAGCTGGATGACAGCTATCTTTATGTACTCTAGTTAGTGGCTCAGTCAATATGCCACCTAGATTAGTTGAGTTTCATTTGAGACCCACATATAGGGTTCACCTATTCCTTTTGTACTAAGATTCTTTTGGCTTTTACAACTAAGAAGAGGAAAACTATTTTCAACCTCCACCTTTGTGTGTATTCCCCCTTTGTGTATGTGAGAAAGCTGCAAGTGAGACTCCTTACTTCTCTCCCGCTCTCTTCACATGGTATCAGAGCTTGGTTCGTAGTAAGGAGCTCAAGAAAGCAAACCAAGTTCACTGTGTCTTGGTAAGAGGATGAGTGTTGCTTTCCTTTTTGGAGTTTGGGAGCAAATCTTTGTAGGTAGCACAGCTGAAAAGTGCAAGAGTGCACTGTCTCAAATTGAAAAACAGGCAAGGAAACCATTTCCTAGACATGTTCAAGAGAGTAAGAGGCCATTGGAATTAATCCACTCTGATGTGTGGATTACTAAAGTTGCATCTATTGGAGGCTGTCATTATTTTGTCACTTTTATTGATGACTACAGCAGAAAAGTTTGGGTGTATTTTATGAAAAAGAAAAGTAAAGTGTTTGGACATTTCAAAGCTTTTAAAGCTATGGTTGATAAAGAAACAGGCCTACAAATAAAATACTAATGTCAGATGGCGGGGGAGAGTACCTCTCAAATGAGTTTGCAAGGTTCTTGCAGGAGCATGGCATAAAGCAGCAATATTCGTGGTCATATCCCACAGCAAAATGGACTTGCGAAAATGAGAAATAGGCATATTGGAGAGGTATCTCATGCCATGCTCAAGGAAAAAGACCTGCCATATTATTATTGGGCTGAAGCAGTTGCTACAGCAGCTTACATAATGAACATGACTTCACAAAACATGTGTGCCTCAAGATCTATGGAGCACTCTAAGGTGGATGAAACCTATGTGGAAACATGATGAAGAGAGTACTCATGACATGTACCTCAAGTCAATTAGGTTTCAAGATAGATTAGCTTGGACTCATAAAGAGAATCTTGAGATAGTGCAAAGTGCTTGATTGATATTACTTCAAATGAACCTCCCTTTTATAGGTGAGGGTACTTACATCCATATGCTTGCACACATGTGGGATATGTCCTCCATGCCATGTGGCAGCTTGCCCTTTGCTCATACCTTTGCTCTACATGTGCTCATGGCACCACAACTCTCAACAGCTCCCCTTGGTGCCATAATCCTTTGGCTACTGCAAGGTGGTCAGATGTTAGTTACAAATCCATCACCTCCCCTTAGTGCATGCATTGCTACTTAAGGTGGTCAAGTGTGGTTTTTACATGTCAATACCTCCCCTGGGTGCTTTCATAGCTACTCTCAGGTGATATTACAAACATATAGGCAAGGTTGGCAAGGGTTTTTGCTTTTCAATGCTTCATGTCGATGGCGTTTGCTTCTTCGCTTGACGTAGCTTGATGCATGATGCTTTGTTCTTCCATGTGCCTTAATGCTTTCTGTGTGGATGCCATGCTTCGTGCTATGGTCATCTCATGCACTTGTGCTTTCGGCATGCTTATGACATCGATGTTTGCATTCATGCTTTGCTGTATCATTTGTCGCAAAGTTCTTACCATGAGCATTTTTGCTTCAATGGCAGTGTCTAATTGCTAACAATGATTTTGACTTGATAAACGCGTAGAGCTCAAAAATACGATCATTTTTCCTTTTTGGAGCGTGTCCAAATTCTTCCTTGATTGCAAGTTACGGCTTGTTGAAGCTTTTGTCTTCGAAGAAGAGGAACCTTTGATGATGTGGCACAGGGATTCACATGCTGAATTCCATACTGTGCTTAACAAGGGCCTCTGTGCCTAGGTGGCACTGTGCCATGTGGCAATCTTTAAACCCAAATAGGTTTAAACACCCATGGTTACACAAATTTTACCATGGTCCAATTGAACCTAACCATTAGCTTAACCAAGGTTCAACTTAACCCCACACAAATCCTACCTTATCTGCCACGTGTCATTTTTCTATGAGACTTTGGAGAAGGAAGGTGATGCAGAGGGTCGTTCTTCTCTGAATTGATCGTCAGACACTACCTTTCACAGGAGCTCTTTCTTTCGGGTGCCATCGTTGTAGGCTCAGGTGCTTTGTGTAGTGCCAATAGAAACTGTAGCCGTTGTTCATGGCTTTGTGGGAGTGGCTTGTTTGTGAAGAGCCGACTGCGTGTGTGTTCTGATGGAGCATGAAGCACGTTGCTTGAAGGCTAGAGCAAGAAACCGTGTCCACTTCTTGCTCTTGGAGGCTCGTAGAGGCCGCCTTGCCTTGAAGATCATAGAGGGCCATTGAAGCTGGTCGAAGAGCTTGCTTCAGAGTCGTTGCAATCGTTGGTAGGCGTAGAAGCTCATGGATGGTGTTGGAGCTGCTCTACAGGGATTCTTGCTTATCGATGCTGTTGTTGATGAAGGAGCTATTGTTTGAGAATTCGGCATTTGGAGCTACTGTGGGCATACAGTCGTCGTTGTTGGAGAGTCTCTTTGCACGAGAGCTCCTCATTGGAGTGGATGATATTGAAGATGTGCAAAGCAGGGTCGAAGTTCGTCGATGGACTGTTGGAGAGGCATGTGGGCTCGCTCATAGGCTGTCACGTGGGGGAGCGTTGCCACATCTAAGAGTTGTGTTTGAAGAGGCTGATCGTGAGCTCGTCGATGGTTTGAGGCTTGAGAGACTGTTGATGGAGTGTCGCCTCAGCCAAAAAGCCTAGTAAGGAGCTTTGCATGAGCACTTACTAAAGGATGTAGATGGAGGTCTTTACCTCAAAATTATCTGCAGCAGCTTTCTTAAGCTATCTCACTCTAGAGAATAGAACCGAAAGAAGAGTCTCTTGAATCTTAAGGAATTTTACAATCTCAAAGAACATCTCAAAGAACCAACTACCCTTCTCTCTCTCTCTCTCAATGGAGAGTCGAGACCTTCCTCTTTCTCACAAGAAACACTCATGAAATGGATGGACGGAAAATTTCTCTCTCAAGAGATGGAAATTTGTTTTCAATCTAAAACTAAAACTAACCTATGAGAAAAACATAAGTTCCTAAGGTGTGCCTACAACTAATCTAGGAATGGGAGCAATCCTAGTGAACTACTAATGAGCTAAACTAGGAAAGTTAAACCTATGCTCTGATACCATGACAAAACATGTGTGCCTCAAGATCTATGGAGCACTCTAAGGTGGATGAAACCTGTGGAAACATGATGAAGAGAGTGCTCATGACATGTACCTCAAGTCAATTAGGTTCCAAGATAGATCAGCTTGGACTCATAAAGAGAATCTTGAGATAGTGCAAAGTGCTTATTGATATTACTTCAAATGAACCTCCCTTTTATAGGTGAGGGTACTTACATCCATATGCTTGCTCACATGTGGGATATGTCCTCCATGCCATGTGGCAGCTTGCCCTTTGCTCATACCTTTGCTCTAAATGTGCTCATGGTACCACAACTCTCAACATGACTCCCACTGCATACATTTCTAATTCTCATTGAGAAAATGAGAATTAGAAATTTTGGAGATGGTTCATAGGGGCTATAATCTAGATCAACAAGAACTGTGTAAGGTAACTCATGCACTTACACAAGAATTGTGTAAGGTAATTCATGCACTTACATATAGTAACAAATGGGAGGAAAAAGAAAAGGGGTTAAGGGAACCTTAATCTATTTGTTTAAACATTCAAGAAAAGTAAACTCAAATGGGCTAATATCCCTAACTATACGCTAGAAAAATAGCTAGGCCATATAAAGGATAGGAAGTCAAATATCATTGAGGGTTGGTTTCACAAATGTGACAAGGCTTTTGCCACTTATGATGTGGATAATGATGTGATAAAAATCCATGAGGCCACACACATGCTTGCCAAGGTAGCCAATAAGTGGTCCACGTTTCCATGACCCCTAAAGGATAATGAGATCGAGTCCCTAGAGCAAGTGCAAGACAACAAAGGGATTCCTCTAGGAAGGAAATGAAAGTGGGTAACTACTCATAAGTGGTGTTCAACCTGAGCATTGTTGTAATGGTGTGTAGCCTAGCATTTTTGGCTCCACATAATTGAAGCAAACCATTCCAAAAAACACCTCTCTCTCTCTCTCTCTCTCTCTCTCTCTCTCTCTCTCTCTCTCTTACATTCTGTTCTGGTCCAACCTACGAGGCGATTTAATTTTTTCTTCTTGGCCATGTTAAAAAGCACTAAGAAAGTGTTTTTTAAGTGTTGAGAAGTATGGGACCTCTTTGGATGTAATCTCTTTTGCTTCAACTTCAATATAATACTTTTATTGCAAAAATTGTTGTAACTATTACTTCGGTAGTGAATGTGATTCTAAAGAAGCACAAATTGCATATTTTTGCCCTCTTTACAGGTTCATTGCAACCAGAGTGGTTGTTGCACAAGCAATTGTTGCAAAAACTATTGTTATTGTTCTTACTTCGATAGTGAAAATGGTCCTGGTAATAAATAAGGGAGAAATGAAGGGGTGTGAGGGGGTGCCACATGTCGATCATCCAACAGTGCATGGGTGGAGCACGATTGAATGGCCATGACTTAATTTTGCAAGACTAAGGCAGTTATGGAGAAAATCAAGAAGGAAAAAAGAAGAAATAGGAACGGAGGCGATGTCATATGAAGGAGAGAGAGTGAAAGGCCCTTCATGCACCAAATCACGATCCGATTGTGTCAGGGTGAATCTTTAGCGTAGCTCGAAGGCTAGAAGTGATGGTTCACGAAACGATCGAGTGTGCGGCTGTAACAAAGTGCCCCAGGAAAAAGTGCACCAAATTTTGGGATCTCTTTGTTCCGGGCTTGAAAGCAACACAGGTATGGTTGCTGGGTTGCTAAATCACTAAGGAAAGAGGACAGAACCATCAAACCATTGATCTAGTGAAGATTTTGGAGGAAGGATCTTCATTTTCAGTTCAAAACCGAAACTCAGTTCATGCGCAGTAATATTTACACTGGTTTTTGCAAAAACCGGTTGTTGGTTTGCTGGAAATTATATATAGTTTTGGTTTTTATTGAGAATAACTTTTGATCTGTGTGTCGAAACGATATACTGTCTTCTTATCCCAATAATTTTGAGTCGTCATTTGTTCAATCCTGAATAGTAGAGGTCTGTTTATAAAAAAATAAAATTTCCTTTGTTATTTTAGGTGTATGTTGCAGAAACCATATTTATTGAATATCTTTTGAATGGTGTGTTGGATGGAGATGAAATAAAAAGAGACTATAATTTTTTTTTGCCATGAATCAGAATATCAAATTATATTTGGGATTTGAGATGGTTGTTGTGTAGTTTCTTTGTAAAATGCTGCAATCAAGGGCAATTAAAAATAATGTTTTGGATCATATCTTTGTGGAATCAACTCGGAATTGGATGGTGTAAAAAGGAAGTGCTATTTATTTTTTGCAAGGAATAATAATTTTTAATCGGATTTTAGAAAAGATGCATTTAAATGGGGGCTCGTGAGTAAAGTGGCTATATGAGATACATGTAAAAAGGTTGTAATTTTGGTTATAACTTCGTATAATTGTGGGAAGAGTAGGTATTGAAGTGTGAGCTCTCTAGTTGGTGTGAGTGAGAAAGTCTTGGAAGGCATTTGAGTGGATATCCATAAGCATTTTGGACTACATTCCTAGGTTTCTATCTCATTCTTTACCTCTACCTTAGTGCAATAGCCTAATACTTGGCTAGCTCATCCACTTTGATCATGATGGCTTTCCTCTTGGATTTATATGTTGCTTGCTACCATTTGCACTTCTCCTTTATCACCAAGTCCAACTTGTGGTTAGAGCAATCATAAATGAACATACCTATTAGGGGATAATCCATGTGGTTTACTTGGGTTGGTGGTTGGTACATGTGGGAGGGTGAAGCTGAGGCTCACCATGTGACTTTACCAATGCCAAGTCCATGGTGCGATAGGAAACTTGAAAGTCCTCCTTGCCAAGGATAGCTCATAAAATATTCATGGGGGCAAAAAGATTTGAGGTAAACATATCCAACAGCAAGGGGAAGAGGCTCGATAAAAGGGACATCACACTAGTGCTCACTAAAGGTTAGATTTTGTGAGTTTGTGTAGAATGGCACTGGTGCCATTCATATGAATGGCATCAATGCTATTTTTCACATAGAGAATCATAGCACTAACATTGTAATAATTTAGATTTTGGAGAATAACACTTGTATCAATCTCATTCTATTTCAAGGTTAGGTAGATTGGCAACAGTGCCATGCTAAATAGGAGGATGGAAACATATGTAAAATATTTATGATAGATTGGCACCAGTGCCATTCTCCACAAACTCTCATAGATTAGAATGGCATGGGTACCATTCTCCATATGAGAGTGAGGATATGTAGATCCCCAAAACGGGGATGTAAGGGAACAAGCGTTATCAACTTAGGGCAACCCACATTAGGGCTCAATACATATTGTATCATGTTCATCTTATTGGTATGGAGAGTGCACATTTTATCTAGCCAAAGTCTGGTGTCTTCTCTCATCCTCATCACTATGTGTGTCTATTATTGCATTGTGTGTTCAATTTAGCATCGTTGTACAAATCCCTATGCATTTCTTTGCCATGTCAACCATATTTTCTCTACCACAAATAAAGACACCACCACTGAAGGTTACCACTCTAGACATCTATTATGATGGCCTCTGTGATTTTTTAAAAGACTACGTGATGTATTTTGCACATAGCAACCCTAGGTATTATTTTTTGGCATTGTTGGAACTAGGCTACTCTTTAGATTCTCTATATTGGCTCCATGTGGGCCCACTGACCACCCATGTAACTAGCACCATTAGGTTTCTACGTCTAGCTTGGTGTCACCCATAGCTTGGTCCTTGGAGCTTATGGTCCTTGATCCTTGAGTCCTTAAAGACCTAAGTGCCTTGACCTTAGAGCTTAAGACCTACATAGTTAATTATTAAATCTTTTCTATGGTCAAGGATATCCTTGTGCCTGATCTCCATGGTGCAAATGAGACTTTAGCTGTGTGCTTGCCTCATGTTGGCCTAGGCTTACACAAAACTCCATTGGCTCTTTCAACTTGCCCATTTGAGTAGGATGGTATATTCTTGAAGTTTTATGTTTTATGGCCTACATGGCATTAATAGATCCACATCCTCATTAAGAAAATGGAAACAATGCTATGAAACAATCTCCATCAAGGTACAAGATTTGATTGGATCCTGTGAAAAAGGAAGTCAATTACCACCTTACCATTGGTTGTGGGAACTTCTATGGTTTTTGCCGATTTAGTGACATACACGGTAGCAACAATCATATACTTTTTCTTTCTTATGGTACCACAAGAAAAGGATTCACAAAGTCCACATCCCACTTCTTTCTTGTAGTCACAAGAAGTGGAGCCACAAAGTCCACACCCAACGTATAAAAAGTATATATAGAGATTAATAGATCATGCTAGAAAGGTCCTTTTTTCCCAAAGAATTGACAAAATTGCATGCCTTGCAAAGCAACTACATCCTTTAAAAGTATGAGCCAATAATACCCTACATGATATAAAATTTTGATAGTATCGTTAGCAGCCTAATCTCCTCCATAGAACCCATCATAACAATGGGTTATTATCTTCCATACTTCTTTTGGATTAATTTCCCACCTCAAAAACTCAGTCAATCCTTGAAAGGCGCCTTCCCAGACACCCACTGAAGGTTAGATTTTGGAGAATGGCATTGGTGCCAATTTTCATGTGACTGACACTAGTGACATTGGAACGGGTGTCAATCTCATTCTATGTCAATGTTAAGTAGATTGACTATAGTGCCATGCTAAACGGGAAACAGAAAGGTGTACATTGTTGGAAGTGGTATCAGGATAGAGAGACTTTGAGGTCAATAACGATGTTGGAATGAATGATGCAAGGAAGGAGATACAGATAATTAATATGCAAGAGAATATGCCACTTGAATGGGGACAACTGCAAGGAACCTCATTCACAATATATATTTGGAAGTTGTACCAGTCAAGAGCTAGCAAGTTTGAGGTCAACTCAAATCTTGGTGATGTTGAAATTAGTGATGCTTCGAAGAAAGTGGAGACAACTACTACACAAGAAACATGCCATCAAAATTGTGGACAACTTCAAGCAACCTCAATAGCAATGCACTTTTGAAAGTGGTGTCAAGAGCTAGCGACTATCAGGTAAATTTAGATCTTGGTGATGTGCCAAACATAACTGAACACAAAGCACAAGGGAGCTTGGAGGAGTCAAGTCATAGCAACTTTGTGGGCAGTCTAGATGTAATCCATCAAATTCCATCATCTTGGAATAAGCCTGTTGAGATATCGAGCTCCACTCGTGATATGCCAAGCTGACCATTGTGCATTTATGTCACCAACTTGTTAGCTGCAGATGCGGTTGGTACATTGCCCATGAATAATAGCTAGATGATAGCTATCTTTATGTACTCTAGTTAGTGGCTCAGTTAGTATGCCACCTAGGTTAGCTGAGTTTGGTTTGAGACCCACATATAGGATTCACCTATTCCTTTTGTATTAAGAGAGATTCTTTTGGCTTTTACAACTAAGAAGAGGAAAAGTATTTTTAGCCTCCACGTTTGTGTGTATTCCCCCTTTGTGTATGTGAGAAAGCTGCAAGTGAGACTCCTTACTTCTCTCCCACTCTCTTCACATGCTATCAGAGCTTGGTTTGTAGTAAGGAGCTTAAGAAAGCAAACCAAGTTCGCGGTGTCTTGGTAAGAGGAGGAGTGTTGCTTTCCTTTTTGGAGTTTGGGAGCAAATCTTTGTAGGTAGCACAGCCAAAAAGTGCAAGAGTGCACTGTCTCAGCAATTTGGAAAACAGGCAAGGAAACCATTTCCTAGACATGTTCAAGAGACTAAGAGGCCATTGGAATTAATCCACTCTGATGTGTGGATTACTAAAGTTGCATCTATTGGAGGCTATCATTATTTTGTCACTTTTATTGATGACTACAGCAAAAAAGTTTGGGTGTATTTTATGAAAAAGAAAAGTAAACTGTTTGGACATTTCAAAGCTTTTAAAGCTATGGTTGAGAAAGAAAAAGGCCTGCAAATAAAATGCTAAGGTCAGATGGAGGGGGAGAGTACCTCTCAAATGAGTTTGCAAGATTCTTGCAGGAGCATGGCATAAAGCAGCAATATTCATGCAGTAATACCCCACAGCAAAATGGACTTGCGGAAAGGAAAAATAGGCATATTGGAGAGGTATCTCGTGCCATGCTCAATGAAAAAAACCTGCCAAATTATTATTGGGCTGAAGCAGTTGCTACAGCAATCTACATAAGGAATAGGACTCCCACTGCAACAATACATGGCATGACACCAGAGGAGAGGTATACTGGTAGGAAACCAGATATTCTCATTTGAAGGTTTTAGGTTGCATTGCCTATGTTCATGTGCCAGATAAGTTGAGATCCAAGTTGGATCCAAAAACTGAGAAGTGCATTTTTATTAGTTATTCTCTGCAGCAGAAAGGGTATAGATGCTATAACCCTTCTACTCGTAAGTTTACAGTGAGCAGAGATGTTTTTGATGAGATGAGCATCTGGTATAAATAGTAAATATGATTGATAATGTAGATGCACAAAATGGTAATGCTACACAGAATTCACAGTAGCAATCACAAAATATTAGTAGACATGTAGTGTCCCCTAACAGTGGTTCACATACTTCACCATAGACAGCAGGCAGATTGAGATCACGAGAACCTCCTCAAAGTAATACAGATAGTGGTATGCAAGTATCACGAAAGAGAAAAGAGAAATTACATCAACCCATGGTTGATGTGAATGCAGGTCACTCTTATGTGGATGGTGAATCCAGTGGCTCAGAACAGAGCCTTTGATGATGAGTTGGGTATTCCTTTTGTTGTTACACCTGGAGTAAGGAAGATAAGGGATGTTTTGAGAGCACTTGGAAGTGAGTTTATTTTGCGCAGGTGTTTCAAAGTTCAGTATCTTATGGATAGGCTGAAATATGATGGATTTATAGCCATTCACTATGCCTATATGGTCATAGTGATACACGAACCAGAACCCACTTCTTTTGAGCAAGCCATGGGAAAAGAAAAATGGGAGAAAGCCATGGATGAAGAAATGGATGCCTTGGAAGCAAATGCTACATGGGAATTGGTGCCTTTGCCTAAAGACAAGAATCCAATTAGCTGCAAGTGGGTTTATAAGATGAAGCACAATGCAAATGATTCTGTGAGCACATACCAGGCAAGATTAGTTGTCAAAGGGTATGCACAGACATATGGCATTGATTATGAAGAAACATTCAGTTGGGTTACAAGGATGGAAACTGTAAGAGCAGTCATTACTATGGCTGCATCAAAGGGATGGTCTTTACATCAGATGGATGTAAAGAATGCCTTCTTGCATGGCAATTTACAAGAAAAGGCCTATATGGAGCAGCCACCAGGTTATGTGCATGCTGTTCATCCTGAGTTTGTTTGTAGGTTGAAGAAAGCCTTGTATGGCTTAAAGCAAGCTCCAAGAGCATGCATGGTCTGATAAGATAGAACAGTATCTTGTCACTATTGGCTTTGAGATTTCCAAGGCAGATTTCTCACTTTATGTGAGAAAAGCATTATGCTGCTTGTCATTTATGTTGATGATTTGATCATCACAGGTCATAGTGATGAAGATATCCTTCATGTGAAAATGCTATTGAAGCACTGCTTGTCATTTATGTTGATGATTTGATCATCACAGGTCATAGTGATGAAGATATCCTTCATGTGAAAATGCTATTGAAGCAGAAGTTTGAGATGAAGGATTTGGGAGAGCTGCGTTATTTCTTGGGCATTGACGTGATTAGATCCACAAGTGGGATATGGCTCTTGCAGAGGCAGTATGGATTGGACATGTTGTCTAAATATGGGATGACAGGCTGTAAGCCTATTTCAGTTCCTTTGGAGCAAAATGTGAAGTTGAGCGCAGATGCAAGTGAGCTTCTGAAAGACCCTACTATGTACAGATGCATAGTAGGAGGTTTGATTTATATGACTATTACCAGGCCAAATTTGAGCTATGCTGTTGGGTTGGTAAGTCAGTTTATGCAGGCTCCAAGGAAATCGCATTTGGATGCGGCTAGATGCATACTGACTCCATACTGAGGTATGTGAAGTCCACATTGTAGTATGGACTATTTTATGAGACTGGGGATCAGATACTGTTGCATGGATACACTGATGCTGATTGGGCTGGTAGTATTTCTCATAGACGATCTACCAGTGGATATGTGTTTTCTTTTGGGAGTACTGCACTCACTTGGAGCAGCAAGAAACAGCCTACAGTTGCCTTGTCGAGCACAGAGGTTGAATACAGGGGTGCAGCAATTGCAGCATGTGAGACAGCTTGGTTCCATAAGCTACTTTATGATATGCATCAGTCTATAGATGGGCCAGTTGTCAGTCATTGTGACAACATGAGCAGTATACACTTGGCAAATAACCCAGTCTATCATGCTAGAACAAAACACATTGAGGAGCATTATCACCGTGTGCGAGAGAAGGTTCTAGTAGGTTTTATTGATCTCATTTATGTCAGCATGGAGGATCTGGTAGCTGACATATTCACGAAGGCATTGGGTGCAGACAAGTTGCACAAGTTCAGAGACCTCCTTGGTGTGCAGGAATTGGGATTGAGCTCGAGGGGGAGTGTTGAGATATCGAGCTCCACCACTCGTGATATGCCAGGGTGACCATTGTGCATTTATGTCACCAACTTGTTAGCTGCAGATGCGATTGGTACACCGCCCATGAATAATAGCTGGATGACAGCTATCTTTATGTACTCTAGTTAGTAGCTCAGTTAGTATGCCACCTAGGTTAGCTGAGTTTGGTTTGAGACCCACATATAGGGTTCACCTATTCCTTTTGTACTAAGAGAGATTCTTTTGGCTTTTACAACTAAGAAGAGGAAAACTATTTTTAGCCTCCACATTTGTGTGTATTCCCCCTTTGTGTATGTGAGAAAGCTGCAAGTGAGACTCCTTACTTCTCTCCCACTCTCTTCACAAAGCCAAGGATGACTGTGATATTGGACATGAATGGCTTCCTATTAACCCTTTGCTTGTTCAAGTCACTAATACACATGTCTGCTATGTATGGCCACAATAGTTATATGGTTTTTCGACCTAGGTACATTGAATTTCTAAGGATCTTGCTACAAAAAATTAATGTAGGTATTTGGTCAACATCAATGGAGCATAATGTCATTGAAATGGTAGAAAATCTTCAAATATATGCAAAGGAAAGCCTCCATTTCTTCGTGATATGAGCTCAATAGGGATGCTACTCTTATAGTAACAGGAGGATAAATAGGCCCAACAAGGTTGGTGTTGAGGCTATGTTCAAACCCTTAGCAAAAATATCCATGACATTTGGATATGATGCTAAGAGGACAATACTTATTGATGACTCTCCATATAAGGCTTGTATACAACATGCTTTGAAAACAAATGGATCATCATCTCTATCATCCTCTGGAGGGGGAGAGAGATGTCAAGATCTGAGCAGTAAGAGTATGAACTTGTGTCAGAGGGTCTTCATCTTCATCGTCAGTAGTGGCAGCTCACAACCCAACTGGCATGGTTCTTAGTTTGCTATTTGGCAAGCTTCTAGTAGCGTCTATCCTTCGTGTGACCAAGCTTGTTACAAAAGGTGCACTTGAGGGGCTTGAATGACTTTGTCTTTCCATGTGCTACTGGAGGCCTAGGTTTCCATTTGCTAGTGGAGGCAAGAGCCTCTGTAGTATCTAATGAATAGATCTAAGAGCCTCTGTAGTATCTAATGAATAGATCTAAGATTCTTTGTTCCAGCCGAGAAGAAGAGTCACCATATCATCAAAGGTAATCATGGCAAGCCTAAGTATTTCAAGAGTGTGCTCAAAATGAGTGACTCCTTCCATACTCTTCATGAGGACAACCATTTTGTCCTCGTCACTTTAGGCGGGAAAGTTGTTGAACAAGCGATTGCATTTTTACTAAATGTGCACTCAAGGTATCACTATCCTCCATTTTCAACTTATAAAAATGCAACTCTAAGAAAACCTTGGAGTTTGTGATTTTGTTACAAAAAAGATTCTCAAGACTCGCCGAAATTTCCTTGGCCTTCAATTTGAAGTCGACATGACGAATCAAAGTGTCATCGAGGAGGCAAAGCCCGATAATGGCAATAGCCTTTGTGTTGTGTTGCTTCCATATCTTGAGTTGTTGAGAATACTTTGTTGTAGCATAGTCTTGATCATCCTCAATGACATACCATACATTTTGTTTCATGAGAAGTAGCTACACCTTACTTTGCTAAGTAAGGAATCCTTCCCCCGAGAACTTCTCCACAAGCAATAAGGTAAAACAGAGGGAGCTCATTGTGTGTCTCGGGAAACGGTGAGCGAAAAATGATACAAGAAAAAAAACGGGTAAAAAGCGAGCAATCGGATGTAGACTCGCCTTTTGTAAATGGCAGGTAGGTGGAGCGAAAAGGCTAGGTCTCTAGAGATGGTGCAAAAATGGCGGGCAAATTGGAGAAAAAATGGTGGGCAGGTTGTAGCAAAGAACGAGCAGAGGACAAGCAGAAATGGTGACTAGGCAGAGAATGGCGGACATAAAAGGGTGATAGTTGGAGTGGACAGAAAGTTGAGGCTGCAACTAAAATTGCCAAGGTTTGTTTAGGCAACCTTGAAGAATCCATTGTTGGAGAAGCCAAAATGTCATTGGAGAAGCTCATTGTTGGAGAAGCTCATTGTTGGAGAAGCCAATTGTCGAGGAAGATGGGTTGAAGGAGAAGGGAGCTCTATCTTGGAGGAGAGGATAGCTACCATTTGTGAGCCTCCCTCATCCTCTAGATTCAGCATGGAGAGTAGGGAAAGAGCTAGACACATGGCTCATATACCACATGTTGGAACTAGATGGAAGGCAAGGTAGTCTAGTCTAAGACGTGAAAGACTAGACAATATAGAAAACATAATGGAAATGGAAATGAGATGCTAGAAAGAAATGAACAACCAAAGGAAAGTATCTACATAACCAAAAGAGGCTTGAGGCTTGATTGATTTGACAAGTGAAAGTACAATGCCATTGTTAGTGATTTTATGTTGCCATTGTCGAGATTTTCTACTACAAAAGAGCAAGTGAAGCCCTCATTTTTTGGATGCGATAAATGGACAAACTTGTTCAAGTGCCATAGCGTTTTAAAGAATGTCAAGTTGTTTAAACACAAACTAGTTGATTGCATGCTTCAACATGATGAGTATGCATATCTCCTCACTTAGTAAGATGATAAACCTTTCAATTTAATGCAAGCGGCCTGCAAAAAGTATATGTTTTGAATTAGAAGCAAAAAAAGGTTTCGAAAGCAAAAGAGAGATACCTCCTCCTGATCATAAGGAGTAGTATGGTGGAAAGAATGACTTAAGAAAATTGTTTGTATGAGCGTTATACTTGTTTTGAAGCATTATAATTAGGGATACCTTAAATAGATGGACTTGAGCAAGAACCATAACCTGCTAATGAAAGTTGAGTCAAAAGTACAAGAATAGGACTAATCACTTGCATGCTACAAAGTGGCAAATATACAAGCCTTCACACTAACTAGGGTGATAGTTTGTTTTGAATACAAAGCAAAAACTCACCTCAATGATGCATAATCCTTGATTATAAGGAGTAGTAGGAAATAAAATGACTTGAGCTAAGGGTTTCCTAAATGGTCTTTGCCTAGCCTGTGAAAGATGTGAAATACTAAGGAGTTATGATAAGGAAGTAGCACTTGTACTATTCCATATATATTATGGTAAGTAGATTCTTAAAAGGGATACTGGAAAAGGAAAGCATGCAAATATACAGAGCTACATATCTTCTTTTTACTTTTGTTTTCACTTTATGTTTTCTCTCTAGCTGATTCTATATGGATTTCATAGCACATCAATATGGATAGTACGCTTGGGTCTTGTTAGAATAAAATGACTATGCATGTGTGAGATCTGAGGCATTGCTAGGACCCAGATAAAGGACCATAGGATTGTGGGGATAAAGCTAGAAGATAGGATACCCACATGTCGTACAATACTATTATTTAAGAAAAAGGGAACTCTGTATGTATAGTTTTCCTAACGTTTTTAGAACAATTTTTTGGGTTTGAAGTTTACATTTAAAGTTTGTATAGTTGTCCTTTAAGGATAAATAAGTTTAGCATATTCTATTCATATTTTATGGATGGAGAAAGAGAAAGTAGCTGCAAACTAGTTATGAACCATGTTTATCCCATCGCATGAATTATAATCTCGAATATGTTTTGTATGTTTGGTGGAAGTGATATGGTTTGCTTCTGATCTTAGGATAAGGGACAAGACTGGTTATGGTGGAAAAGAGATGTTGTAGATAATGTTCAAACACCTTTACTTTCTTGGATTAAGCATGATTTTAACTGAAAGTCCACTATGTAATCTAGGGTGGAGAAGTTTTGTGAACAAGGTTTTAAAACTAGTAGATATAAGCTAATAGGATCTATTGATACTCATATGTAAGGCTTATTATGAGTGCAAAGAATGTTGTAATACAAAGTTCATTTTATAATCATAGAAAGAAGAAACAAACTGATATATGTTAAAGATCCACTTAGTTCATGGTTTCTTGCCTCCAACTTAATGAATATAAATGGTTATGATTGAAAAGTAAAGCTACAATTACTATGAACCCTTTATTGTTATGATATAAGCATGATTTTGATAAGGGATCCATTATATAGAAGTAGAAGGATTTAATGAATGGTATAGGGAGAAGTATACCTAAATAATGGATGTTAAGACTATGATAGGCAGGTTGGACGATTATTGGGAAACTTACTCTAGATTTTTCTCTTTTGTGCAATGGAGTGGAGCTAAACGCGAGCTGAAGATCAAGTCTCCAGAATGTGATCTAGTGGAAAAGTCTTTTAGGTAGGCTACTCATTGTGTGGAAACAATACTATTGATACTAGCAGGCATGGGAGCTAGTCTGCTCTAATATAAAATAGGAAAGACACACCCTTGTGGATTTACACGATTTTAAAGGTCTTACATGGTGAACCCACATACCCATGTTTTGCAAGAAAATTTATGGCATATGGACCCTTTACCATCTCTTTCAATGGCATTCTAGCCAGTCATAACTATGTTTGTCATATAAGAATCTTTTGTTGGTATCACTCATTGATGACTCGAACCCATTCTATAAAAGTAATGTAGACCTTTGAAGGCTTCTGTGATATCAATTAATCACTGTATCTTACATGTAAATAGCATAAATAGTAGTGCAATCAACAATAATTATAAGGTTTGAGTCTCATGTTCTACATCATATTAGGTCCCCTAAAAACTCATGCTACTCCATAATATGATATTAAATACATATATAAAGTATGTTTGCTTTTGGAACTTCTACAAATTCATGCAGTTTTGGAACTTGTATAAATTCATGTTGAGTAAATTTGTAAATGTCAAATTTGCCTAGCTATGAACATTCACAAGATTTAATTGAGTTGATAAATCATAGCAAGTATGATCATCTAACTCCAAACGCAATCTAAACATGTGTTATAGTCATTATTAGAATATGGGACTTTTAAACTATAAAGACCTCATTCTAATCAACACAAAGCACAAGGGAGCTTGGAGGAGTCAAGGTATAGCAACTTTGTGGGTAGTCCAGATGTAATCCATCAAATTCCATCATCCTGGGATAAGCCTATTGAGATATCGAGCTCCACTCGTGATATGCCAGGGTGACCGTTGTGCATTTATGTCATCGACTTGTTAGCTGCAGATGCGGTTGGTACACCGCCCATGAATAATAGCTGGATGACAGCTATCTTTATGTACTCTAGTTAGTGGCTCAGTCAATATGCCACCTAGATTAGTTGAGTTTCATTTGAGACCCACATATAGGGTTCACCTATTCCTTTTGTACTAAGATTCTTTTGGCTTTTACAACTAAGAAGAGGAAAACTATTTTCAACCTCCACCTTTGTGTGTATTCCCCCTTTGTGTATGTGAGAAAGCTGCAAGTGAGACTCCTTACTTCTCTCCCGCTCTCTTCACATGGTATCAGAGCTTGGTTCGTAGTAAGGAGCTCAAGAAAGCAAACCAAGTTCACTGTGTCTTGGTAAGAGGATGAGTGTTGCTTTCCTTTTTGGAGTTTGGGAGCAAATCTTTGTAGGTAGCACAGCTGAAAAGTGCAAGAGTGCACTGTCTCAAATTGAAAAACAGGCAAGGAAACCATTTCCTAGACATGTTCAAGAGAGTAAGAGGCCATTGGAATTAATCCACTCTGATGTGTGGATTACTAAAGTTGCATCTATTGGAGGCTGTCATTATTTTGTCACTTTTATTGATGACTACAGCAGAAAAGTTTGGGTGTATTTTATGAAAAAGAAAAGTAAAGTGTTTGGACATTTCAAAGCTTTTAAAGCTATGGTTGATAAAGAAACAGGCCTACAAATAAAATACTAATGTCAGATGGCGGGGGAGAGTACCTCTCAAATGAGTTTGCAAGGTTCTTGCAGGAGCATGGCATAAAGCAGCAATATTCGTGGTCATATCCCACAGCAAAATGGACTTGCGAAAATGAGAAATAGGCATATTGGAGAGGTATCTCATGCCATGCTCAAGGAAAAAGACCTGCCATATTATTATTGGGCTGAAGCAGTTGCTACAGCAGCTTACATAATGAACATGACTTCACAAAACATGTGTGCCTCAAGATCTATGGAGCACTCTAAGGTGGATGAAACCTATGTGGAAACATGATGAAGAGAGTACTCATGACATGTACCTCAAGTCAATTAGGTTTCAAGATAGATTAGCTTGGACTCATAAAGAGAATCTTGAGATAGTGCAAAGTGCTTGATTGATATTACTTCAAATGAACCTCCCTTTTATAGGTGAGGGTACTTACATCCATATGCTTGCACACATGTGGGATATGTCCTCCATGCCATGTGGCAGCTTGCCCTTTGCTCATACCTTTGCTCTACATGTGCTCATGGCACCACAACTCTCAACAGCTCCCCTTGGTGCCATAATCCTTTGGCTACTGCAAGGTGGTCAGATGTTAGTTACAAATCCATCACCTCCCCTTAGTGCATGCATTGCTACTTAAGGTGGTCAAGTGTGGTTTTTACATGTCAATACCTCCCCTGGGTGCTTTCATAGCTACTCTCAGGTGATATTACAAACATATAGGCAAGGTTGGCAAGGGTTTTTGCTTTTCAATGCTTCATGTCGATGGCGTTTGCTTCTTCGCTTGACGTAGCTTGATGCATGATGCTTTGTTCTTCCATGTGCCTTAATGCTTTCTGTGTGGATGCCATGCTTCGTGCTATGGTCATCTCATGCACTTGTGCTTTCGGCATGCTTATGACATCGATGTTTGCATTCATGCTTTGCTGTATCATTTGTCGCAAAGTTCTTACCATGAGCATTTTTGCTTCAATGGCAGTGTCTAATTGCTAACAATGATTTTGACTTGATAAACGCGTAGAGCTCAAAAATACGATCATTTTTCCTTTTTGGAGCATGTCCAAATTCTTCCTTGATTGCAAGTTACGGCTTGTTGAAGCTTTTGTCTTCGAAGAAGAGGAACCTTTGATGATGTGGCACAGGGATTCACATGCTGAATTCCATACTGTGCTTAACAAGGGCCTCTGTGCCTAGGTGGCACTGTGCCATGTGGCAATCTTTAAACCCAAATAGGTTTAAACACCCATGGTTACACAAATTTTACCATGGTCCAATTGAACCTAACCATTAGCTTAACCAAGGTTCAACTTAACCCCACACAAATCCTACCTTATCTGCCACGTGTCATTTTTCTATGAGACTTTGGAGAAGGAAGGTGATGCAGAGGGTCGTTCTTCTCTGAATTGATCGTCAGACACTACCTTTCACAGGAGCTCTTTCTTTCGGGTGCCATCGTTGTAGGCTCAGGTGCTTTGTGTAGTGCCAATAGAAACTGTAGCCGTTGTTCATGGCTTTGTGGGAGTGGCTTGTTTGTGAAGAGCCGGCTGCGTGTGTGTTCTGATGGAGCATGAAGCACGTTGCTTGAAGGCTAGAGCAAGAAACCGTGTCCACTTCTTGCTCTTGGAGGCTCGTAGAGGCCGCCTTGCCTTGAAGATCATAGAGGGCCATTGAAGCTGGTCGAAGAGCTTGCTTCAGAGTCGTTGCAATCGTTGGTAGGCGTAGAAGCTCATGGATGGTGTTGGAGCTGCTCTACAGGGATTCTTGCTTATCGATGCTGTTGTTGATGAAGGAGCTATTGTTTGAGAATTCGGCATTTGGAGCTACTGTGGGCATACAGTCGTCGTTGTTGGAGAGTCTCTTTGCACGAGAGCTCCTCATTGGAGTGGATGATATTGAAGATGTGCAAAGCAGGGTCGAAGTTCGTCGATGGACTGTTGGAGAGGCATGTGGGCTCGCTCATAGGCTGTCACGTGGGGGAGCGTTGCCACATCTAAGAGTTGTGTTTGAAGAGGCTGATCGTGAGCTCGTCGATGGTTTGAGGCTTGAGAGACTGTTGATGGAGTGTCGCCTCAGCCAAAAAGCCTAGTAAGGAGCTTTGCATGAGCACTTACTAAAGGATGTAGATGGAGGTCTTTACCTCAAAATTATCTGCAGCAGCTTTCTTAAGCTATCTCACTCTAGAGAATAGAAACGAAAGAAGAGTCTCTTGAATCTTAAGGAATTTTACAATCTCAAAGAACATCTCAAAGAACCAACTACCCTTCTCTCTCTCTCTCTCAATGGAGAGTCGAGACCTTCCTCTTTCTCACAAGAAACACTCATGAAATGGATGGACGGAAAATTTCTCTCTCAAGAGATGGAAATTTGTTTTCAATCTAAAACTAAAACTAACCTATGAGAAAAACATAAGTTCCTAAGGTGTGCCTACAACTAATCTAGGAATGGGAGCAATCCTAGTGAACTACTAATGAGCTAAACTAGGAAAGTTAAACCTATGCTCTGATACCATGACAAAACATGTGTGCCTCAAGATCTATGGAGCACTCTAAGGTGGATGAAACCTGTGGAAACATGATGAAGAGAGTGCTCATGACATGTACCTCAAGTCAATTAGGTTCCAAGATAGATCAGCTTGGACTCATAAAGAGAATCTTGAGATAGTGCAAAGTGCTTATTGATATTACTTCAAATGAACCTCCCTTTTATAGGTGAGGGTACTTACATCCATATGCTTGCTCACATGTGGGATATGTCCTCCATGCCATGTGGCAGCTTGCCCTTTGCTCATACCTTTGCTCTAAATGTGCTCATGGTACCACAACTCTCAACATGACTCCCACTGCATACATTTCTAATTCTCATTGAGAAAATGAGAATTAGAAATTTTGGAGATGGTTCATAGGGGCTATAATCTAGATCAACAAGAACTGTGTAAGGTAACTCATGCACTTACACAAGAATTGTGTAAGGTAATTCATGCACTTACATATAGTAACAAATGGGAGGAAAAAGAAAAGGGGTTAAGGGAACCTTAATCTATTTGTTTAAACATTCAAGAAAAGTAAACTCAAATGGGCTAATATCCCTAACTATACGCTAGAAAAATAGCTAGGCCATATAAAGGATAGGAAGTCAAATATCATTGAGGGTTGGTTTCACAAATGTGACAAGGCTTTTGCCACTTATGATGTGGATAATGATGTGATAAAAATCCATGAGGCCACACACATGCTTGCCAAGGTAGCCAATAAGTGGTCCACGTTTCCATGACCCCTAAAGGATAATGAGATCGAGTCCCTAGAGCAAGTGCAAGACAACAAAGGGATTCCTCTAGGAAGGAAATGAAAGTGGGTAACTACTCATAAGTGGTGTTCAACCTGAGCATTGTTGTAATGGTGTGTAGCCTAGCATTTTTGGCTCCACATAATTGAAGCAAACCATTCCAAAAAACACCTCTCTCTCTCTCTCTCTCTCTCTCTCTCTCTCTCTCTCTCTCTTACATTCTGTTCTGGTCCAACCTACGAGGCGATTTAATTTTTTCTTCTTGGCCATGTTAAAAAGCACTAAGAAAGTGTTTTTTAAGTGTTGAGAAGTATGGGACCTCTTTGGATGTAATCTCTTTTGCTTCAACTTCAATATAATACTTTTATTGCAAAAATTGTTGTAACTATTACTTCGGTAGTGAATGTGATTCTAAAGAAGCACAAATTGCATATTTTTGCCCTCTTTACAGGTTCATTGCAACCAGAGTGGTTGTTGCACAAGCAATTGTTGCAAAAACTATTGTTATTGTTCTTACTTCGATAGTGAAAATGGTCCTGGTAATAAATAAGGGAGAAATGAAGGGGTGTGAGGGGGTGCCACATGTCGATCATCCAACAGTGCATGGGTGGAGCACGATTGAATGGCCATGACTTAATTTTGCAAGACTAAGGCAGTTATGGAGAAAATCAAGAAGGAAAAAAGAAGAAATAGGAACGGAGGCGATGTCATATGAAGGAGAGAGAGTGAAAGGCCCTTCATGCACCAAATCACGATCCGATTGTGTCAGGGTGAATCTTTAGCGTAGCTCGAAGGCTAGAAGTGATGGTTCACGAAACGATCGAGTGTGCGGCTGTAACAAAGTGCCCCAGGAAAAAGTGCACCAAATTTTGGGATCTCTTTGTTCCGGGCTTGAAAGCAACACAGGTATGGTTGCTGGGTTGCTAAATCACTAAGGAAAGAGGACAGAACCATCAAACCATTGATCTAGTGAAGATTTTGGAGGAAGGATCTTCATTTTCAGTTCAAAACCGAAACTCAGTTCATGCGCAGTAATATTTACACTGGTTTTTGCAAAAACCGGTTGTTGGTTTGCTGGAAATTATATATAGTTTTGGTTTTTATTGAGAATAACTTTTGATCTGTGTGTCGAAACGATATACTGTCTTCTTATCCCAATAATTTTGAGTCGTCATTTGTTCAATCCTGAATAGTAGAGGTCTGTTTATAAAAAAATAAAATTTCCTTTGTTATTTTAGGTGTATGTTGCAGAAACCATATTTATTGAATATCTTTTGAATGGTGTGTTGGATGGAGATGAAATAAAAAGAGACTATAATTTTTTTTTGCCATGAATCAGAATATCAAATTATATTTGGGATTTGAGATGGTTGTTGTGTAGTTTCTTTGTAAAATGCTGCAATCAAGGGCAATTAAAAATAATGTTTTGGATCATATCTTTGTGGAATCAACTCGGAATTGGATGGTGTAAAAAGGAAGTGCTATTTATTTTTTGCAAGGAATAATAATTTTTAATCGGATTTTAGAAAAGATGCATTTAAATGGGGGCTCGTGAGTAAAGTGGCTATATGAGATACATGTAAAAAGGTTGTAATTTTGGTTATAACTTCGTATAATTGTGGGAAGAGTAGGTATTGAAGTGTGAGCTCTCTAGTTGGTGTGAGTGAGAAAGTCTTGGAAGGCATTTGAGTGGATATCCATAAGCATTTTGGACTACATTCCTAGGTTTCTATCTCATTCTTTACCTCTACCTTAGTGCAATAGCCTAATACTTGGCTAGCTCATCCACTTTGATCATGATGGCTTTCCTCTTGGATTTATATGTTGCTTGCTACCATTTGCACTTCTCCTTTATCACCAAGTCCAACTTGTGGTTAGAGCAATCATAAATGAACATACCTATTAGGGGATAATCCATGTGGTTTACTTGGGTTGGTGGTTGGTACATGTGGGAGGGTGAAGCTGAGGCTCACCATGTGACTTTACCAATGCCAAGTCCATGGTGCGATAGGAAACTTGAAAGTCCTCCTTGCCAAGGATAGCTCATAAAATATTCATGGGGGCAAAAAGATTTGAGGTAAACATATCCAACAGCAAGGGGAAGAGGCTCGATAAAAGGGACATCACACTAGTGCTCACTAAAGGTTAGATTTTGTGAGTTTGTGTAGAATGGCACTGGTGCCATTCATATGAATGGCATCAATGCTATTTTTCACATAGAGAATCATAGCACTAACATTGTAATAATTTAGATTTTGGAGAATAACACTTGTATCAATCTCATTCTATTTCAAGGTTAGGTAGATTGGCAACAGTGCCATGCTAAATAGGAGGATGGAAACATATGTAAAATATTTATGATAGATTGGCACCAGTGCCATTCTCCACAAACTCTCATAGATTAGAATGGCATGGGTACCATTCTCCATATGAGAGTGAGGATATGTAGATCCCCAAAACGGGGATGTAAGGGAACAAGCGTTATCAACTTAGGGCAACCCACATTAGGGCTCAATACATATTGTATCATGTTCATCTTATTGGTATGGAGAGTGCACATTTTATCTAGCCAAAGTCTGGTGTCTTCTCTCATCCTCATCACTATGTGTGTCTATTATTGCATTGTGTGTTCAATTTAGCATCGTTGTACAAATCCCTATGCATTTCTTTGCCATGTCAACCATATTTTCTCTACCACAAATAAAGACACCACCACTGAAGGTTACCACTCTAGACATCTATTATGATGGCCTCTGTGATTTTTTAAAAGACTACGTGATGTATTTTGCACATAGCAACCCTAGGTATTATTTTTTGGCATTGTTGGAACTAGGCTACTCTTTAGATTCTCTATATTGGCTCCATGTGGGCCCACTGACCACCCATGTAACTAGCACCATTAGGTTTCTACGTCTAGCTTGGTGTCACCCATAGCTTGGTCCTTGGAGCTTATGGTCCTTGATCCTTGAGTCCTTAAAGACCTAAGTGCCTTGACCTTAGAGCTTAAGACCTACATAGTTAATTATTAAATCTTTTCTATGGTCAAGGATATCCTTGTGCCTGATCTCCATGGTGCAAATGAGACTTTAGCTGTGTGCTTGCCTCATGTTGGCCTAGGCTTACACAAAACTCCATTGGCTCTTTCAACTTGCCCATTTGAGTAGGATGGTATATTCTTGAAGTTTTATGTTTTATGGCCTACATGGCATTAATAGATCCACATCCTCATTAAGAAAATGGAAACAATGCTATGAAACAATCTCCATCAAGGTACAAGATTTGATTGGATCCTGTGAAAAAGGAAGTCAATTACCACCTTACCATTGGTTGTGGGAACTTCTATGGTTTTTGCCGATTTAGTGACATACACGGTAGCAACAATCATATACTTTTTCTTTCTTATGGTACCACAAGAAAAGGATTCACAAAGTCCACATCCCACTTCTTTCTTGTAGTCACAAGAAGTGGAGCCACAAAGTCCACACCCAACGTATAAAAAGTATATATAGAGATTAATAGATCATGCTAGAAAGGTCCTTTTTTCCCAAAGAATTGACAAAATTGCATGCCTTGCAAAGCAACTACATCCTTTAAAAGTATGAGCCAATAATACCCTACATGATATAAAATTTTGATAGTATCGTTAGCAGCCTAATCTCCTCCATAGAACCCATCATAACAATGGGTTATTATCTTCCATACTTCTTTTGGATTAATTTCCCACCTCAAAAACTCAGTCAATCCTTGAAAGGCGCCTTCCCAGACACCCACTGAAGGTTAGATTTTGGAGAATGGCATTGGTGCCAATTTTCATGTGACTGACACTAGTGACATTGGAACGGGTGTCAATCTCATTCTATGTCAATGTTAAGTAGATTGACTATAGTGCCATGCTAAACGGGAAACAGAAAGGTGTACATTGTTGGAAGTGGTATCAGGATAGAGAGACTTTGAGGTCAATAACGATGTTGGAATGAATGATGCAAGGAAGGAGATACAGATAATTAATATGCAAGAGAATATGCCACTTGAATGGGGACAACTGCAAGGAACCTCATTCACAATATATATTTGGAAGTTGTACCAGTCAAGAGCTAGCAAGTTTGAGGTCAACTCAAATCTTGGTGATGTTGAAATTAGTGATGCTTCGAAGAAAGTGGAGACAACTACTACACAAGAAACATGCCATCAAAATTGTGGACAACTTCAAGCAACCTCAATAGCAATGCACTTTTGAAAGTGGTGTCAAGAGCTAGCGACTATCAGGTAAATTTAGATCTTGGTGATGTGCCAAACATAACTGAACACAAAGCACAAGGGAGCTTGGAGGAGTCAAGTCATAGCAACTTTGTGGGCAGTCTAGATGTAATCCATCAAATTCCATCATCTTGGAATAAGCCTGTTGAGATATCGAGCTCCACTCGTGATATGCCAAGCTGACCATTGTGCATTTATGTCACCAACTTGTTAGCTGCAGATGCGGTTGGTACATTGCCCATGAATAATAGCTGGATGATAGCTATCTTTATGTACTCTAGTTAGTGGCTCAGTTAGTATGCCACCTAGGTTAGCTGAGTTTGGTTTGAGACCCACATATAGGATTCACCTATTCCTTTTGTATTAAGAGAGATTCTTTTGGCTTTTACAACTAAGAAGAGGAAAAGTATTTTTAGCCTCCACGTTTGTGTGTATTCCCCCTTTGTGTATGTGAGAAAGCTGCAAGTGAGACTCCTTACTTCTCTCCCACTCTCTTCACATGCTATCAGAGCTTGGTTTGTAGTAAGGAGCTTAAGAAAGCAAACCAAGTTCGCGGTGTCTTGGTAAGAGGAGGAGTGTTGCTTTCCTTTTTGGAGTTTGGGAGCAAATCTTTGTAGGTAGCACAGCCAAAAAGTGCAAGAGTGCACTGTCTCAGCAATTTGGAAAACAGGCAAGGAAACCATTTCCTAGACATGTTCAAGAGACTAAGAGGCCATTGGAATTAATCCACTCTGATGTGTGGATTACTAAAGTTGCATCTATTGGAGGCTATCATTATTTTGTCACTTTTATTGATGACTACAGCAAAAAAGTTTGGGTGTATTTTATGAAAAAGAAAAGTAAACTGTTTGGACATTTCAAAGCTTTTAAAGCTATGGTTGAGAAAGAAAAAGGCCTGCAAATAAAATGCTAAGGTCAGATGGAGGGGGAGAGTACCTCTCAAATGAGTTTGCAAGATTCTTGCAGGAGCATGGCATAAAGCAGCAATATTCATGCAGTAATACCCCACAGCAAAATGGACTTGCGGAAAGGAAAAATAGGCATATTGGAGAGGTATCTCGTGCCATGCTCAATGAAAAAAACCTGCCAAATTATTATTGGGCTGAAGCAGTTGCTACAGCAATCTACATAAGGAATAGGACTCCCACTGCAACAATACATGGCATGACACCAGAGGAGAGGTATACTGGTAGGAAACCAGATATTCTCATTTGAAGGTTTTAGGTTGCATTGCCTATGTTCATGTGCCAGATAAGTTGAGATCCAAGTTGGATCCAAAAACTGAGAAGTGCATTTTTATTAGTTATTCTCTGCAGCAGAAAGGGTATAGATGCTATAACCCTTCTACTCGTAAGTTTACAGTGAGCAGAGATGTTTTTGATGAGATGAGCATCTGGTATAAATAGTAAATATGATTGATAATGTAGATGCACAAAATGGTAATGCTACACAGAATTCACAGTAGCAATCACAAAATATTAGTAGACATGTAGTGTCCCCTAACAGTGGTTCACATACTTCACCATAGACAGCAGGCAGATTGAGATCACGAGAACCTCCTCAAAGTAATACAGATAGTGGTATGCAAGTATCACGAAAGAGAAAAGAGAAATTACATCAACCCATGGTTGATGTGAATGCAGGTCACTCTTATGTGGATGGTGAATCCAGTGGCTCAGAACAGAGCCTTTGATGATGAGTTGGGTATTCCTTTTGTTGTTACACCTGGAGTAAGGAAGATAAGGGATGTTTTGAGAGCACTTGGAAGTGAGTTTATTTTGCGCAGGTGTTTCAAAGTTCAGTATCTTATGGATAGGCTGAAATATGATGGATTTATAGCCATTCACTATGCCTATATGGTCATAGTGATACACGAACCAGAACCCACTTCTTTTGAGCAAGCCATGGGAAAAGAAAAATGGGAGAAAGCCATGGATGAAGAAATGGATGCCTTGGAAGCAAATGCTACATGGGAATTGGTGCCTTTGCCTAAAGACAAGAATCCAATTAGCTGCAAGTGGGTTTATAAGATGAAGCACAATGCAAATGATTCTGTGAGCACATACCAGGCAAGATTAGTTGTCAAAGGGTATGCACAGACATATGGCATTGATTATGAAGAAACATTCAGTTGGGTTACAAGGATGGAAACTGTAAGAGCAGTCATTACTATGGCTGCATCAAAGGGATGGTCTTTACATCAGATGGATGTAAAGAATGCCTTCTTGCATGGCAATTTACAAGAAAAGGCCTATATGGAGCAGCCACCAGGTTATGTGCATGCTGTTCATCCTGAGTTTGTTTGTAGGTTGAAGAAAGCCTTGTATGGCTTAAAGCAAGCTCCAAGAGCATGCATGGTCTGATAAGATAGAACAGTATCTTGTCACTATTGGCTTTGAGATTTCCAAGGCAGATTTCTCACTTTATGTGAGAAAAGCATTATGCTGCTTGTCATTTATGTTGATGATTTGATCATCACAGGTCATAGTGATGAAGATATCCTTCATGTGAAAATGCTATTGAAGCACTGCTTGTCATTTATGTTGATGATTTGATCATCACAGGTCATAGTGATGAAGATATCCTTCATGTGAAAATGCTATTGAAGCAGAAGTTTGAGATGAAGGATTTGGGAGAGCTGCGTTATTTCTTGGGCATTGACGTGATTAGATCCACAAGTGGGATATGGCTCTTGCAGAGGCAGTATGGATTGGACATGTTGTCTAAATATGGGATGACAGGCTGTAAGCCTATTTCAGTTCCTTTGGAGCAAAATGTGAAGTTGAGCGCAGATGCAAGTGAGCTTCTGAAAGACCCTACTATGTACAGATGCATAGTAGGAGGTTTGATTTATATGACTATTACCAGGCCAAATTTGAGCTATGCTGTTGGGTTGGTAAGTCAGTTTATGCAGGCTCCAAGGAAATCGCATTTGGATGCGGCTAGATGCATACTGACTCCATACTGAGGTATGTGAAGTCCACATTGTAGTATGGACTATTTTATGAGACTGGGGATCAGATACTGTTGCATGGATACACTGATGCTGATTGGGCTGGTAGTATTTCTCATAGACGATCTACCAGTGGATATGTGTTTTCTTTTGGGAGTACTGCACTCACTTGGAGCAGCAAGAAACAGCCTACAGTTGCCTTGTCGAGCACAGAGGTTGAATACAGGGGTGCAGCAATTGCAGCATGTGAGACAGCTTGGTTCCATAAGCTACTTTATGATATGCATCAGTCTATAGATGGGCCAGTTGTCAGTCATTGTGACAACATGAGCAGTATACACTTGGCAAATAACCCAGTCTATCATGCTAGAACAAAACACATTGAGGAGCATTATCACCGTGTGCGAGAGAAGGTTCTAGTAGGTTTTATTGATCTCATTTATGTCAGCATGGAGGATCTGGTAGCTGACATATTCACGAAGGCATTGGGTGCAGACAAGTTGCACAAGTTCAGAGACCTCCTTGGTGTGCAGGAATTGGGATTGAGCTCGAGGGGGAGTGTTGAGATATCGAGCTCCACCACTCGTGATATGCCAGGGTGACCATTGTGCATTTATGTCACCAACTTGTTAGCTGCAGATGCGATTGGTACACCGCCCATGAATAATAGCTGGATGACAGCTATCTTTATGTACTCTAGTTAGTAGCTCAGTTAGTATGCCACCTAGGTTAGCTGAGTTTGGTTTGAGACCCACATATAGGGTTCACCTATTCCTTTTGTACTAAGAGAGATTCTTTTGGCTTTTACAACTAAGAAGAGGAAAACTATTTTTAGCCTCCACATTTGTGTGTATTCCCCCTTTGTGTATGTGAGAAAGCTGCAAGTGAGACTCCTTACTTCTCTCCCACTCTCTTCACAAAGCCAAGGATGACTGTGATATTGGACATGAATGGCTTCCTATTAACCCTTTGCTTGTTCAAGTCACTAATACACATGTCTGCTATGTATGGCCACAATAGTTATATGGTTTTTCGACCTAGGTACATTGAATTTCTAAGGATCTTGCTACAAAAAATTAATGTAGGTATTTGGTCAACATCAATGGAGCATAATGTCATTGAAATGGTAGAAAATCTTCAAATATATGCAAAGGAAAGCCTCCATTTCTTCGTGATATGAGCTCAATAGGGATGCTACTCTTATAGTAACAGGAGGATAAATAGGCCCAACAAGGTTGGTGTTGAGGCTATGTTCAAACCCTTAGCAAAAATATCCATGACATTTGGATATGATGCTAAGAGGACAATACTTATTGATGACTCTCCATATAAGGCTTGTATACAACATGCTTTGAAAACAAATGGATCATCATCTCTATCATCCTCTGGAGGGGGAGAGAGATGTCAAGATCTGAGCAGTAAGAGTATGAACTTGTGTCAGAGGGTCTTCATCTTCATCGTCAGTAGTGGCAGCTCACAACCCAACTGGCATGGTTCTTAGTTTGCTATTTGGCAAGCTTCTAGTAGCGTCTATCCTTCGTGTGACCAAGCTTGTTACAAAAGGTGCACTTGAGGGGCTTGAATGACTTTGTCTTTCCATGTGCTACTGGAGGCCTAGGTTTCCATTTGCTAGTGGAGGCAAGAGCCTCTGTAGTATCTAATGAATAGATCTAAGATTCTTTGTTCCAGCCGAGAAGAAGAGTCACCATATCATCAAAGGTAATCATGGCAAGCCTAAGTATTTCAAGAGTGTGCTCAAAATGAGTGACTCCTTCCATACTCTTCATGAGGACAACCATTTTGTCCTCGTCACTTTAGGCGGGAAAGTTGTTGAACAAGCGATTGCATTTTTACTAAATGTGCACTCAAGGTATCACTATCCTCCATTTTCAACTTATAAAAATGCAACTCTAAGAAAACCTTGGAGTTTGTGATTTTGTTACAAAAAAGATTCTCAAGACTCGCCGAAATTTCCTTGGCCTTCAATTTGAAGTCGACATGACGAATCAAAGTGTCATCGAGGAGGCAAAGCCCGATAATGGCAATAGCCTTTGTGTTGTGTTGCTTCCATATCTTGAGTTGTTGAGAATACTTTGTTGTAGCATAGTCTTGATCATCCTCAATGACATACCATACATTTTGTTTCATGAGAAGTAGCTACACCTTACTTTGCTAAGTAAGGAATCCTTCCCCCGAGAACTTCTCCACAAGCAATAAGGTAAAACAGAGGGAGCTCATTGTGTGTCTCGGGAAACGGTGAGCGAAAAATGATACAAGAAAAAAAACGGGTAAAAAGCGAGCAATCGGATGTAGACTCGCTTTTGTAAATGGCAGGTAGGTGGAGCGAAAAGGCTAGGTCTCTAGAGATGGTGCAAAAATGGCGGGCAAATTGGAGAAAAAATGGTGGGCAGGTTGTAGCAAAGAACGAGCAGAGGACAAGCAGAAATGGTGACTAGGCAGAGAATGGCGGACATAAAAGGGTGATAGTTGGAGTGGACAGAAAGTTGAGGCTGCAACTAAAATTGCCAAGGTTTGTTTAGGCAACCTTGAAGAATCCATTGTTGGAGAAGCCAAAATGTCATTGGAGAAGCTCATTGTTGGAGAAGCTCATTGTTGGAGAAGCCAATTGTCGAGGAAGATGGGTTGAAGGAGAAGGGAGCTCTATCTTGGAGGAGAGGATAGCTACCATTTGTGAGCCTCCCTCATCCTCTAGATTCAGCATGGAGAGTAGGGAAAGAGCTAGACACATGGCTCATATACCACATGTTGGAACTAGATGGAAGGCAAGGTAGTCTAGTCTAAGACGTGAAAGACTAGACAATATAGAAAACATAATGGAAATGGAAATGAGATGCTAGAAAGAAATGAACAACCAAAGGAAAGTATCTACATAACCAAAAGAGGCTTGAGGCTTGATTGATTTGACAAGTGAAAGTACAATGCCATTGTTAGTGATTTTATGTTGCCATTGTCGAGATTTTCTACTACAAAAGAGCAAGTGAAGCCCTCATTTTTTGGATGCGATAAATGGACAAACTTGTTCAAGTGCCATAGCGTTTTAAAGAATGTCAAGTTGTTTAAACACAAACTAGTTGATTGCATGCTTCAACATGATGAGTATGCATATCTCCTCACTTAGTAAGATGATAAACCTTTCAATTTAATGCAAGCGGCCTGCAAAAAGTATATGTTTTGAATTAGAAGCAAAAAAAGGTTTCGAAAGCAAAAGAGAGATACCTCCTCCTGATCATAAGGAGTAGTATGGTGGAAAGAATGACTTAAGAAAATTGTTTGTATGAGCGTTATACTTGTTTTGAAGCATTATAATTAGGGATACCTTAAATAGATGGACTTGAGCAAGAACCATAACCTGCTAATGAAAGTTGAGTCAAAAGTACAAGAATAGGACTAATCACTTGCATGCTACAAAGTGGCAAATATACAAGCCTTCACACTAACTAGGGTGATAGTTTGTTTTGAATACAAAGCAAAAACTCACCTCAATGATGCATAATCCTTGATTATAAGGAGTAGTAGGAAATAAAATGACTTGAGCTAAGGGTTTCCTAAATGGTCTTTGCCTAGCCTGTGAAAGATGTGAAATACTAAGGAGTTATGATAAGGAAGTAGCACTTGTACTATTCCATATATATTATGGTAAGTAGATTCTTAAAAGGGATACTGGAAAAGGAAAGCATGCAAATATACAGAGCTACATATCTTCTTTTTACTTTTGTTTTCACTTTATGTTTTCTCTCTAGCTGATTCTATATGGATTTCATAGCACATCAATATGGATAGTACGCTTGGGTCTTGTTAGAATAAAATGACTATGCATGTGTGAGATCTGAGGCATTGCTAGGACCCAGATAAAGGACCATAGGATTGTGGGGATAAAGCTAGAAGATAGGATACCCACATGTCGTACAATACTATTATTTAAGAAAAAGGGAACTCTGTATGTATAGTTTTCCTAACGTTTTTAGAACAATTTTTTGGGTTTGAAGTTTACATTTAAAGTTTGTATAGTTGTCCTTTAAGGATAAATAAGTTTAGCATATTCTATTCATATTTTATGGATGGAGAAAGAGAAAGTAGCTGCAAACTAGTTATGAACCATGTTTATCCCATCGCATGAATTATAATCTCGAATATGTTTTGTATGTTTGGTGGAAGTGATATGGTTTGCTTCTGATCTTAGGATAAGGGACAAGACTGGTTATGGTGGAAAAGAGATGTTGTAGATAATGTTCAAACACCTTTACTTTCTTGGATTAAGCATGATTTTAACTGAAAGTCCACTATGTAATCTAGGGTGGAGAAGTTTTGTGAACAAGGTTTTAAAACTAGTAGATATAAGCTAATAGGATCTATTGATACTCATATGTAAGGCTTATTATGAGTGCAAAGAATGTTGTAATACAAAGTTCATTTTATAATCATAGAAAGAAGAAACAAACTGATATATGTTAAAGATCCACTTAGTTCATGGTTTCTTGCCTCCAACTTAATGAATATAAATGGTTATGATTGAAAAGTAAAGCTACAATTACTATGAACCCTTTATTGTTATGATATAAGCATGATTTTGATAAGGGATCCATTATATAGAAGTAGAAGGATTTAATGAATGGTATAGGGAGAAGTATACCTAAATAATGGATGTTAAGACTATGATAGGCAGGTTGGACGATTATTGGGAAACTTACTCTAGATTTTTCTCTTTTGTGCAATGGAGTGGAGCTAAACGCGAGCTGAAGATCAAGTCTCCAGAATGTGATCTAGTGGAAAAGTCTTTTAGGTAGGCTACTCATTGTGTGGAAACAATACTATTGATACTAGCAGGCATGGGAGCTAGTCTGCTCTAATATAAAATAGGAAAGACACACCCTTGTGGATTTACACGATTTTAAAGGTCTTACATGGTGAACCCACATACCCATGTTTTGCAAGAAAATTTATGGCATATGGACCCTTTACCATCTCTTTCAATGGCATTCTAGCCAGTCATAACTATGTTTGTCATATAAGAATCTTTTGTTGGTATCACTCATTGATGACTCGAACCCATTCTATAAAAGTAATGTAGACCTTTGAAGGCTTCTGTGATATCAATTAATCACTGTATCTTACATGTAAATAGCATAAATAGTAGTGCAATCAACAATAATTATAAGGTTTGAGTCTCATGTTCTACATCATATTAGGTCCCCTAAAAACTCATGCTACTCCATAATATGATATTAAATACATATATAAAGTATGTTTGCTTTTGGAACTTCTACAAATTCATGCAGTTTTGGAACTTGTATAAATTCATGTTGAGTAAATTTGTAAATGTCAAATTTGCCTAGCTATGAACATTCACAAGATTTAATTGAGTTGATAAATCATAGCAAGTATGATCATCTAACTCCAAACGCAATCTAAACATGTGTTATAGTCATTATTAGAATATGGGACTTTTAAACTATAAAGACCTCATTCTAATCAACACAAAGCACAAGGGAGCTTGGAGGAGTCAAGGTATAGCAACTTTGTGGGTAGTCCAGATGTAATCCATCAAATTCCATCATCCTGGGATAAGCCTATTGAGATATCGAGCTCCACTCGTGATATGCCAGGGTGACCGTTGTGCATTTATGTCATCGACTTGTTAGCTGCAGATGCGGTTGGTACACCGCCCATGAATAATAGCTGGATGACAGCTATCTTTATGTACTCTAGTTAGTGGCTCAGTCAATATGCCACCTAGATTAGTTGAGTTTCATTTGAGACCCACATATAGGGTTCACCTATTCCTTTTGTACTAAGATTCTTTTGGCTTTTACAACTAAGAAGAGGAAAACTATTTTCAACCTCCACCTTTGTGTGTATTCCCCCTTTGTGTATGTGAGAAAGCTGCAAGTGAGACTCCTTACTTCTCTCCCGCTCTCTTCACATGGTATCAGAGCTTGGTTCGTAGTAAGGAGCTCAAGAAAGCAAACCAAGTTCACTGTGTCTTGGTAAGAGGATGAGTGTTGCTTTCCTTTTTGGAGTTTGGGAGCAAATCTTTGTAGGTAGCACAGCTGAAAAGTGCAAGAGTGCACTGTCTCAAATTGAAAAACAGGCAAGGAAACCATTTCCTAGACATGTTCAAGAGAGTAAGAGGCCATTGGAATTAATCCACTCTGATGTGTGGATTACTAAAGTTGCATCTATTGGAGGCTGTCATTATTTTGTCACTTTTATTGATGACTACAGCAGAAAAGTTTGGGTGTATTTTATGAAAAAGAAAAGTAAAGTGTTTGGACATTTCAAAGCTTTTAAAGCTATGGTTGATAAAGAAACAGGCCTACAAATAAAATACTAATGTCAGATGGCGGGGGAGAGTACCTCTCAAATGAGTTTGCAAGGTTCTTGCAGGAGCATGGCATAAAGCAGCAATATTCGTGGTCATATCCCACAGCAAAATGGACTTGCGAAAATGAGAAATAGGCATATTGGAGAGGTATCTCATGCCATGCTCAAGGAAAAAGACCTGCCATATTATTATTGGGCTGAAGCAGTTGCTACAGCAGCTTACATAATGAACATGACTTCACAAAACATGTGTGCCTCAAGATCTATGGAGCACTCTAAGGTGGATGAAACCTATGTGGAAACATGATGAAGAGAGTACTCATGACATGTACCTCAAGTCAATTAGGTTTCAAGATAGATTAGCTTGGACTCATAAAGAGAATCTTGAGATAGTGCAAAGTGCTTGATTGATATTACTTCAAATGAACCTCCCTTTTATAGGTGAGGGTACTTACATCCATATGCTTGCACACATGTGGGATATGTCCTCCATGCCATGTGGCAGCTTGCCCTTTGCTCATACCTTTGCTCTACATGTGCTCATGGCACCACAACTCTCAACAGCTCCCCTTGGTGCCATAATCCTTTGGCTACTGCAAGGTGGTCAGATGTTAGTTACAAATCCATCACCTCCCCTTAGTGCATGCATTGCTACTTAAGGTGGTCAAGTGTGGTTTTTACATGTCAATACCTCCCCTGGGTGCTTTCATAGCTACTCTCAGGTGATATTACAAACATATAGGCAAGGTTGGCAAGGGTTTTTGCTTTTCAATGCTTCATGTCGATGGCGTTTGCTTCTTCGCTTGACGTAGCTTGATGCATGATGCTTTGTTCTTCCATGTGCCTTAATGCTTTCTGTGTGGATGCCATGCTTCGTGCTATGGTCATCTCATGCACTTGTGCTTTCGGCATGCTTATGACATCGATGTTTGCATTCATGCTTTGCTGTATCATTTGTCGCAAAGTTCTTACCATGAGCATTTTTGCTTCAATGGCAGTGTCTAATTGCTAACAATGATTTTGACTTGATAAACGCGTAGAGCTCAAAAATACGATCATTTTTCCTTTTTGGAGCGTGTCCAAATTCTTCCTTGATTGCAAGTTACGGCTTGTTGAAGCTTTTGTCTTCGAAGAAGAGGAACCTTTGATGATGTGGCACAGGGATTCACATGCTGAATTCCATACTGTGCTTAACAAGGGCCTCTGTGCCTAGGTGGCACTGTGCCATGTGGCAATCTTTAAACCCAAATAGGTTTAAACACCCATGGTTACACAAATTTTACCATGGTCCAATTGAACCTAACCATTAGCTTAACCAAGGTTCAACTTAACCCCACACAAATCCTACCTTATCTGCCACGTGTCATTTTTCTATGAGACTTTGGAGAAGGAAGGTGATGCAGAGGGTCGTTCTTCTCTGAATTGATCGTCAGACACTACCTTTCACAGGAGCTCTTTCTTTCGGGTGCCATCGTTGTAGGCTCAGGTGCTTTGTGTAGTGCCAATAGAAACTGTAGCCGTTGTTCATGGCTTTGTGGGAGTGGCTTGTTTGTGAAGAGCCGGCTGCATGTGTGTTCTGATGGAGCATGAAGCACGTTGCTTGAAGGCTAGAGCAAGAAACCGTGTCCACTTCTTGCTCTTGGAGGCTCGTAGAGGCCGCCTTGCCTTGAAGATCATAGAGGGCCATTGAAGCTGGTCGAAGAGCTTGCTTCAGAGTCGTTGCAATCGTTGGTAGGCGTAGAAGCTCATGGATGGTGTTGGAGCTGCTCTACAGGGATTCTTGCTTATCGATGCTGTTGTTGATGAAGGAGCTATTGTTTGAGAATTCGGCATTTGGAGCTACTGTGGGCATACAGTCGTCGTTGTTGGAGAGTCTCTTTGCACGAGAGCTCCTCATTGGAGTGGATGATATTGAAGATGTGCAAAGCAGGGTCGAAGTTCGTCGATGGACTGTTGGAGAGGCATGTGGGCTCGCTCATAGGCTGTCACGTGGGGGAGCGTTGCCACATCTAAGAGTTGTGTTTGAAGAGGCTGATCGTGAGCTCGTCGATGGTTTGAGGCTTGAGAGACTGTTGATGGAGTGTCGCCTCAGCCAAAAAGCCTAGTAAGGAGCTTTGCATGAGCACTTACTAAAGGATGTAGATGGAGGTCTTTACCTCAAAATTATCTGCAGCAGCTTTCTTAAGCTATCTCACTCTAGAGAATAGAACCGAAAGAAGAGTCTCTTGAATCTTAAGGAATTTTACAATCTCAAAGAACATCTCAAAGAACCAACTACCCTTCTCTCTCTCTCTCTCAATGGAGAGTCGAGACCTTCCTCTTTCTCACAAGAAACACTCATGAAATGGATGGACGGAAAATTTCTCTCTCAAGAGATGGAAATTTGTTTTCAATCTAAAACTAAAACTAACCTATGAGAAAAACATAAGTTCCTAAGGTGTGCCTACAACTAATCTAGGAATGGGAGCAATCCTAGTGAACTACTAATGAGCTAAACTAGGAAAGTTAAACCTATGCTCTGATACCATGACAAAACATGTGTGCCTCAAGATCTATGGAGCACTCTAAGGTGGATGAAACCTGTGGAAACATGATGAAGAGAGTGCTCATGACATGTACCTCAAGTCAATTAGGTTCCAAGATAGATCAGCTTGGACTCATAAAGAGAATCTTGAGATAGTGCAAAGTGCTTATTGATATTACTTCAAATGAACCTCCCTTTTATAGGTGAGGGTACTTACATCCATATGCTTGCTCACATGTGGGATATGTCCTCCATGCCATGTGGCAGCTTGCCCTTTGCTCATACCTTTGCTCTAAATGTGCTCATGGTACCACAACTCTCAACATGACTCCCACTGCATACATTTCTAATTCTCATTGAGAAAATGAGAATTAGAAATTTTGGAGATGGTTCATAGGGGCTATAATCTAGATCAACAAGAACTGTGTAAGGTAACTCATGCACTTACACAAGAATTGTGTAAGGTAATTCATGCACTTACATATAGTAACAAATGGGAGGAAAAAGAAAAGGGGTTAAGGGAACCTTAATCTATTTGTTTAAACATTCAAGAAAAGTAAACTCAAATGGGCTAATATCCCTAACTATACGCTAGAAAAATAGCTAGGCCATATAAAGGATAGGAAGTCAAATATCATTGAGGGTTGGTTTCACAAATGTGACAAGGCTTTTGCCACTTATGATGTGGATAATGATGTGATAAAAATCCATGAGGCCACACACATGCTTGCCAAGGTAGCCAATAAGTGGTCCACGTTTCCATGACCCCTAAAGGATAATGAGATCGAGTCCCTAGAGCAAGTGCAAGACAACAAAGGGATTCCTCTAGGAAGGAAATGAAAGTGGGTAACTACTCATAAGTGGTGTTCAACCTGAGCATTGTTGTAATGGTGTGTAGCCTAGCATTTTTGGCTCCACATAATTGAAGCAAACCATTCCAAAAAACACCTCTCTCTCTCTCTCTCTCTCTCTCTCTCTCTCTCTCTCTCTCTTACATTCTGTTCTGGTCCAACCTACGAGGCGATTTAATTTTTTCTTCTTGGCCATGTTAAAAAGCACTAAGAAAGTGTTTTTTAAGTGTTGAGAAGTATGGGACCTCTTTGGATGTAATCTCTTTTGCTTCAACTTCAATATAATACTTTTATTGCAAAAATTGTTGTAACTATTACTTCGGTAGTGAATGTGATTCTAAAGAAGCACAAATTGCATATTTTTGCCCTCTTTACAGGTTCATTGCAACCAGAGTGGTTGTTGCACAAGCAATTGTTGCAAAAACTATTGTTATTGTTCTTACTTCGATAGTGAAAATGGTCCTGGTAATAAATAAGGGAGAAATGAAGGGGTGTGAGGGGGTGCCACATGTCGATCATCCAACAGTGCATGGGTGGAGCACGATTGAATGGCCATGACTTAATTTTGCAAGACTAAGGCAGTTATGGAGAAAATCAAGAAGGAAAAAAGAAGAAATAGGAACGGAGGCGATGTCATATGAAGGAGAGAGAGTGAAAGGCCCTTCATGCACCAAATCACGATCCGATTGTGTCAGGGTGAATCTTTAGCGTAGCTCGAAGGCTAGAAGTGATGGTTCACGAAACGATCGAGTGTGCGGCTGTAACAAAGTGCCCCAGGAAAAAGTGCACCAAATTTTGGGATCTCTTTGTTCCGGGCTTGAAAGCAACACAGGTATGGTTGCTGGGTTGCTAAATCACTAAGGAAAGAGGACAGAACCATCAAACCATTGATCTAGTGAAGATTTTGGAGGAAGGATCTTCATTTTCAGTTCAAAACCGAAACTCAGTTCATGCGCAGTAATATTTACACTGGTTTTTGCAAAAACCGGTTGTTGGTTTGCTGGAAATTATATATAGTTTTGGTTTTTATTGAGAATAACTTTTGATCTGTGTGTCGAAACGATATACTGTCTTCTTATCCCAATAATTTTGAGTCGTCATTTGTTCAATCCTGAATAGTAGAGGTCTGTTTATAAAAAAATAAAATTTCCTTTGTTATTTTAGGTGTATGTTGCAGAAACCATATTTATTGAATATCTTTTGAATGGTGTGTTGGATGGAGATGAAATAAAAAGAGACTATAATTTTTTTTTGCCATGAATCAGAATATCAAATTATATTTGGGATTTGAGATGGTTGTTGTGTAGTTTCTTTGTAAAATGCTGCAATCAAGGGCAATTAAAAATAATGTTTTGGATCATATCTTTGTGGAATCAACTCGGAATTGGATGGTGTAAAAAGGAAGTGCTATTTATTTTTTGCAAGGAATAATAATTTTTAATCGGATTTTAGAAAAGATGCATTTAAATGGGGGCTCGTGAGTAAAGTGGCTATATGAGATACATGTAAAAAGGTTGTAATTTTGGTTATAACTTCGTATAATTGTGGGAAGAGTAGGTATTGAAGTGTGAGCTCTCTAGTTGGTGTGAGTGAGAAAGTCTTGGAAGGCATTTGAGTGGATATCCATAAGCATTTTGGACTACATTCCTAGGTTTCTATCTCATTCTTTACCTCTACCTTAGTGCAATAGCCTAATACTTGGCTAGCTCATCCACTTTGATCATGATGGCTTTCCTCTTGGATTTATATGTTGCTTGCTACCATTTGCACTTCTCCTTTATCACCAAGTCCAACTTGTGGTTAGAGCAATCATAAATGAACATACCTATTAGGGGATAATCCATGTGGTTTACTTGGGTTGGTGGTTGGTACATGTGGGAGGGTGAAGCTGAGGCTCACCATGTGACTTTACCAATGCCAAGTCCATGGTGCGATAGGAAACTTGAAAGTCCTCCTTGCCAAGGATAGCTCATAAAATATTCATGGGGGCAAAAAGATTTGAGGTAAACATATCCAACAGCAAGGGGAAGAGGCTCGATAAAAGGGACATCACACTAGTGCTCACTAAAGGTTAGATTTTGTGAGTTTGTGTAGAATGGCACTGGTGCCATTCATATGAATGGCATCAATGCTATTTTTCACATAGAGAATCATAGCACTAACATTGTAATAATTTAGATTTTGGAGAATAACACTTGTATCAATCTCATTCTATTTCAAGGTTAGGTAGATTGGCAACAGTGCCATGCTAAATAGGAGGATGGAAACATATGTAAAATATTTATGATAGATTGGCACCAGTGCCATTCTCCACAAACTCTCATAGATTAGAATGGCATGGGTACCATTCTCCATATGAGAGTGAGGATATGTAGATCCCCAAAACGGGGATGTAAGGGAACAAGCGTTATCAACTTAGGGCAACCCACATTAGGGCTCAATACATATTGTATCATGTTCATCTTATTGGTATGGAGAGTGCACATTTTATCTAGCCAAAGTCTGGTGTCTTCTCTCATCCTCATCACTATGTGTGTCTATTATTGCATTGTGTGTTCAATTTAGCATCGTTGTACAAATCCCTATGCATTTCTTTGCCATGTCAACCATATTTTCTCTACCACAAATAAAGACACCACCACTGAAGGTTACCACTCTAGACATCTATTATGATGGCCTCTGTGATTTTTTAAAAGACTACGTGATGTATTTTGCACATAGCAACCCTAGGTATTATTTTTTGGCATTGTTGGAACTAGGCTACTCTTTAGATTCTCTATATTGGCTCCATGTGGGCCCACTGACCACCCATGTAACTAGCACCATTAGGTTTCTACGTCTAGCTTGGTGTCACCCATAGCTTGGTCCTTGGAGCTTATGGTCCTTGATCCTTGAGTCCTTAAAGACCTAAGTGCCTTGACCTTAGAGCTTAAGACCTACATAGTTAATTATTAAATCTTTTCTATGGTCAAGGATATCCTTGTGCCTGATCTCCATGGTGCAAATGAGACTTTAGCTGTGTGCTTGCCTCATGTTGGCCTAGGCTTACACAAAACTCCATTGGCTCTTTCAACTTGCCCATTTGAGTAGGATGGTATATTCTTGAAGTTTTATGTTTTATGGCCTACATGGCATTAATAGATCCACATCCTCATTAAGAAAATGGAAACAATGCTATGAAACAATCTCCATCAAGGTACAAGATTTGATTGGATCCTGTGAAAAAGGAAGTCAATTACCACCTTACCATTGGTTGTGGGAACTTCTATGGTTTTTGCCGATTTAGTGACATACACGGTAGCAACAATCATATACTTTTTCTTTCTTATGGTACCACAAGAAAAGGATTCACAAAGTCCACATCCCACTTCTTTCTTGTAGTCACAAGAAGTGGAGCCACAAAGTCCACACCCAACGTATAAAAAGTATATATAGAGATTAATAGATCATGCTAGAAAGGTCCTTTTTTCCCAAAGAATTGACAAAATTGCATGCCTTGCAAAGCAACTACATCCTTTAAAAGTATGAGCCAATAATACCCTACATGATATAAAATTTTGATAGTATCGTTAGCAGCCTAATCTCCTCCATAGAACCCATCATAACAATGGGTTATTATCTTCCATACTTCTTTTGGATTAATTTCCCACCTCAAAAACTCAGTCAATCCTTGAAAGGCGCCTTCCCAGACACCCACTGAAGGTTAGATTTTGGAGAATGGCATTGGTGCCAATTTTCATGTGACTGACACTAGTGACATTGGAACGGGTGTCAATCTCATTCTATGTCAATGTTAAGTAGATTGACTATAGTGCCATGCTAAACGGGAAACAGAAAGGTGTACATTGTTGGAAGTGGTATCAGGATAGAGAGACTTTGAGGTCAATAACGATGTTGGAATGAATGATGCAAGGAAGGAGATACAGATAATTAATATGCAAGAGAATATGCCACTTGAATGGGGACAACTGCAAGGAACCTCATTCACAATATATATTTGGAAGTTGTACCAGTCAAGAGCTAGCAAGTTTGAGGTCAACTCAAATCTTGGTGATGTTGAAATTAGTGATGCTTCGAAGAAAGTGGAGACAACTACTACACAAGAAACATGCCATCAAAATTGTGGACAACTTCAAGCAACCTCAATAGCAATGCACTTTTGAAAGTGGTGTCAAGAGCTAGCGACTATCAGGTAAATTTAGATCTTGGTGATGTGCCAAACATAACTGAACACAAAGCACAAGGGAGCTTGGAGGAGTCAAGTCATAGCAACTTTGTGGGCAGTCTAGATGTAATCCATCAAATTCCATCATCTTGGAATAAGCCTGTTGAGATATCGAGCTCCACTCGTGATATGCCAAGCTGACCATTGTGCATTTATGTCACCAACTTGTTAGCTGCAGATGCGGTTGGTACATTGCCCATGAATAATAGCTGGATGATAGCTATCTTTATGTACTCTAGTTAGTGGCTCAGTTAGTATGCCACCTAGGTTAGCTGAGTTTGGTTTGAGACCCACATATAGGATTCACCTATTCCTTTTGTATTAAGAGAGATTCTTTTGGCTTTTACAACTAAGAAGAGGAAAAGTATTTTTAGCCTCCACGTTTGTGTGTATTCCCCCTTTGTGTATGTGAGAAAGCTGCAAGTGAGACTCCTTACTTCTCTCCCACTCTCTTCACATGCTATCAGAGCTTGGTTTGTAGTAAGGAGCTTAAGAAAGCAAACCAAGTTCGCGGTGTCTTGGTAAGAGGAGGAGTGTTGCTTTCCTTTTTGGAGTTTGGGAGCAAATCTTTGTAGGTAGCACAGCCAAAAAGTGCAAGAGTGCACTGTCTCAGCAATTTGGAAAACAGGCAAGGAAACCATTTCCTAGACATGTTCAAGAGACTAAGAGGCCATTGGAATTAATCCACTCTGATGTGTGGATTACTAAAGTTGCATCTATTGGAGGCTATCATTATTTTGTCACTTTTATTGATGACTACAGCAAAAAAGTTTGGGTGTATTTTATGAAAAAGAAAAGTAAACTGTTTGGACATTTCAAAGCTTTTAAAGCTATGGTTGAGAAAGAAAAAGGCCTGCAAATAAAATGCTAAGGTCAGATGGAGGGGGAGAGTACCTCTCAAATGAGTTTGCAAGATTCTTGCAGGAGCATGGCATAAAGCAGCAATATTCATGCAGTAATACCCCACAGCAAAATGGACTTGCGGAAAGGAAAAATAGGCATATTGGAGAGGTATCTCGTGCCATGCTCAATGAAAAAAACCTGCCAAATTATTATTGGGCTGAAGCAGTTGCTACAGCAATCTACATAAGGAATAGGACTCCCACTGCAACAATACATGGCATGACACCAGAGGAGAGGTATACTGGTAGGAAACCAGATATTCTCATTTGAAGGTTTTAGGTTGCATTGCCTATGTTCATGTGCCAGATAAGTTGAGATCCAAGTTGGATCCAAAAACTGAGAAGTGCATTTTTATTAGTTATTCTCTGCAGCAGAAAGGGTATAGATGCTATAACCCTTCTACTCGTAAGTTTACAGTGAGCAGAGATGTTTTTGATGAGATGAGCATCTGGTATAAATAGTAAATATGATTGATAATGTAGATGCACAAAATGGTAATGCTACACAGAATTCACAGTAGCAATCACAAAATATTAGTAGACATGTAGTGTCCCCTAACAGTGGTTCACATACTTCACCATAGACAGCAGGCAGATTGAGATCACGAGAACCTCCTCAAAGTAATACAGATAGTGGTATGCAAGTATCACGAAAGAGAAAAGAGAAATTACATCAACCCATGGTTGATGTGAATGCAGGTCACTCTTATGTGGATGGTGAATCCAGTGGCTCAGAACAGAGCCTTTGATGATGAGTTGGGTATTCCTTTTGTTGTTACACCTGGAGTAAGGAAGATAAGGGATGTTTTGAGAGCACTTGGAAGTGAGTTTATTTTGCGCAGGTGTTTCAAAGTTCAGTATCTTATGGATAGGCTGAAATATGATGGATTTATAGCCATTCACTATGCCTATATGGTCATAGTGATACACGAACCAGAACCCACTTCTTTTGAGCAAGCCATGGGAAAAGAAAAATGGGAGAAAGCCATGGATGAAGAAATGGATGCCTTGGAAGCAAATGCTACATGGGAATTGGTGCCTTTGCCTAAAGACAAGAATCCAATTAGCTGCAAGTGGGTTTATAAGATGAAGCACAATGCAAATGATTCTGTGAGCACATACCAGGCAAGATTAGTTGTCAAAGGGTATGCACAGACATATGGCATTGATTATGAAGAAACATTCAGTTGGGTTACAAGGATGGAAACTGTAAGAGCAGTCATTACTATGGCTGCATCAAAGGGATGGTCTTTACATCAGATGGATGTAAAGAATGCCTTCTTGCATGGCAATTTACAAGAAAAGGCCTATATGGAGCAGCCACCAGGTTATGTGCATGCTGTTCATCCTGAGTTTGTTTGTAGGTTGAAGAAAGCCTTGTATGGCTTAAAGCAAGCTCCAAGAGCATGCATGGTCTGATAAGATAGAACAGTATCTTGTCACTATTGGCTTTGAGATTTCCAAGGCAGATTTCTCACTTTATGTGAGAAAAGCATTATGCTGCTTGTCATTTATGTTGATGATTTGATCATCACAGGTCATAGTGATGAAGATATCCTTCATGTGAAAATGCTATTGAAGCACTGCTTGTCATTTATGTTGATGATTTGATCATCACAGGTCATAGTGATGAAGATATCCTTCATGTGAAAATGCTATTGAAGCAGAAGTTTGAGATGAAGGATTTGGGAGAGCTGCGTTATTTCTTGGGCATTGACGTGATTAGATCCACAAGTGGGATATGGCTCTTGCAGAGGCAGTATGGATTGGACATGTTGTCTAAATATGGGATGACAGGCTGTAAGCCTATTTCAGTTCCTTTGGAGCAAAATGTGAAGTTGAGCGCAGATGCAAGTGAGCTTCTGAAAGACCCTACTATGTACAGATGCATAGTAGGAGGTTTGATTTATATGACTATTACCAGGCCAAATTTGAGCTATGCTGTTGGGTTGGTAAGTCAGTTTATGCAGGCTCCAAGGAAATCGCATTTGGATGCGGCTAGATGCATACTGACTCCATACTGAGGTATGTGAAGTCCACATTGTAGTATGGACTATTTTATGAGACTGGGGATCAGATACTGTTGCATGGATACACTGATGCTGATTGGGCTGGTAGTATTTCTCATAGACGATCTACCAGTGGATATGTGTTTTCTTTTGGGAGTACTGCACTCACTTGGAGCAGCAAGAAACAGCCTACAGTTGCCTTGTCGAGCACAGAGGTTGAATACAGGGGTGCAGCAATTGCAGCATGTGAGACAGCTTGGTTCCATAAGCTACTTTATGATATGCATCAGTCTATAGATGGGCCAGTTGTCAGTCATTGTGACAACATGAGCAGTATACACTTGGCAAATAACCCAGTCTATCATGCTAGAACAAAACACATTGAGGAGCATTATCACCGTGTGCGAGAGAAGGTTCTAGTAGGTTTTATTGATCTCATTTATGTCAGCATGGAGGATCTGGTAGCTGACATATTCACGAAGGCATTGGGTGCAGACAAGTTGCACAAGTTCAGAGACCTCCTTGGTGTGCAGGAATTGGGATTGAGCTCGAGGGGGAGTGTTGAGATATCGAGCTCCACCACTCGTGATATGCCAGGGTGACCATTGTGCATTTATGTCACCAACTTGTTAGCTGCAGATGCGATTGGTACACCGCCCATGAATAATAGCTGGATGACAGCTATCTTTATGTACTCTAGTTAGTAGCTCAGTTAGTATGCCACCTAGGTTAGCTGAGTTTGGTTTGAGACCCACATATAGGGTTCACCTATTCCTTTTGTACTAAGAGAGATTCTTTTGGCTTTTACAACTAAGAAGAGGAAAACTATTTTTAGCCTCCACATTTGTGTGTATTCCCCCTTTGTGTATGTGAGAAAGCTGCAAGTGAGACTCCTTACTTCTCTCCCACTCTCTTCACAAAGCCAAGGATGACTGTGATATTGGACATGAATGGCTTCCTATTAACCCTTTGCTTGTTCAAGTCACTAATACACATGTCTGCTATGTATGGCCACAATAGTTATATGGTTTTTCGACCTAGGTACATTGAATTTCTAAGGATCTTGCTACAAAAAATTAATGTAGGTATTTGGTCAACATCAATGGAGCATAATGTCATTGAAATGGTAGAAAATCTTCAAATATATGCAAAGGAAAGCCTCCATTTCTTCGTGATATGAGCTCAATAGGGATGCTACTCTTATAGTAACAGGAGGATAAATAGGCCCAACAAGGTTGGTGTTGAGGCTATGTTCAAACCCTTAGCAAAAATATCCATGACATTTGGATATGATGCTAAGAGGACAATACTTATTGATGACTCTCCATATAAGGCTTGTATACAACATGCTTTGAAAACAAATGGATCATCATCTCTATCATCCTCTGGAGGGGGAGAGAGATGTCAAGATCTGAGCAGTAAGAGTATGAACTTGTGTCAGAGGGTCTTCATCTTCATCGTCAGTAGTGGCAGCTCACAACCCAACTGGCATGGTTCTTAGTTTGCTATTTGGCAAGCTTCTAGTAGCGTCTATCCTTCGTGTGACCAAGCTTGTTACAAAAGGTGCACTTGAGGGGCTTGAATGACTTTGTCTTTCCATGTGCTACTGGAGGCCTAGGTTTCCATTTGCTAGTGGAGGCAAGAGCCTCTGTAGTATCTAATGAATAGATCTAAGATTCTTTGTTCCAGCCGAGAAGAAGAGTCACCATATCATCAAAGGTAATCATGGCAAGCCTAAGTATTTCAAGAGTGTGCTCAAAATGAGTGACTCCTTCCATACTCTTCATGAGGACAACCATTTTGTCCTCGTCACTTTAGGCGGGAAAGTTGTTGAACAAGCGATTGCATTTTTACTAAATGTGCACTCAAGGTATCACTATCCTCCATTTTCAACTTATAAAAATGCAACTCTAAGAAAACCTTGGAGTTTGTGATTTTGTTACAAAAAAGATTCTCAAGACTCGCCGAAATTTCCTTGGCCTTCAATTTGAAGTCGACATGACGAATCAAAGTGTCATCGAGGAGGCAAAGCCCGATAATGGCAATAGCCTTTGTGTTGTGTTGCTTCCATATCTTGAGTTGTTGAGAATACTTTGTTGTAGCATAGTCTTGATCATCCTCAATGACATACCATACATTTTGTTTCATGAGAAGTAGCTACACCTTACTTTGCTAAGTAAGGAATCCTTCCCCCGAGAACTTCTCCACAAGCAATAAGGTAAAACAGAGGGAGCTCATTGTGTGTCTCGGGAAACGGTGAGCGAAAAATGATACAAGAAAAAAAACGGGTAAAAAGCGAGCAATCGGATGTAGACTCGCTTTTGTAAATGGCAGGTAGGTGGAGCGAAAAGGCTAGGTCTCTAGAGATGGTGCAAAAATGGCGGGCAAATTGGAGAAAAAATGGTGGGCAGGTTGTAGCAAAGAACGAGCAGAGGACAAGCAGAAATGGTGACTAGGCAGAGAATGGCGGACATAAAAGGGTGATAGTTGGAGTGGACAGAAAGTTGAGGCTGCAACTAAAATTGCCAAGGTTTGTTTAGGCAACCTTGAAGAATCCATTGTTGGAGAAGTCAAAATGTCATTGGAGAAGCTCATTGTTGGAGAAGCTCATTGTTGGAGAAGCCAATTGTCGAGGAAGATGGGTTGAAGGAGAAGGGAGCTCTATCTTGGAGGAGAGGATAGCTACCATTTGTGAGCCTCCCTCATCCTCTAGATTCAGCATGGAGAGTAGGGAAAGAGCTAGACACATGGCTCATATACCACATGTTGGAACTAGATGGAAGGCAAGGTAGTCTAGTCTAAGACGTGAAAGACTAGACAATATAGAAAACATAATGGAAATGGAAATGAGATGCTAGAAAGAAATGAACAACCAAAGGAAAGTATCTACATAACCAAAAGAGGCTTGAGGCTTGATTGATTTGACAAGTGAAAGTACAATGCCATTGTTAGTGATTTTATGTTGCCATTGTCGAGATTTTCTACTACAAAAGAGCAAGTGAAGCCCTCATTTTTTGGATGCGATAAATGGACAAACTTGTTCAAGTGCCATAGCGTTTTAAAGAATGTCAAGTTGTTTAAACACAAACTAGTTGATTGCATGCTTCAACATGATGAGTATGCATATCTCCTCACTTAGTAAGATGATAAACCTTTCAATTTAATGCAAGCGGCCTGCAAAAAGTATATGTTTTGAATTAGAAGCAAAAAAAGGTTTCGAAAGCAAAAGAGAGATACCTCCTCCTGATCATAAGGAGTAGTATGGTGGAAAGAATGACTTAAGAAAATTGTTTGTATGAGCGTTATACTTGTTTTGAAGCATTATAATTAGGGATACCTTAAATAGATGGACTTGAGCAAGAACCATAACCTGCTAATGAAAGTTGAGTCAAAAGTACAAGAATAGGACTAATCACTTGCATGCTACAAAGTGGCAAATATACAAGCCTTCACACTAACTAGGGTGATAGTTTGTTTTGAATACAAAGCAAAAACTCACCTCAATGATGCATAATCCTTGATTATAAGGAGTAGTAGGAAATAAAATGACTTGAGCTAAGGGTTTCCTAAATGGTCTTTGCCTAGCCTGTGAAAGATGTGAAATACTAAGGAGTTATGATAAGGAAGTAGCACTTGTACTATTCCATATATATTATGGTAAGTAGATTCTTAAAAGGGATACTGGAAAAGGAAAGCATGCAAATATACAGAGCTACATATCTTCTTTTTACTTTTGTTTTCACTTTATGTTTTCTCTCTAGCTGATTCTATATGGATTTCATAGCACATCAATATGGATAGTACGCTTGGGTCTTGTTAGAATAAAATGACTATGCATGTGTGAGATCTGAGGCATTGCTAGGACCCAGATAAAGGACCATAGGATTGTGGGGATAAAGCTAGAAGATAGGATACCCACATGTCGTACAATACTATTATTTAAGAAAAAGGGAACTCTGTATGTATAGTTTTCCTAACGTTTTTAGAACAATTTTTTGGGTTTGAAGTTTACATTTAAAGTTTGTATAGTTGTCCTTCAAGGATAAATAAGTTTAGCATATTCTATTCATATTTTATGGATGGAGAAAGAGAAAGTAGCTGCAAACTAGTTATGAACCATGTTTATCCCATCGCATGAATTATAATCTCGAATATGTTTTGTATGTTTGGTGGAAGTGATATGGTTTGCTTCTGATCTTAGGATAAGGGACAAGACTGGTTATGGTGGAAAAGAGATGTTGTAGATAATGTTCAAACACCTTTACTTTCTTGGATTAAGCATGATTTTAACTGAAAGTCCACTATGTAATCTAGGGTGGAGAAGTTTTGTGAACAAGGTTTTAAAACTAGTAGATATAAGCTAATAGGATCTATTGATACTCATATGTAAGGCTTATTATGAGTGCAAAGAATGTTGTAATACAAAGTTCATTTTATAATCATAGAAAGAAGAAACAAACTGATATATGTTAAAGATCCACTTAGTTCATGGTTTCTTGCCTCCAACTTAATGAATATAAATGGTTATGATTGAAAAGTAAAGCTACAATTACTATGAACCCTTTATTGTTATGATATAAGCATGATTTTGATAAGGGATCCATTATATAGAAGTAGAAGGATTTAATGAATGGTATAGGGAGAAGTATACCTAAATAATGGATGTTAAGACTATGATAGGCAGGTTGGACGATTATTGGGAAACTTACTCTAGATTTTTCTCTTTTGTGCAATGGAGTGGAGCTAAACGCGAGCTGAAGATCAAGTCTCCAGAATGTGATCTAGTGGAAAAGTCTTTTAGGTAGGCTACTCATTGTGTGGAAACAATACTATTGATACTAGCAGGCATGGGAGCTAGTCTGCTCTAATATAAAATAGGAAAGACACACCCTTGTGGATTTACACGATTTTAAAGGTCTTACATGGTGAACCCACATACCCATGTTTTGCAAGAAAATTTATGGCATATGGACCCTTTACCATCTCTTTCAATGGCATTCTAGCCAGTCATAACTATGTTTGTCATATAAGAATCTTTTGTTGGTATCACTCATTGATGACTCGAACCCATTCTATAAAAGTAATGTAGACCTTTGAAGGCTTCTGTGATATCAATTAATCACTGTATCTTACATGTAAATAGCATAAATAGTAGTGCAATCAACAATAATTATAAGGTTTGAGTCTCATGTTCTACATCATATTAGGTCCCCTAAAAACTCATGCTACTCCATAATATGATATTAAATACATATATAAAGTATGTTTGCTTTTGGAACTTCTACAAATTCATGCAGTTTTGGAACTTGTATAAATTCATGTTGAGTAAATTTGTAAATGTCAAATTTGCCTAGCTATGAACATTCACAAGATTTAATTGAGTTGATAAATCATAGCAAGTATGATCATCTAACTCCAAACGCAATCTAAACATGTGTTATAGTCATTATTAGAATATGGGACTTTTAAACTATAAAGACCTCATTCTAATCAACACAAAGCACAAGGGAGCTTGGAGGAGTCAAGGTATAGCAACTTTGTGGGTAGTCCAGATGTAATCCATCAAATTCCATCATCCTGGGATAAGCCTATTGAGATATCGAGCTCCACTCGTGATATGCCAGGGTGACCGTTGTGCATTTATGTCATCGACTTGTTAGCTGCAGATGCGGTTGGTACACCGCCCATGAATAATAGCTGGATGACAGCTATCTTTATGTACTCTAGTTAGTGGCTCAGTCAATATGCCACCTAGATTAGTTGAGTTTCATTTGAGACCCACATATAGGGTTCACCTATTCCTTTTGTACTAAGATTCTTTTGGCTTTTACAACTAAGAAGAGGAAAACTATTTTCAACCTCCACCTTTGTGTGTATTCCCCCTTTGTGTATGTGAGAAAGCTGCAAGTGAGACTCCTTACTTCTCTCCCGCTCTCTTCACATGGTATCAGAGCTTGGTTCGTAGTAAGGAGCTCAAGAAAGCAAACCAAGTTCACTGTGTCTTGGTAAGAGGATGAGTGTTGCTTTCCTTTTTGGAGTTTGGGAGCAAATCTTTGTAGGTAGCACAGCTGAAAAGTGCAAGAGTGCACTGTCTCAAATTGAAAAACAGGCAAGGAAACCATTTCCTAGACATGTTCAAGAGAGTAAGAGGCCATTGGAATTAATCCACTCTGATGTGTGGATTACTAAAGTTGCATCTATTGGAGGCTGTCATTATTTTGTCACTTTTATTGATGACTACAGCAGAAAAGTTTGGGTGTATTTTATGAAAAAGAAAAGTAAAGTGTTTGGACATTTCAAAGCTTTTAAAGCTATGGTTGATAAAGAAACAGGCCTACAAATAAAATACTAATGTCAGATGGCGGGGGAGAGTACCTCTCAAATGAGTTTGCAAGGTTCTTGCAGGAGCATGGCATAAAGCAGCAATATTCGTGGTCATATCCCACAGCAAAATGGACTTGCGAAAATGAGAAATAGGCATATTGGAGAGGTATCTCATGCCATGCTCAAGGAAAAAGACCTGCCATATTATTATTGGGCTGAAGCAGTTGCTACAGCAGCTTACATAATGAACATGACTTCACAAAACATGTGTGCCTCAAGATCTATGGAGCACTCTAAGGTGGATGAAACCTATGTGGAAACATGATGAAGAGAGTACTCATGACATGTACCTCAAGTCAATTAGGTTTCAAGATAGATTAGCTTGGACTCATAAAGAGAATCTTGAGATAGTGCAAAGTGCTTGATTGATATTACTTCAAATGAACCTCCCTTTTATAGGTGAGGGTACTTACATCCATATGCTTGCACACATGTGGGATATGTCCTCCATGCCATGTGGCAGCTTGCCCTTTGCTCATACCTTTGCTCTACATGTGCTCATGGCACCACAACTCTCAACAGCTCCCCTTGGTGCCATAATCCTTTGGCTACTGCAAGGTGGTCAGATGTTAGTTACAAATCCATCACCTCCCCTTAGTGCATGCATTGCTACTTAAGGTGGTCAAGTGTGGTTTTTACATGTCAATACCTCCCCTGGGTGCTTTCATAGCTACTCTCAGGTGATATTACAAACATATAGGCAAGGTTGGCAAGGGTTTTTGCTTTTCAATGCTTCATGTCGATGGCGTTTGCTTCTTCGCTTGACGTAGCTTGATGCATGATGCTTTGTTCTTCCATGTGCCTTAATGCTTTCTGTGTGGATGCCATGCTTCGTGCTATGGTCATCTCATGCACTTGTGCTTTCGGCATGCTTATGACATCGATGTTTGCATTCATGCTTTGCTGTATCATTTGTCGCAAAGTTCTTACCATGAGCATTTTTGCTTCAATGGCAGTGTCTAATTGCTAACAATGATTTTGACTTGATAAACGCGTAGAGCTCAAAAATACGATCATTTTTCCTTTTTGGAGCGTGTCCAAATTCTTCCTTGATTGCAAGTTACGGCTTGTTGAAGCTTTTGTCTTCGAAGAAGAGGAACCTTTGATGATGTGGCACAGGGATTCACATGCTGAATTCCATACTGTGCTTAACAAGGGCCTCTGTGCCTAGGTGGCACTGTGCCATGTGGCAATCTTTAAACCCAAATAGGTTTAAACACCCATGGTTACACAAATTTTACCATGGTCCAATTGAACCTAACCATTAGCTTAACCAAGGTTCAACTTAACCCCACACAAATCCTACCTTATCTGCCACGTGTCATTTTTCTATGAGACTTTGGAGAAGGAAGGTGATGCAGAGGGTCGTTCTTCTCTGAATTGATCGTCAGACACTACCTTTCACAGGAGCTCTTTCTTTCGGGTGCCATCGTTGTAGGCTCAGGTGCTTTGTGTAGTGCCAATAGAAACTGTAGCCGTTGTTCATGGCTTTGTGGGAGTGGCTTGTTTGTGAAGAGCCGGCTGCGTGTGTGTTCTGATGGAGCATGAAGCACGTTGCTTGAAGGCTAGAGCAAGAAACCGTGTCCACTTCTTGCTCTTGGAGGCTCGTAGAGGCCGCCTTGCCTTGAAGATCATAGAGGGCCATTGAAGCTGGTCGAAGAGCTTGCTTCAGAGTCGTTGCAATCGTTGGTAGGCGTAGAAGCTCATGGATGGTGTTGGAGCTGCTCTACAGGGATTCTTGCTTATCGATGCTGTTGTTGATGAAGGAGCTATTGTTTGAGAATTCGGCATTTGGAGCTACTGTGGGCATACAGTCGTCGTTGTTGGAGAGTCTCTTTGCACGAGAGCTCCTCATTGGAGTGGATGATATTGAAGATGTGCAAAGCAGGGTCGAAGTTCGTCGATGGACTGTTGGAGAGGCATGTGGGCTCGCTCATAGGCTGTCACGTGGGGGAGCGTTGCCACATCTAAGAGTTGTGTTTGAAGAGGCTGATCGTGAGCTCGTCGATGGTTTGAGGCTTGAGAGACTGTTGATGGAGTGTCGCCTCAGCCAAAAAGCCTAGTAAGGAGCTTTGCATGAGCACTTACTAAAGGATGTAGATGGAGGTCTTTACCTCAAAATTATCTGCAGCAGCTTTCTTAAGCTATCTCACTCTAGAGAATAGAACCGAAAGAAGAGTCTCTTGAATCTTAAGGAATTTTACAATCTCAAAGAACATCTCAAAGAACCAACTACCCTTCTCTCTCTCTCTCTCAATGGAGAGTCGAGACCTTCCTCTTTCTCACAAGAAACACTCATGAAATGGATGGACGGAAAATTTCTCTCTCAAGAGATGGAAATTTGTTTTCAATCTAAAACTAAAACTAACCTATGAGAAAAACATAAGTTCCTAAGGTGTGCCTACAACTAATCTAGGAATGGGAGCAATCCTAGTGAACTACTAATGAGCTAAACTAGGAAAGTTAAACCTATGCTCTGATACCATGACAAAACATGTGTGCCTCAAGATCTATGGAGCACTCTAAGGTGGATGAAACCTGTGGAAACATGATGAAGAGAGTGCTCATGACATGTACCTCAAGTCAATTAGGTTCCAAGATAGATCAGCTTGGACTCATAAAGAGAATCTTGAGATAGTGCAAAGTGCTTATTGATATTACTTCAAATGAACCTCCCTTTTATAGGTGAGGGTACTTACATCCATATGCTTGCTCACATGTGGGATATGTCCTCCATGCCATGTGGCAGCTTGCCCTTTGCTCATACCTTTGCTCTAAATGTGCTCATGGTACCACAACTCTCAACATGACTCCCACTGCATACATTTCTAATTCTCATTGAGAAAATGAGAATTAGAAATTTTGGAGATGGTTCATAGGGGCTATAATCTAGATCAACAAGAACTGTGTAAGGTAACTCATGCACTTACACAAGAATTGTGTAAGGTAATTCATGCACTTACATATAGTAACAAATGGGAGGAAAAAGAAAAGGGGTTAAGGGAACCTTAATCTATTTGTTTAAACATTCAAGAAAAGTAAACTCAAATGGGCTAATATCCCTAACTATACGCTAGAAAAATAGCTAGGCCATATAAAGGATAGGAAGTCAAATATCATTGAGGGTTGGTTTCACAAATGTGACAAGGCTTTTGCCACTTATGATGTGGATAATGATGTGATAAAAATCCATGAGGCCACACACATGCTTGCCAAGGTAGCCAATAAGTGGTCCACGTTTCCATGACCCCTAAAGGATAATGAGATCGAGTCCCTAGAGCAAGTGCAAGACAACAAAGGGATTCCTCTAGGAAGGAAATGAAAGTGGGTAACTACTCATAAGTGGTGTTCAACCTGAGCATTGTTGTAATGGTGTGTAGCCTAGCATTTTTGGCTCCACATAATTGAAGCAAACCATTCCAAAAAACACCTCTCTCTCTCTCTCTCTCTCTCTCTCTCTCTTACATTCTGTTCTGGTCCAACCTACGAGGCGATTTAATTTTTTCTTCTTGGCCATGTTAAAAAGCACTAAGAAAGTGTTTTTTAAGTGTTGAGAAGTATGGGACCTCTTTGGATGTAATCTCTTTTGCTTCAACTTCAATATAATACTTTTATTGCAAAAATTGTTGTAACTATTACTTCGGTAGTGAATGTGATTCTAAAGAAGCACAAATTGCATATTTTTGCCCTCTTTACAGGTTCATTGCAACCAGAGTGGTTGTTGCACAAGCAATTGTTGCAAAAACTATTGTTATTGTTCTTACTTCGATAGTGAAAATGGTCCTGGTAATAAATAAGGGAGAAATGAAGGGGTGTGAGGGGGTGCCACATGTCGATCATCCAACAGTGCATGGGTGGAGCACGATTGAATGGCCATGACTTAATTTTGCAAGACTAAGGCAGTTATGGAGAAAATCAAGAAGGAAAAAAGAAGAAATAGGAACGGAGGCGATGTCATATGAAGGAGAGAGAGTGAAAGGCCCTTCATGCACCAAATCACGATCCGATTGTGTCAGGGTGAATCTTTAGCGTAGCTCGAAGGCTAGAAGTGATGGTTCACGAAACGATCGAGTGTGCGGCTGTAACAAAGTGCCCCAGGAAAAAGTGCACCAAATTTTGGGATCTCTTTGTTCCGGGCTTGAAAGCAACACAGGTATGGTTGCTGGGTTGCTAAATCACTAAGGAAAGAGGACAGAACCATCAAACCATTGATCTAGTGAAGATTTTGGAGGAAGGATCTTCATTTTCAGTTCAAAACCGAAACTCAGTTCATGCGCAGTAATATTTACACTGGTTTTTGCAAAAACCGGTTGTTGGTTTGCTGGAAATTATATATAGTTTTGGTTTTTATTGAGAATAACTTTTGATCTGTGTGTCGAAACGATATACTGTCTTCTTATCCCAATAATTTTGAGTCGTCATTTGTTCAATCCTGAATAGTAGAGGTCTGTTTATAAAAAAATAAAATTTCCTTTGTTATTTTAGGTGTATGTTGCAGAAACCATATTTATTGAATATCTTTTGAATGGTGTGTTGGATGGAGATGAAATAAAAAGAGACTATAATTTTTTTTTGCCATGAATCAGAATATCAAATTATATTTGGGATTTGAGATGGTTGTTGTGTAGTTTCTTTGTAAAATGCTGCAATCAAGGGCAATTAAAAATAATGTTTTGGATCATATCTTTGTGGAATCAACTCGGAATTGGATGGTGTAAAAAGGAAGTGCTATTTATTTTTTGCAAGGAATAATAATTTTTAATCGGATTTTAGAAAAGATGCATTTAAATGGGGGCTCGTGAGTAAAGTGGCTATATGAGATACATGTAAAAAGGTTGTAATTTTGGTTATAACTTCGTATAATTGTGGGAAGAGTAGGTATTGAAGTGTGAGCTCTCTAGTTGGTGTGAGTGAGAAAGTCTTGGAAGGCATTTGAGTGGATATCCATAAGCATTTTGGACTACATTCCTAGGTTTCTATCTCATTCTTTACCTCTACCTTAGTGCAATAGCCTAATACTTGGCTAGCTCATCCACTTTGATCATGATGGCTTTCCTCTTGGATTTATATGTTGCTTGCTACCATTTGCACTTCTCCTTTATCACCAAGTCCAACTTGTGGTTAGAGCAATCATAAATGAACATACCTATTAGGGGATAATCCATGTGGTTTACTTGGGTTGGTGGTTGGTACATGTGGGAGGGTGAAGCTGAGGCTCACCATGTGACTTTACCAATGCCAAGTCCATGGTGCGATAGGAAACTTGAAAGTCCTCCTTGCCAAGGATAGCTCATAAAATATTCATGGGGGCAAAAAGATTTGAGGTAAACATATCCAACAGCAAGGGGAAGAGGCTCGATAAAAGGGACATCACACTAGTGCTCACTAAAGGTTAGATTTTGTGAGTTTGTGTAGAATGGCACTGGTGCCATTCATATGAATGGCATCAATGCTATTTTTCACATAGAGAATCATAGCACTAACATTGTAATAATTTAGATTTTGGAGAATAACACTTGTATCAATCTCATTCTATTTCAAGGTTAGGTAGATTGGCAACAGTGCCATGCTAAATAGGAGGATGGAAACATATGTAAAATATTTATGATAGATTGGCACCAGTGCCATTCTCCACAAACTCTCATAGATTAGAATGGCATGGGTACCATTCTCCATATGAGAGTGAGGATATGTAGATCCCCAAAACGGGGATGTAAGGGAACAAGCGTTATCAACTTAGGGCAACCCACATTAGGGCTCAATACATATTGTATCATGTTCATCTTATTGGTATGGAGAGTGCACATTTTATCTAGCCAAAGTCTGGTGTCTTCTCTCATCCTCATCACTATGTGTGTCTATTATTGCATTGTGTGTTCAATTTAGCATCGTTGTACAAATCCCTATGCATTTCTTTGCCATGTCAACCATATTTTCTCTACCACAAATAAAGACACCACCACTGAAGGTTACCACTCTAGACATCTATTATGATGGCCTCTGTGATTTTTTAAAAGACTACGTGATGTATTTTGCACATAGCAACCCTAGGTATTATTTTTTGGCATTGTTGGAACTAGGCTACTCTTTAGATTCTCTATATTGGCTCCATGTGGGCCCACTGACCACCCATGTAACTAGCACCATTAGGTTTCTACGTCTAGCTTGGTGTCACCCATAGCTTGGTCCTTGGAGCTTATGGTCCTTGATCCTTGAGTCCTTAAAGACCTAAGTGCCTTGACCTTAGAGCTTAAGACCTACATAGTTAATTATTAAATCTTTTCTATGGTCAAGGATATCCTTGTGCCTGATCTCCATGGTGCAAATGAGACTTTAGCTGTGTGCTTGCCTCATGTTGGCCTAGGCTTACACAAAACTCCATTGGCTCTTTCAACTTGCCCATTTGAGTAGGATGGTATATTCTTGAAGTTTTATGTTTTATGGCCTACATGGCATTAATAGATCCACATCCTCATTAAGAAAATGGAAACAATGCTATGAAACAATCTCCATCAAGGTACAAGATTTGATTGGATCCTGTGAAAAAGGAAGTCAATTACCACCTTACCATTGGTTGTGGGAACTTCTATGGTTTTTGCCGATTTAGTGACATACACGGTAGCAACAATCATATACTTTTTCTTTCTTATGGTACCACAAGAAAAGGATTCACAAAGTCCACATCCCACTTCTTTCTTGTAGTCACAAGAAGTGGAGCCACAAAGTCCACACCCAACGTATAAAAAGTATATATAGAGATTAATAGATCATGCTAGAAAGGTCCTTTTTTCCCAAAGAATTGACAAAATTGCATGCCTTGCAAAGCAACTACATCCTTTAAAAGTATGAGCCAATAATACCCTACATGATATAAAATTTTGATAGTATCGTTAGCAGCCTAATCTCCTCCATAGAACCCATCATAACAATGGGTTATTATCTTCCATACTTCTTTTGGATTAATTTCCCACCTCAAAAACTCAGTCAATCCTTGAAAGGCGCCTTCCCAGACACCCACTGAAGGTTAGATTTTGGAGAATGGCATTGGTGCCAATTTTCATGTGACTGACACTAGTGACATTGGAACGGGTGTCAATCTCATTCTATGTCAATGTTAAGTAGATTGACTATAGTGCCATGCTAAACGGGAAACAGAAAGGTGTACATTGTTGGAAGTGGTATCAGGATAGAGAGACTTTGAGGTCAATAACGATGTTGGAATGAATGATGCAAGGAAGGAGATACAGATAATTAATATGCAAGAGAATATGCCACTTGAATGGGGACAACTGCAAGGAACCTCATTCACAATATATATTTGGAAGTTGTACCAGTCAAGAGCTAGCAAGTTTGAGGTCAACTCAAATCTTGGTGATGTTGAAATTAGTGATGCTTCGAAGAAAGTGGAGACAACTACTACACAAGAAACATGCCATCAAAATTGTGGACAACTTCAAGCAACCTCAATAGCAATGCACTTTTGAAAGTGGTGTCAAGAGCTAGCGACTATCAGGTAAATTTAGATCTTGGTGATGTGCCAAACATAACTGAACACAAAGCACAAGGGAGCTTGGAGGAGTCAAGTCATAGCAACTTTGTGGGCAGTCTAGATGTAATCCATCAAATTCCATCATCTTGGAATAAGCCTGTTGAGATATCGAGCTCCACTCGTGATATGCCAAGCTGACCATTGTGCATTTATGTCACCAACTTGTTAGCTGCAGATGCGGTTGGTACATTGCCCATGAATAATAGCTGGATGATAGCTATCTTTATGTACTCTAGTTAGTGGCTCAGTTAGTATGCCACCTAGGTTAGCTGAGTTTGGTTTGAGACCCACATATAGGATTCACCTATTCCTTTTGTATTAAGAGAGATTCTTTTGGCTTTTACAACTAAGAAGAGGAAAAGTATTTTTAGCCTCCACGTTTGTGTGTATTCCCCCTTTGTGTATGTGAGAAAGCTGCAAGTGAGACTCCTTACTTCTCTCCCACTCTCTTCACATGCTATCAGAGCTTGGTTTGTAGTAAGGAGCTTAAGAAAGCAAACCAAGTTCGCGGTGTCTTGGTAAGAGGAGGAGTGTTGCTTTCCTTTTTGGAGTTTGGGAGCAAATCTTTGTAGGTAGCACAGCCAAAAAGTGCAAGAGTGCACTGTCTCAGCAATTTGGAAAACAGGCAAGGAAACCATTTCCTAGACATGTTCAAGAGACTAAGAGGCCATTGGAATTAATCCACTCTGATGTGTGGATTACTAAAGTTGCATCTATTGGAGGCTATCATTATTTTGTCACTTTTATTGATGACTACAGCAAAAAAGTTTGGGTGTATTTTATGAAAAAGAAAAGTAAACTGTTTGGACATTTCAAAGCTTTTAAAGCTATGGTTGAGAAAGAAAAAGGCCTGCAAATAAAATGCTAAGGTCAGATGGAGGGGGAGAGTACCTCTCAAATGAGTTTGCAAGATTCTTGCAGGAGCATGGCATAAAGCAGCAATATTCATGCAGTAATACCCCACAGCAAAATGGACTTGCGGAAAGGAAAAATAGGCATATTGGAGAGGTATCTCGTGCCATGCTCAATGAAAAAAACCTGCCAAATTATTATTGGGCTGAAGCAGTTGCTACAGCAATCTACATAAGGAATAGGACTCCCACTGCAACAATACATGGCATGACACCAGAGGAGAGGTATACTGGTAGGAAACCAGATATTCTCATTTGAAGGTTTTAGGTTGCATTGCCTATGTTCATGTGCCAGATAAGTTGAGATCCAAGTTGGATCCAAAAACTGAGAAGTGCATTTTTATTAGTTATTCTCTGCAGCAGAAAGGGTATAGATGCTATAACCCTTCTACTCGTAAGTTTACAGTGAGCAGAGATGTTTTTGATGAGATGAGCATCTGGTATAAATAGTAAATATGATTGATAATGTAGATGCACAAAATGGTAATGCTACACAGAATTCACAGTAGCAATCACAAAATATTAGTAGACATGTAGTGTCCCCTAACAGTGGTTCACATACTTCACCATAGACAGCAGGCAGATTGAGATCACGAGAACCTCCTCAAAGTAATACAGATAGTGGTATGCAAGTATCACGAAAGAGAAAAGAGAAATTACATCAACCCATGGTTGATGTGAATGCAGGTCACTCTTATGTGGATGGTGAATCCAGTGGCTCAGAACAGAGCCTTTGATGATGAGTTGGGTATTCCTTTTGTTGTTACACCTGGAGTAAGGAAGATAAGGGATGTTTTGAGAGCACTTGGAAGTGAGTTTATTTTGCGCAGGTGTTTCAAAGTTCAGTATCTTATGGATAGGCTGAAATATGATGGATTTATAGCCATTCACTATGCCTATATGGTCATAGTGATACACGAACCAGAACCCACTTCTTTTGAGCAAGCCATGGGAAAAGAAAAATGGGAGAAAGCCATGGATGAAGAAATGGATGCCTTGGAAGCAAATGCTACATGGGAATTGGTGCCTTTGCCTAAAGACAAGAATCCAATTAGCTGCAAGTGGGTTTATAAGATGAAGCACAATGCAAATGATTCTGTGAGCACATACCAGGCAAGATTAGTTGTCAAAGGGTATGCACAGACATATGGCATTGATTATGAAGAAACATTCAGTTGGGTTACAAGGATGGAAACTGTAAGAGCAGTCATTACTATGGCTGCATCAAAGGGATGGTCTTTACATCAGATGGATGTAAAGAATGCCTTCTTGCATGGCAATTTACAAGAAAAGGCCTATATGGAGCAGCCACCAGGTTATGTGCATGCTGTTCATCCTGAGTTTGTTTGTAGGTTGAAGAAAGCCTTGTATGGCTTAAAGCAAGCTCCAAGAGCATGCATGGTCTGATAAGATAGAACAGTATCTTGTCACTATTGGCTTTGAGATTTCCAAGGCAGATTTCTCACTTTATGTGAGAAAAGCATTATGCTGCTTGTCATTTATGTTGATGATTTGATCATCACAGGTCATAGTGATGAAGATATCCTTCATGTGAAAATGCTATTGAAGCACTGCTTGTCATTTATGTTGATGATTTGATCATCACAGGTCATAGTGATGAAGATATCCTTCATGTGAAAATGCTATTGAAGCAGAAGTTTGAGATGAAGGATTTGGGAGAGCTGCGTTATTTCTTGGGCATTGACGTGATTAGATCCACAAGTGGGATATGGCTCTTGCAGAGGCAGTATGCAGAGGCAGTATGGATTGGACATGTTGTCTAAATATGGGATGACAGGCTGTAAGCCTATTTCAGTTCCTTTGGAGCAAAATGTGAAGTTGAGCGCAGATGCAAGTGAGCTTCTGAAAGACCCTACTATGTACAGATGCATAGTAGGAGGTTTGATTTATATGACTATTACCAGGCCAAATTTGAGCTATGCTGTTGGGTTGGTAAGTCAGTTTATGCAGGCTCCAAGGAAATCGCATTTGGATGCGGCTAGATGCATACTGACTCCATACTGAGGTATGTGAAGTCCACATTGTAGTATGGACTATTTTATGAGACTGGGGATCAGATACTGTTGCATGGATACACTGATGCTGATTGGGCTGGTAGTATTTCTCATAGACGATCTACCAGTGGATATGTGTTTTCTTTTGGGAGTACTGCACTCACTTGGAGCAGCAAGAAACAGCCTACAGTTGCCTTGTCGAGCACAGAGGTTGAATACAGGGGTGCAGCAATTGCAGCATGTGAGACAGCTTGGTTCCATAAGCTACTTTATGATATGCATCAGTCTATAGATGGGCCAGTTGTCAGTCATTGTGACAACATGAGCAGTATACACTTGGCAAATAACCCAGTCTATCATGCTAGAACAAAACACATTGAGGAGCATTATCACCGTGTGCGAGAGAAGGTTCTAGTAGGTTTTATTGATCTCATTTATGTCAGCATGGAGGATCTGGTAGCTGACATATTCACGAAGGCATTGGGTGCAGACAAGTTGCACAAGTTCAGAGACCTCCTTGGTGTGCAGGAATTGGGATTGAGCTCGAGGGGGAGTGTTGAGATATCGAGCTCCACCACTCGTGATATGCCAGGGTGACCATTGTGCATTTATGTCACCAACTTGTTAGCTGCAGATGCGATTGGTACACCGCCCATGAATAATAGCTGGATGACAGCTATCTTTATGTACTCTAGTTAGTAGCTCAGTTAGTATGCCACCTAGGTTAGCTGAGTTTGGTTTGAGACCCACATATAGGGTTCACCTATTCCTTTTGTACTAAGAGAGATTCTTTTGGCTTTTACAACTAAGAAGAGGAAAACTATTTTTAGCCTCCACATTTGTGTGTATTCCCCCTTTGTGTATGTGAGAAAGCTGCAAGTGAGACTCCTTACTTCTCTCCCACTCTCTTCACAAAGCCAAGGATGACTGTGATATTGGACATGAATGGCTTCCTATTAACCCTTTGCTTGTTCAAGTCACTAATACACATGTCTGCTATGTATGGCCACAATAGTTATATGGTTTTTCGACCTAGGTACATTGAATTTCTAAGGATCTTGCTACAAAAAATTAATGTAGGTATTTGGTCAACATCAATGGAGCATAATGTCATTGAAATGGTAGAAAATCTTCAAATATATGCAAAGGAAAGCCTCCATTTCTTCGTGATATGAGCTCAATAGGGATGCTACTCTTATAGTAACAGGAGGATAAATAGGCCCAACAAGGTTGGTGTTGAGGCTATGTTCAAACCCTTAGCAAAAATATCCATGACATTTGGATATGATGCTAAGAGGACAATACTTATTGATGACTCTCCATATAAGGCTTGTATACAACATGCTTTGAAAACAAATGGATCATCATCTCTATCATCCTCTGGAGGGGGAGAGAGATGTCAAGATCTGAGCAGTAAGAGTATGAACTTGTGTCAGAGGGTCTTCATCTTCATCGTCAGTAGTGGCAGCTCACAACCCAACTGGCATGGTTCTTAGTTTGCTATTTGGCAAGCTTCTAGTAGCGTCTATCCTTCGTGTGACCAAGCTTGTTACAAAAGGTGCACTTGAGGGGCTTGAATGACTTTGTCTTTCCATGTGCTACTGGAGGCCTAGGTTTCCATTTGCTAGTGGAGGCAAGAGCCTCTGTAGTATCTAATGAATAGATCTAAGATTCTTTGTTCCAGCCGAGAAGAAGAGTCACCATATCATCAAAGGTAATCATGGCAAGCCTAAGTATTTCAAGAGTGTGCTCAAAATGAGTGACTCCTTCCATACTCTTCATGAGGACAACCATTTTGTCCTCGTCACTTTAGGCGGGAAAGTTGTTGAACAAGCGATTGCATTTTTACTAAATGTGCACTCAAGGTATCACTATCCTCCATTTTCAACTTATAAAAATGCAACTCTAAGAAAACCTTGGAGTTTGTGATTTTGTTACAAAAAAGATTCTCAAGACTCGCCGAAATTTCCTTGGCCTTCAATTTGAAGTCGACATGACGAATCAAAGTGTCATCGAGGAGGCAAAGCCCGATAATGGCAATAGCCTTTGTGTTGTGTTGCTTCCATATCTTGAGTTGTTGAGAATACTTTGTTGTAGCATAGTCTTGATCATCCTCAATGACATACCATACATTTTGTTTCATGAGAAGTAGCTACACCTTACTTTGCTAAGTAAGGAATCCTTCCCCCGAGAACTTCTCCACAAGCAATAAGGTAAAACAGAGGGAGCTCATTGTGTGTCTCGGGAAACGGTGAGCGAAAAATGATACAAGAAAAAAAACGGGTAAAAAGCGAGCAATCGGATGTAGACTCGCTTTTGTAAATGGCAGGTAGGTGGAGCGAAAAGGCTAGGTCTCTAGAGATGGTGCAAAAATGGCGGGCAAATTGGAGAAAAAATGGTGGGCAGGTTGTAGCAAAGAACGAGCAGAGGACAAGCAGAAATGGTGACTAGGCAGAGAATGGCGGACATAAAAGGGTGATAGTTGGAGTGGACAGAAAGTTGAGGCTGCAACTAAAATTGCCAAGGTTTGTTTAGGCAACCTTGAAGAATCCATTGTTGGAGAAGCCAAAATGTCATTGGAGAAGCTCATTGTTGGAGAAGCTCATTGTTGGAGAAGCCAATTGTCGAGGAAGATGGGTTGAAGGAGAAGGGAGCTCTATCTTGGAGGAGAGGATAGCTACCATTTGTGAGCCTCCCTCATCCTCTAGATTCAGCATGGAGAGTAGGGAAAGAGCTAGACACATGGCTCATATACCACATGTTGGAACTAGATGGAAGGCAAGGTAGTCTAGTCTAAGACGTGAAAGACTAGACAATATAGAAAACATAATGGAAATGGAAATGAGATGCTAGAAAGAAATGAACAACCAAAGGAAAGTATCTACATAACCAAAAGAGGCTTGAGGCTTGATTGATTTGACAAGTGAAAGTACAATGCCATTGTTAGTGATTTTATGTTGCCATTGTCGAGATTTTCTACTACAAAAGAGCAAGTGAAGCCCTCATTTTTTGGATGCGATAAATGGACAAACTTGTTCAAGTGCCATAGCGTTTTAAAGAATGTCAAGTTGTTTAAACACAAACTAGTTGATTGCATGCTTCAACATGATGAGTATGCATATCTCCTCACTTAGTAAGATGATAAACCTTTCAATTTAATGCAAGCGGCCTGCAAAAAGTATATGTTTTGAATTAGAAGCAAAAAAAGGTTTCGAAAGCAAAAGAGAGATACCTCCTCCTGATCATAAGGAGTAGTATGGTGGAAAGAATGACTTAAGAAAATTGTTTGTATGAGCGTTATACTTGTTTTGAAGCATTATAATTAGGGATACCTTAAATAGATGGACTTGAGCAAGAACCATAACCTGCTAATGAAAGTTGAGTCAAAAGTACAAGAATAGGACTAATCACTTGCATGCTACAAAGTGGCAAATATACAAGCCTTCACACTAACTAGGGTGATAGTTTGTTTTGAATACAAAGCAAAAACTCACCTCAATGATGCATAATCCTTGATTATAAGGAGTAGTAGGAAATAAAATGACTTGAGCTAAGGGTTTCCTAAATGGTCTTTGCCTAGCCTGTGAAAGATGTGAAATACTAAGGAGTTATGATAAGGAAGTAGCACTTGTACTATTCCATATATATTATGGTAAGTAGATTCTTAAAAGGGATACTGGAAAAGGAAAGCATGCAAATATACAGAGCTACATATCTTCTTTTTACTTTTGTTTTCACTTTATGTTTTCTCTCTAGCTGATTCTATATGGATTTCATAGCACATCAATATGGATAGTACGCTTGGGTCTTGTTAGAATAAAATGACTATGCATGTGTGAGATCTGAGGCATTGCTAGGACCCAGATAAAGGACCATAGGATTGTGGGGATAAAGCTAGAAGATAGGATACCCACATGTCGTACAATACTATTATTTAAGAAAAAGGGAACTCTGTATGTATAGTTTTCCTAACGTTTTTAGAACAATTTTTTGGGTTTGAAGTTTACATTTAAAGTTTGTATAGTTTTCCTTTAAGGATAAATAAGTTTAGCATATTCTATTCATATTTTATGGATGGAGAAAGAGAAAGTAGCTGCAAACTAGTTATGAACCATGTTTATCCCATCGCATGAATTATAATCTCGAATATGTTTTGTATGTTTGGTGGAAGTGATATGGTTTGCTTCTGATCTTAGGATAAGGGACAAGACTGGTTATGGTGGAAAAGAGATGTTGTAGATAATGTTCAAACACCTTTACTTTCTTGGATTAAGCATGATTTTAACTGAAAGTCCACTATGTAATCTAGGGTGGAGAAGTTTTGTGAACAAGGTTTTAAAACTAGTAGATATAAGCTAATAGGATCTATTGATACTCATATGTAAGGCTTATTATGAGTGCAAAGAATGTTGTAATACAAAGTTCATTTTATAATCATAGAAAGAAGAAACAAACTGATATATGTTAAAGATCCACTTAGTTCATGGTTTCTTGCCTCCAACTTAATGAATATAAATGGTTATGATTGAAAAGTAAAGCTACAATTACTATGAACCCTTTATTGTTATGATATAAGCATGATTTTGATAAGGGATCCATTATATAGAAGTAGAAGGATTTAATGAATGGTATAGGGAGAAGTATACCTAAATAATGGATGTTAAGACTATGATAGGCAGGTTGGACGATTATTGGGAAACTTACTCTAGATTTTTCTCTTTTGTGCAATGGAGTGGAGCTAAACGCGAGCTGAAGATCAAGTCTCCAGAATGTGATCTAGTGGAAAAGCCTTTTAGGTAGGCTACTCATTGTGTGGAAACAATACTATTGATACTAGCAGGCATGGGAGCTAGTCTGCTCTAATATAAAATAGGAAAGACACACCCTTGTGGATTTACACGATTTTAAAGGTCTTACATGGTGAACCCACATACCCATGTTTTGCAAGAAAATTTATGGCATATGGACCCTTTACCATCTCTTTCAATGGCATTCTAGCCAGTCATAACTATGTTTGTCATATAAGAATCTTTTGTTGGTATCACTCATTGATGACTCGAACCCATTCTATAAAAGTAATGTAGACCTTTGAAGGCTTCTGTGATATCAATTAATCACTGTATCTTACATGTAAATAGCATAAATAGTAGTGCAATCAACAATAATTATAAGGTTTGAGTCTCATGTTCTACATCATATTAGGTCCCCTAAAAACTCATGCTACTCCATAATATGATATTAAATACATATATAAAGTATGTTTGCTTTTGGAACTTCTACAAATTCATGCAGTTTTGGAACTTGTATAAATTCATGTTGAGTAAATTTGTAAATGTCAAATTTGCCTAGCTATGAACATTCACAAGATTTAATTGAGTTGATAAATCATAGCAAGTATGATCATCTAACTCCAAACGCAATCTAAACATGTGTTATAGTCATTATTAGAATATGGGACTTTTAAACTATAAAGACCTCATTCTAATCAACACAAAGCACAAGGGAGCTTGGAGGAGTCAAGGTATAGCAACTTTGTGGGTAGTCCAGATGTAATCCATCAAATTCCATCATCCTGGGATAAGCCTATTGAGATATCGAGCTCCACTCGTGATATGCCAGGGTGACCGTTGTGCATTTATGTCATCGACTTGTTAGCTGCAGATGCGGTTGGTACACCGCCCATGAATAATAGCTGGATGACAGCTATCTTTATGTACTCTAGTTAGTGGCTCAGTCAATATGCCACCTAGATTAGTTGAGTTTCATTTGAGACCCACATATAGGGTTCACCTATTCCTTTTGTACTAAGATTCTTTTGGCTTTTACAACTAAGAAGAGGAAAACTATTTTCAACCTCCACCTTTGTGTGTATTCCCCCTTTGTGTATGTGAGAAAGCTGCAAGTGAGACTCCTTACTTCTCTCCCGCTCTCTTCACATGGTATCAGAGCTTGGTTCGTAGTAAGGAGCTCAAGAAAGCAAACCAAGTTCACTGTGTCTTGGTAAGAGGATGAGTGTTGCTTTCCTTTTTGGAGTTTGGGAGCAAATCTTTGTAGGTAGCACAGCTGAAAAGTGCAAGAGTGCACTGTCTCAAATTGAAAAACAGGCAAGGAAACCATTTCCTAGACATGTTCAAGAGAGTAAGAGGCCATTGGAATTAATCCACTCTGATGTGTGGATTACTAAAGTTGCATCTATTGGAGGCTGTCATTATTTTGTCACTTTTATTGATGACTACAGCAGAAAAGTTTGGGTGTATTTTATGAAAAAGAAAAGTAAAGTGTTTGGACATTTCAAAGCTTTTAAAGCTATGGTTGATAAAGAAACAGGCCTACAAATAAAATACTAATGTCAGATGGCGGGGGAGAGTACCTCTCAAATGAGTTTGCAAGGTTCTTACAGGAGCATGGCATAAAGCAGCAATATTCGTGGTCATATCCCACAGCAAAATGGACTTGCGAAAATGAGAAATAGGCATATTGGAGAGGTATCTCATGCCATGCTCAAGGAAAAAGACCTGCCATATTATTATTGGGCTGAAGCAGTTGCTACAGCAGCTTACATAATGAACATGACTTCACAAAACATGTGTGCCTCAAGATCTATGGAGCACTCTAAGGTGGATGAAACCTATGTGGAAACATGATGAAGAGAGTACTCATGACATGTACCTCAAGTCAATTAGGTTTCAAGATAGATTAGCTTGGACTCATAAAGAGAATCTTGAGATAGTGCAAAGTGCTTGATTGATATTACTTCAAATGAACCTCCCTTTTATAGGTGAGGGTACTTACATCCATATGCTTGCACACATGTGGGATATGTCCTCCATGCCATGTGGCAGCTTGCCCTTTGCTCATACCTTTGCTCTACATGTGCTCATGGCACCACAACTCTCAACAGCTCCCCTTGGTGCCATAATCCTTTGGCTACTGCAAGGTGGTCAGATGTTAGTTACAAATCCATCACCTCCCCTTAGTGCATGCATTGCTACTTAAGGTGGTCAAGTGTGGTTTTTACATGTCAATACCTCCCCTGGGTGCTTTCATAGCTACTCTCAGGTGATATTACAAACATATAGGCAAGGTTGGCAAGGGTTTTTGCTTTTCAATGCTTCATGTCGATGGCGTTTGCTTCTTCGCTTGACGTAGCTTGATGCATGATGCTTTGTTCTTCCATGTGCCTTAATGCTTTCTGTGTGGATGCCATGCTTCGTGCTATGGTCATCTCATGCACTTGTGCTTTCGGCATGCTTATGACATCGATGTTTGCATTCATGCTTTGCTGTATCATTTGTCGCAAAGTTCTTACCATGAGCATTTTTGCTTCAATGGCAGTGTCTAATTGCTAACAATGATTTTGACTTGATAAACGCGTAGAGCTCAAAAATACGATCATTTTTCCTTTTTGGAGCGTGTCCAAATTCTTCCTTGATTGCAAGTTACGGCTTGTTGAAGCTTTTGTCTTCGAAGAAGAGGAACCTTTGATGATGTGGCACAGGGATTCACATGCTGAATTCCATACTATGCTTAACAAGGGCCTCTGTGCCTAGGTGGCACTGTGCCATGTGGCAATCTTTAAACCCAAATAGGTTTAAACACCCATGGTTACACAAATTTTACCATGGTCCAATTGAACCTAACCATTAGCTTAACCAAGGTTCAACTTAACCCCACACAAATCCTACCTTATCTGCCACGTGTCATTTTTCTATGAGACTTTGGAGAAGGAAGGTGATGCAGAGGGTCGTTCTTCTCTGAATTGATCGTCAGACACTACCTTTCACAGGAGCTCTTTCTTTCGGGTGCCATCGTTGTAGGCTCAGGTGCTTTGTGTAGTGCCAATAGAAACTGTCAATTAGGTTCCAAGATAGATCAGCTTGGACTCATAAAGAGAATCTTGAGATAGTGCAAAGTGCTTATTGATATTACTTCAAATGAACCTCCCTTTTATAGGTGAGGGTACTTACATCCATATGCTTGCTCACATGTGGGATATGTCCTCCATGCCATGTGGCAGCTTGCCCTTTGCTCATACCTTTGCTCTAAATGTGCTCATGGTACCACAACTCTCAACATGACTCCCACTGCATACATTTCTAATTCTCATTGAGAAAATGAGAATTAGAAATTTTGGAGATGGTTCATAGGGGCTATAATCTAGATCAACAAGAACTGTGTAAGGTAACTCATGCACTTACACAAGAATTGTGTAAGGTAATTCATGCACTTACATATAGTAACAAATGGGAGGAAAAAGAAAAGGGGTTAAGGGAACCTTAATCTATTTGTTTAAACATTCAAGAAAAGTAAACTCAAATGGGCTAATATCCCTAACTATACGCTAGAAAAATAGCTAGGCCATATAAAGGATAGGAAGTCAAATATCATTGAGGGTTGGTTTCACAAATGTGACAAGGCTTTTGCCACTTATGATGTGGATAATGATGTGATAAAAATCCATGAGGCCACACACATGCTTGCCAAGGTAGCCAATAAGTGGTCCACGTTTCCATGACCCCTAAAGGATAATGAGATCGAGTCCCTAGAGCAAGTGCAAGACAACAAAGGGATTCCTCTAGGAAGGAAATGAAAGTGGGTAACTACTCATAAGTGGTGTTCAACCTGAGCATTGTTGTAATGGTGTGTAGCCTAGCATTTTTGGCTCCACATAATTGAAGCAAACCATTCCAAAAAACACCTCTCTCTCTCTCTCTCTCTCTCTCTCTCTCTCTCTTACATTCTGTTCTGGTCCAACCTACGAGGCGATTTAATTTTTTCTTCTTGGCCATGTTAAAAAGCACTAAGAAAGTGTTTTTTAAGTGTTGAGAAGTATGGGACCTCTTTGGATGTAATCTCTTTTGCTTCAACTTCAATATAATACTTTTATTGCAAAAATTGTTGTAACTATTACTTCGGTAGTGAATGTGATTCTAAAGAAGCACAAATTGCATATTTTTGCCCTCTTTACAGGTTCATTGCAACCAGAGTGGTTGTTGCACAAGCAATTGTTGCAAAAACTATTGTTATTGTTCTTACTTCGATAGTGAAAATGGTCCTGGTAATAAATAAGGGAGAAATGAAGGGGTGTGAGGGGGTGCCACATGTCGATCATCCAACAGTGCATGGGTGGAGCACGATTGAATGGCCATGACTTAATTTTGCAAGACTAAGGCAGTTATGGAGAAAATCAAGAAGGAAAAAAGAAGAAATAGGAACGGAGGCGATGTCATATGAAGGAGAGAGAGTGAAAGGCCCTTCATGCACCAAATCACGATCCGATTGTGTCAGGGTGAATCTTTAGCGTAGCTCGAAGGCTAGAAGTGATGGTTCACGAAACGATCGAGTGTGCGGCTGTAACAAAGTGCCCCAGGAAAAAGTGCACCAAATTTTGGGATCTCTTTGTTCCGGGCTTGAAAGCAACACAGGTATGGTTGCTGGGTTGCTAAATCACTAAGGAAAGAGGACAGAACCATCAAACCATTGATCTAGTGAAGATTTTGGAGGAAGGATCTTCATTTTCAGTTCAAAACCGAAACTCAGTTCATGCGCAGTAATATTTACACTGGTTTTTGCAAAAACCGGTTGTTGGTTTGCTGGAAATTATATATAGTTTTGGTTTTTATTGAGAATAACTTTTGATCTGTGTGTCGAAACGATATACTGTCTTCTTATCCCAATAATTTTGAGTCGTCATTTGTTCAATCCTGAATAGTAGAGGTCTGTTTATAAAAAAATAAAATTTCCTTTGTTATTTTAGGTGTATGTTGCAGAAACCATATTTATTGAATATCTTTTGAATGGTGTGTTGGATGGAGATGAAATAAAAAGAGACTATAATTTTTTTTTGCCATGAATCAGAATATCAAATTATATTTGGGATTTGAGATGGTTGTTGTGTAGTTTCTTTGTAAAATGCTGCAATCAAGGGCAATTAAAAATAATGTTTTGGATCATATCTTTGTGGAATCAACTCGGAATTGGATGGTGTAAAAAGGAAGTGCTATTTATTTTTTGCAAGGAATAATAATTTTTAATCGGATTTTAGAAAAGATGCATTTAAATGGGGGCTCGTGAGTAAAGTGGCTATATGAGATACATGTAAAAAGGTTGTAATTTTGGTTATAACTTCGTATAATTGTGGGAAGAGTAGGTATTGAAGTGTGAGCTCTCTAGTTGGTGTGAGTGAGAAAGTCTTGGAAGGCATTTGAGTGGATATCCATAAGCATTTTGGACTACATTCCTAGGTTTCTATCTCATTCTTTACCTCTACCTTAGTGCAATAGCCTAATACTTGGCTAGCTCATCCACTTTGATCATGATGGCTTTCCTCTTGGATTTATATGTTGCTTGCTACCATTTGCACTTCTCCTTTATCACCAAGTCCAACTTGTGGTTAGAGCAATCATAAATGAACATACCTATTAGGGGATAATCCATGTGGTTTACTTGGGTTGGTGGTTGGTACATGTGGGAGGGTGAAGCTGAGGCTCACCATGTGACTTTACCAATGCCAAGTCCATGGTGCGATAGGAAACTTGAAAGTCCTCCTTGCCAAGGATAGCTCATAAAATATTCATGGGGGCAAAAAGATTTGAGGTAAACATATCCAACAGCAAGGGGAAGAGGCTCGATAAAAGGGACATCACACTAGTGCTCACTAAAGGTTAGATTTTGTGAGTTTGTGTAGAATGGCACTGGTGCCATTCATATGAATGGCATCAATGCTATTTTTCACATAGAGAATCATAGCACTAACATTGTAATAATTTAGATTTTGGAGAATAACACTTGTATCAATCTCATTCTATTTCAAGGTTAGGTAGATTGGCAACAGTGCCATGCTAAATAGGAGGATGGAAACATATGTAAAATATTTATGATAGATTGGCACCAGTGCCATTCTCCACAAACTCTCATAGATTAGAATGGCATGGGTACCATTCTCCATATGAGAGTGAGGATATGTAGATCCCCAAAACGGGGATGTAAGGGAACAAGCGTTATCAACTTAGGGCAACCCACATTAGGGCTCAATACATATTGTATCATGTTCATCTTATTGGTATGGAGAGTGCACATTTTATCTAGCCAAAGTCTGGTGTCTTCTCTCATCCTCATCACTATGTGTGTCTATTATTGCATTGTGTGTTCAATTTAGCATCGTTGTACAAATCCCTATGCATTTCTTTGCCATGTCAACCATATTTTCTCTACCACAAATAAAGACACCACCACTGAAGGTTACCACTCTAGACATCTATTATGATGGCCTCTGTGATTTTTTAAAAGACTACGTGATGTATTTTGCACATAGCAACCCTAGGTATTATTTTTTGGCATTGTTGGAACTAGGCTACTCTTTAGATTCTCTATATTGGCTCCATGTGGGCCCACTGACCACCCATGTAACTAGCACCATTAGGTTTCTACGTCTAGCTTGGTGTCACCCATAGCTTGGTCCTTGGAGCTTATGGTCCTTGATCCTTGAGTCCTTAAAGACCTAAGTGCCTTGACCTTAGAGCTTAAGACCTACATAGTTAATTATTAAATCTTTTCTATGGTCAAGGATATCCTTGTGCCTGATCTCCATGGTGCAAATGAGACTTTAGCTGTGTGCTTGCCTCATGTTGGCCTAGGCTTACACAAAACTCCATTGGCTCTTTCAACTTGCCCATTTGAGTAGGATGGTATATTCTTGAAGTTTTATGTTTTATGGCCTACATGGCATTAATAGATCCACATCCTCATTAAGAAAATGGAAACAATGCTATGAAACAATCTCCATCAAGGTACAAGATTTGATTGGATCCTGTGAAAAAGGAAGTCAATTACCACCTTACCATTGGTTGTGGGAACTTCTATGGTTTTTGCCGATTTAGTGACATACACGGTAGCAACAATCATATACTTTTTCTTTCTTATGGTACCACAAGAAAAGGATTCACAAAGTCCACATCCCACTTATTTCTTGTAGTCACAAGAAGTGGAGCCACAAAGTCCACACCCAACGTATAAAAAGTATATATAGAGATTAATAGATCATGCTAGAAAGGTCCTTTTTTCCCAAAGAATTGACAAAATTGCATGCCTTGCAAAGCAACTACATCCTTTAAAAGTATGAGCCAATAATACCCTACATGATATAAAATTTTGATAGTATCGTTAGCAGCCTAATCTCCTCCATAGAACCCATCATAACAATGGGTTATTATCTTCCATACTTCTTTTGGATTAATTTCCCACCTCAAAAACTCAGTCAATCCTTGAAAGGCGCCTTCCCAGACACCCACTGAAGGTTAGATTTTGGAGAATGGCATTGGTGCCAATTTTCATGTGACTGACACTAGTGACATTGGAACGGGTGTCAATCTCATTCTATGTCAATGTTAAGTAGATTGACTATAGTGCCATGCTAAACGGGAAACAGAAAGGTGTACATTGTTGGAAGTGGTATCAGGATAGAGAGACTTTGAGGTCAATAACGATGTTGGAATGAATGATGCAAGGAAGGAGATACAGATAATTAATATGCAAGAGAATATGCCACTTGAATGGGGACAACTGCAAGGAACCTCATTCACAATATATATTTGGAAGTTGTACCAGTCAAGAGCTAGCAAGTTTGAGGTCAACTCAAATCTTGGTGATGTTGAAATTAGTGATGCTTCGAAGAAAGTGGAGACAACTACTACACAAGAAACATGCCATCAAAATTGTGGACAACTTCAAGCAACCTCAATAGCAATGCACTTTTGAAAGTGGTGTCAAGAGCTAGCGACTATCAGGTAAATTTAGATCTTGGTGATGTGCCAAACATAACTGAACACAAAGCACAAGGGAGCTTGGAGGAGTCAAGTCATAGCAACTTTGTGGGCAGTCTAGATGTAATCCATCAAATTCCATCATCTTGGAATAAGCCTGTTGAGATATCGAGCTCCACTCGTGATATGCCAAGCTGACCATTGTGCATTTATGTCACCAACTTGTTAGCTGCAGATGCGGTTGGTACATTGCCCATGAATAATAGCTGGATGATAGCTATCTTTATGTACTCTAGTTAGTGGCTCAGTTAGTATGCCACCTAGGTTAGCTGAGTTTGGTTTGAGACCCACATATAGGATTCACCTATTCCTTTTGTATTAAGAGAGATTCTTTTGGCTTTTACAACTAAGAAGAGGAAAAGTATTTTTAGCCTCCACGTTTGTGTGTATTCCCCCTTTGTGTATGTGAGAAAGCTGCAAGTGAGACTCCTTACTTCTCTCCCACTCTCTTCACATGCTATCAGAGCTTGGTTTGTAGTAAGGAGCTTAAGAAAGCAAACCAAGTTCGCGGTGTCTTGGTAAGAGGAGGAGTGTTGCTTTCCTTTTTGGAGTTTGGGAGCAAATCTTTGTAGGTAGCACAGCCAAAAAGTGCAAGAGTGCACTGTCTCAGCAATTTGGAAAACAGGCAAGGAAACCATTTCCTAGACATGTTCAAGAGACTAAGAGGCCATTGGAATTAATCCACTCTGATGTGTGGATTACTAAAGTTGCATCTATTGGAGGCTATCATTATTTTGTCACTTTTATTGATGACTACAGCAAAAAAGTTTGGGTGTATTTTATGAAAAAGAAAAGTAAACTGTTTGGACATTTCAAAGCTTTTAAAGCTATGGTTGAGAAAGAAAAAGGCCTGCAAATAAAATGCTAAGGTCAGATGGAGGGGGAGAGTACCTCTCAAATGAGTTTGCAAGATTCTTGCAGGAGCATGGCATAAAGCAGCAATATTCATGCAGTAATACCCCACAGCAAAATGGACTTGCGGAAAGGAAAAATAGGCATATTGGAGAGGTATCTCGTGCCATGCTCAATGAAAAAAACCTGCCAAATTATTATTGGGCTGAAGCAGTTGCTACAGCAATCTACATAAGGAATAGGACTCCCACTGCAACAATACATGGCATGACACCAGAGGAGAGGTATACTGGTAGGAAACCAGATATTCTCATTTGAAGGTTTTAGGTTGCATTGCCTATGTTCATGTGCCAGATAAGTTGAGATCCAAGTTGGATCCAAAAACTGAGAAGTGCATTTTTATTAGTTATTCTCTGCAGCAGAAAGGGTATAGATGCTATAACCCTTCTACTCGTAAGTTTACAGTGAGCAGAGATGTTTTTGATGAGATGAGCATCTGGTATAAATAGTAAATATGATTGATAATGTAGATGCACAAAATGGTAATGCTACACAGAATTCACAGTAGCAATCACAAAATATTAGTAGACATGTAGTGTCCCCTAACAGTGGTTCACATACTTCACCATAGACAGCAGGCAGATTGAGATCACGAGAACCTCCTCAAAGTAATACAGATAGTGGTATGCAAGTATCACGAAAGAGAAAAGAGAAATTACATCAACCCATGGTTGATGTGAATGCAGGTCACTCTTATGTGGATGGTGAATCCAGTGGCTCAGAACAGAGCCTTTGATGATGAGTTGGGTATTCCTTTTGTTGTTACACCTGGAGTAAGGAAGATAAGGGATGTTTTGAGAGCACTTGGAAGTGAGTTTATTTTGCGCAGGTGTTTCAAAGTTCAGTATCTTATGGATAGGCTGAAATATGATGGATTTATAGCCATTCACTATGCCTATATGGTCATAGTGATACACGAACCAGAACCCACTTCTTTTGAGCAAGCCATGGGAAAAGAAAAATGGGAGAAAGCCATGGATGAAGAAATGGATGCCTTGGAAGCAAATGCTACATGGGAATTGGTGCCTTTGCCTAAAGACAAGAATCCAATTAGCTGCAAGTGGGTTTATAAGATGAAGCACAATGCAAATGATTCTGTGAGCACATACCAGGCAAGATTAGTTGTCAAAGGGTATGCACAGACATATGGCATTGATTATGAAGAAACATTCAGTTGGGTTACAAGGATGGAAACTGTAAGAGCAGTCATTACTATGGCTGCATCAAAGGGATGGTCTTTACATCAGATGGATGTAAAGAATGCCTTCTTGCATGGCAATTTACAAGAAAAGGCCTATATGGAGCAGCCACCAGGTTATGTGCATGCTGTTCATCCTGAGTTTGTTTGTAGGTTGAAGAAAGCCTTGTATGGCTTAAAGCAAGCTCCAAGAGCATGCATGGTCTGATAAGATAGAACAGTATCTTGTCACTATTGGCTTTGAGATTTCCAAGGCAGATTTCTCACTTTATGTGAGAAAAGCATTATGCTGCTTGTCATTTATGTTGATGATTTGATCATCACAGGTCATAGTGATGAAGATATCCTTCATGTGAAAATGCTATTGAAGCACTGCTTGTCATTTATGTTGATGATTTGATCATCACAGGTCATAGTGATGAAGATATCCTTCATGTGAAAATGCTATTGAAGCAGAAGTTTGAGATGAAGGATTTGGGAGAGCTGCGTTATTTCTTGGGCATTGACGTGATTAGATCCACAAGTGGGATATGGCTCTTGCAGAGGCAGTATGGATTGGACATGTTGTCTAAATATGGGATGACAGGCTGTAAGCCTATTTCAGTTCCTTTGGAGCAAAATGTGAAGTTGAGCGCAGATGCAAGTGAGCTTCTGAAAGACCCTACTATGTACAGATGCATAGTAGGAGGTTTGATTTATATGACTATTACCAGGCCAAATTTGAGCTATGCTGTTGGGTTGGTAAGTCAGTTTATGCAGGCTCCAAGGAAATCGCATTTGGATGCGGCTAGATGCATACTGACTCCATACTGAGGTATGTGAAGTCCACATTGTAGTATGGACTATTTTATGAGACTGGGGATCAGATACTGTTGCATGGATACACTGATGCTGATTGGGCTGGTAGTATTTCTCATAGACGATCTACCAGTGGATATGTGTTTTCTTTTGGGAGTACTGCACTCACTTGGAGCAGCAAGAAACAGCCTACAGTTGCCTTGTCGAGCACAGAGGTTGAATACAGGGGTGCAGCAATTGCAGCATGTGAGACAGCTTGGTTCCATAAGCTACTTTATGATATGCATCAGTCTATAGATGGGCCAGTTGTCAGTCATTGTGACAACATGAGCAGTATACACTTGGCAAATAACCCAGTCTATCATGCTAGAACAAAACACATTGAGGAGCATTATCACCGTGTGCGAGAGAAGGTTCTAGTAGGTTTTATTGATCTCATTTATGTCAGCATGGAGGATCTGGTAGCTGACATATTCACGAAGGCATTGGGTGCAGACAAGTTGCACAAGTTCAGAGACCTCCTTGGTGTGCAGGAATTGGGATTGAGCTCGAGGGGGAGTGTTGAGATATCGAGCTCCACCACTCGTGATATGCCAGGGTGACCATTGTGCATTTATGTCACCAACTTGTTAGCTGCAGATGCGATTGGTACACCGCCCATGAATAATAGCTGGATGACAGCTATCTTTATGTACTCTAGTTAGTAGCTCAGTTAGTATGCCACCTAGGTTAGCTGAGTTTGGTTTGAGACCCACATATAGGGTTCACCTATTCCTTTTGTACTAAGAGAGATTCTTTTGGCTTTTACAACTAAGAAGAGGAAAACTATTTTTAGCCTCCACATTTGTGTGTATTCCCCCTTTGTGTATGTGAGAAAGCTGCAAGTGAGACTCCTTACTTCTCTCCCACTCTCTTCACAAAGCCAAGGATGACTGTGATATTGGACATGAATGGCTTCCTATTAACCCTTTGCTTGTTCAAGTCACTAATACACATGTCTGCTATGTATGGCCACAATAGTTATATGGTTTTTCGACCTAGGTACATTGAATTTCTAAGGATCTTGCTACAAAAAATTAATGTAGGTATTTGGTCAACATCAATGGAGCATAATGTCATTGAAATGGTAGAAAATCTTCAAATATATGCAAAGGAAAGCCTCCATTTCTTCGTGATATGAGCTCAATAGGGATGCTACTCTTATAGTAACAGGAGGATAAATAGGCCCAACAAGGTTGGTGTTGAGGCTATGTTCAAACCCTTAGCAAAAATATCCATGACATTTGGATATGATGCTAAGAGGACAATACTTATTGATGACTCTCCATATAAGGCTTGTATACAACATGCTTTGAAAACAAATGGATCATCATCTCTATCATCCTCTGGAGGGGGAGAGAGATGTCAAGATCTGAGCAGTAAGAGTATGAACTTGTGTCAGAGGGTCTTCATCTTCATCGTCAGTAGTGGCAGCTCACAACCCAACTGGCATGGTTCTTAGTTTGCTATTTGGCAAGCTTCTAGTAGCGTCTATCCTTCGTGTGACCAAGCTTGTTACAAAAGGTGCACTTGAGGGGCTTGAATGACTTTGTCTTTCCATGTGCTACTGGAGGCCTAGGTTTCCATTTGCTAGTGGAGGCAAGAGCCTCTGTAGTATCTAATGAATAGATCTAAGATTCTTTGTTCCAGCCGAGAAGAAGAGTCACCATATCATCAAAGGTAATCATGGCAAGCCTAAGTATTTCAAGAGTGTGCTCAAAATGAGTGACTCCTTCCATACTCTTCATGAGGACAACCATTTTGTCCTCGTCACTTTAGGCGGGAAAGTTGTTGAACAAGCGATTGCATTTTTACTAAATGTGCACTCAAGGTATCACTATCCTCCATTTTCAACTTATAAAAATGCAACTCTAAGAAAACCTTGGAGTTTGTGATTTTGTTACAAAAAAGATTCTCAAGACTCGCCGAAATTTCCTTGGCCTTCAATTTGAAGTCGACATGACGAATCAAAGTGTCATCGAGGAGGCAAAGCCCGATAATGGCAATAGCCTTTGTGTTGTGTTGCTTCCATATCTTGAGTTGTTGAGAATACTTTGTTGTAGCATAGTCTTGATCATCCTCAATGACATACCATACATTTTGTTTCATGAGAAGTAGCTACACCTTACTTTGCTAAGTAAGGAATCCTTCCCCCGAGAACTTCTCCACAAGCAATAAGGTAAAACAGAGGGAGCTCATTGTGTGTCTCGGGAAACGGTGAGCGAAAAATGATACAAGAAAAAAAACGGGTAAAAAGCGAGCAATCGGATGTAGACTCGCTTTTGTAAATGGCAGGTAGGTGGAGCGAAAAGGCTAGGTCTCTAGAGATGGTGCAAAAATGGCGGGCAAATTGGAGAAAAAATGGTGGGCAGGTTGTAGCAAAGAACGAGCAGAGGACAAGCAGAAATGGTGACTAGGCAGAGAATGGCGGACATAAAAGGGTGATAGTTGGAGTGGACAGAAAGTTGAGGCTGCAACTAAAATTGCCAAGGTTTGTTTAGGCAACCTTGAAGAATCCATTGTTGGAGAAGCCAAAATGTCATTGGAGAAGCTCATTGTTGGAGAAGCTCATTGTTGGAGAAGCCAATTGTCGAGGAAGATGGGTTGAAGGAGAAGGGAGCTCTATCTTGGAGGAGAGGATAGCTACCATTTGTGAGCCTCCCTCATCCTCTAGATTCAGCATGGAGAGTAGGGAAAGAGCTAGACACATGGCTCATATACCACATGTTGGAACTAGATGGAAGGCAAGGTAGTCTAGTCTAAGACGTGAAAGACTAGACAATATAGAAAACATAATGGAAATGGAAATGAGATGCTAGAAAGAAATGAACAACCAAAGGAAAGTATCTACATAACCAAAAGAGGCTTGAGGCTTGATTGATTTGACAAGTGAAAGTACAATGCCATTGTTAGTGATTTTATGTTGCCATTGTCGAGATTTTCTACTACAAAAGAGCAAGTGAAGCCCTCATTTTTTGGATGCGATAAATGGACAAACTTGTTCAAGTGCCATAGCGTTTTAAAGAATGTCAAGTTGTTTAAACACAAACTAGTTGATTGCATGCTTCAACATGATGAGTATGCATATCTCCTCACTTAGTAAGATGATAAACCTTTCAATTTAATGCAAGCGGCCTGCAAAAAGTATATGTTTTGAATTAGAAGCAAAAAAAGGTTTCGAAAGCAAAAGAGAGATACCTCCTCCTGATCATAAGGAGTAGTATGGTGGAAAGAATGACTTAAGAAAATTGTTTGTATGAGCGTTATACTTGTTTTGAAGCATTATAATTAGGGATACCTTAAATAGATGGACTTGAGCAAGAACCATAACCTGCTAATGAAAGTTGAGTCAAAAGTACAAGAATAGGACTAATCACTTGCATGCTACAAAGTGGCAAATATACAAGCCTTCACACTAACTAGGGTGATAGTTTGTTTTGAATACAAAGCAAAAACTCACCTCAATGATGCATAATCCTTGATTATAAGGAGTAGTAGGAAATAAAATGACTTGAGCTAAGGGTTTCCTAAATGGTCTTTGCCTAGCCTGTGAAAGATGTGAAATACTAAGGAGTTATGATAAGGAAGTAGCACTTGTACTATTCCATATATATTATGGTAAGTAGATTCTTAAAAGGGATACTGGAAAAGGAAAGCATGCAAATATACAGAGCTACATATCTTCTTTTTACTTTTGTTTTCACTTTATGTTTTCTCTCTAGCTGATTCTATATGGATTTCATAGCACATCAATATGGATAGTACGCTTGGGTCTTGTTAGAATAAAATGACTATGCATGTGTGAGATCTGAGGCATTGCTAGGACCCAGATAAAGGACCATAGGATTGTGGGGATAAAGCTAGAAGATAGGATACCCACATGTCGTACAATACTATTATTTAAGAAAAAGGGAACTCTGTATGTATAGTTTTCCTAACGTTTTTAGAACAATTTTTTGGGTTTGAAGTTTACATTTAAAGTTTGTATAGTTGTCCTTTAAGGATAAATAAGTTTAGCATATTCTATTCATATTTTATGGATGGAGAAAGAGAAAGTAGCTGCAAACTAGTTATGAACCATGTTTATCCCATCGCATGAATTATAATCTCGAATATGTTTTGTATGTTTGGTGGAAGTGATATGGTTTGCTTCTGATCTTAGGATAAGGGACAAGACTGGTTATGGTGGAAAAGAGATGTTGTAGATAATGTTCAAACACCTTTACTTTCTTGGATTAAGCATGATTTTAACTGAAAGTCCACTATGTAATCTAGGGTGGAGAAGTTTTGTGAACAAGGTTTTAAAACTGGTAGATATAAGCTAATAGGATCTATTGATACTCATATGTAAGGCTTATTATGAGTGCAAAGAATGTTGTAATACAAAGTTCATTTTATAATCATAGAAAGAAGAAACAAACTGATATATGTTAAAGATCCACTTAGTTCATGGTTTCTTGCCTCCAACTTAATGAATATAAATGGTTATGATTGAAAAGTAAAGCTACAATTACTATGAACCCTTTATTGTTATGATATAAGCATGATTTTGATAAGGGATCCATTATATAGAAGTAGAAGGATTTAATGAATGGTATAGGGAGAAGTATACCTAAATAATGGATGTTAAGACTATGATAGGCAGGTTGGACGATTATTGGGAAACTTACTCTAGATTTTTCTCTTTTGTGCAATGGAGTGGAGCTAAACGCGAGCTGAAGATCAAGTCTCCAGAATGTGATCTAGTGGAAAAGTCTTTTAGGTAGGCTACTCATTGTGTGGAAACAATACTATTGATACTAGCAGGCATGGGAGCTAGTCTGCTCTAATATAAAATAGGAAAGACACACCCTTGTGGATTTACACGATTTTAAAGGTCTTACATGGTGAACCCACATACCCATGTTTTGCAAGAAAATTTATGGCATATGGACCCTTTACCATCTCTTTCAATGGCATTCTAGCCAGTCATAACTATGTTTGTCATATAAGAATCTTTTGTTGGTATCACTCATTGATGACTCGAACCCATTCTATAAAAGTAATGTAGACCTTTGAAGGCTTCTGTGATATCAATTAATCACTGTATCTTACATGTAAATAGCATAAATAGTAGTGCAATCAACAATAATTATAAGGTTTGAGTCTCATGTTCTACATCATATTAGGTCCCCTAAAAACTCATGCTACTCCATAATATGATATTAAATACATATATAAAGTATGTTTGCTTTTGGAACTTCTACAAATTCATGCAGTTTTGGAACTTGTATAAATTCATGTTGAGTAAATTTGTAAATGTCAAATTTGCCTAGCTATGAACATTCACAAGATTTAATTGAGTTGATAAATCATAGCAAGTATGATCATCTAACTCCAAACGCAATCTAAACATGTGTTATAGTCATTATTAGAATATGGGACTTTTAAACTATAAAGACCTCATTCTAATCAACACAAAGCACAAGGGAGCTTGGAGGAGTCAAGGTATAGCAACTTTGTGGGTAGTCCAGATGTAATCCATCAAATTCCATCATCCTGGGATAAGCCTATTGAGATATCGAGCTCCACTCGTGATATGCCAGGGTGACCGTTGTGCATTTATGTCATCGACTTGTTAGCTGCAGATGCGGTTGGTACACCGCCCATGAATAATAGCTGGATGACAGCTATCTTTATGTACTCTAGTTAGTGGCTCAGTCAATATGCCACCTAGATTAGTTGAGTTTCATTTGAGACCCACATATAGGGTTCACCTATTCCTTTTGTACTAAGATTCTTTTGGCTTTTACAACTAAGAAGAGGAAAACTATTTTCAACCTCCACCTTTGTGTGTATTCCCCCTTTGTGTATGTGAGAAAGCTGCAAGTGAGACTCCTTACTTCTCTCCCGCTCTCTTCACATGGTATCAGAGCTTGGTTCGTAGTAAGGAGCTCAAGAAAGCAAACCAAGTTCACTGTGTCTTGGTAAGAGGATGAGTGTTGCTTTCCTTTTTGGAGTTTGGGAGCAAATCTTTGTAGGTAGCACAGCTGAAAAGTGCAAGAGTGCACTGTCTCAAATTGAAAAACAGGCAAGGAAACCATTTCCTAGACATGTTCAAGAGAGTAAGAGGCCATTGGAATTAATCCACTCTGATGTGTGGATTACTAAAGTTGCATCTATTGGAGGCTGTCATTATTTTGTCACTTTTATTGATGACTACAGCAGAAAAGTTTGGGTGTATTTTATGAAAAAGAAAAGTAAAGTGTTTGGACATTTCAAAGCTTTTAAAGCTATGGTTGATAAAGAAACAGGCCTACAAATAAAATACTAATGTCAGATGGCGGGGGAGAGTACCTCTCAAATGAGTTTGCAAGGTTCTTGCAGGAGCATGGCATAAAGCAGCAATATTCGTGGTCATATCCCACAGCAAAATGGACTTGCGAAAATGAGAAATAGGCATATTGGAGAGGTATCTCATGCCATGCTCAAGGAAAAAGACCTGCCATATTATTATTGGGCTGAAGCAGTTGCTACAGCAGCTTACATAATGAACATGACTTCACAAAACATGTGTGCCTCAAGATCTATGGAGCACTCTAAGGTGGATGAAACCTATGTGGAAACATGATGAAGAGAGTACTCATGACATGTACCTCAAGTCAATTAGGTTTCAAGATAGATTAGCTTGGACTCATAAAGAGAATCTTGAGATAGTGCAAAGTGCTTGATTGATATTACTTCAAATGAACCTCCCTTTTATAGGTGAGGGTACTTACATCCATATGCTTGCACACATGTGGGATATGTCCTCCATGCCATGTGGCAGCTTGCCCTTTGCTCATACCTTTGCTCTACATGTGCTCATGGCACCACAACTCTCAACAGCTCCCCTTGGTGCCATAATCCTTTGGCTACTGCAAGGTGGTCAGATGTTAGTTACAAATCCATCACCTCCCCTTAGTGCATGCATTGCTACTTAAGGTGGTCAAGTGTGGTTTTTACATGTCAATACCTCCCCTGGGTGCTTTCATAGCTACTCTCAGGTGATATTACAAACATATAGGCAAGGTTGGCAAGGGTTTTTGCTTTTCAATGCTTCATGTCGATGGCGTTTGCTTCTTCGCTTGACGTAGCTTGATGCATGATGCTTTGTTCTTCCATGTGCCTTAATGCTTTCTGTGTGGATGCCATGCTTCGTGCTATGGTCATCTCATGCACTTGTGCTTTCGGCATGCTTATGACATCGATGTTTGCATTCATGCTTTGCTGTATCATTTGTCGCAAAGTTCTTACCATGAGCATTTTTGCTTCAATGGCAGTGTCTAATTGCTAACAATGATTTTGACTTGATAAACGCGTAGAGCTCAAAAATACGATCATTTTTCCTTTTTGGAGCGTGTCCAAATTCTTCCTTGATTGCAAGTTACGGCTTGTTGAAGCTTTTGTCTTCGAAGAAGAGGAACCTTTGATGATGTGGCACAGGGATTCACATGCTGAATTCCATACTGTGCTTAACAAGGGCCTCTGTGCCTAGGTGGCACTGTGCCATGTGGCAATCTTTAAACCCAAATAGGTTTAAACACCCATGGTTACACAAATTTTACCATGGTCCAATTGAACCTAACCATTAGCTTAACCAAGGTTCAACTTAACCCCACACAAATCCTACCTTATCTGCCACGTGTCATTTTTCTATGAGACTTTGGAGAAGGAAGGTGATGCAGAGGGTCGTTCTTCTCTGAATTGATCGTCAGACACTACCTTTCACAGGAGCTCTTTCTTTCGGGTGCCATCGTTGTAGGCTCAGGTGCTTTGTGTAGTGCCAATAGAAACTGTCAATTAGGTTCCAAGATAGATCAGCTTGGACTCATAAAGAGAATCTTGAGATAGTGCAAAGTGCTTATTGATATTACTTCAAATGAACCTCCCTTTTATAGGTGAGGGTACTTACATCCATATGCTTGCTCACATGTGGGATATGTCCTCCATGCCATGTGGCAGCTTGCCCTTTGCTCATACCTTTGCTCTAAATGTGCTCATGGTACCACAACTCTCAACATGACTCCCACTGCATACATTTCTAATTCTCATTGAGAAAATGAGAATTAGAAATTTTGGAGATGGTTCATAGGGGCTATAATCTAGATCAACAAGAACTGTGTAAGGTAACTCATGCACTTACACAAGAATTGTGTAAGGTAATTCATGCACTTACATATAGTAACAAATGGGAGGAAAAAGAAAAGGGGTTAAGGGAACCTTAATCTATTTGTTTAAACATTCAAGAAAAGTAAACTCAAATGGGCTAATATCCCTAACTATACGCTAGAAAAATAGCTAGGCCATATAAAGGATAGGAAGTCAAATATCATTGAGGGTTGGTTTCACAAATGTGACAAGGCTTTTGCCACTTATGATGTGGATAATGATGTGATAAAAATCCATGAGGCCACACACATGCTTGCCAAGGTAGCCAATAAGTGGTCCACGTTTCCATGACCCCTAAAGGATAATGAGATCGAGTCCCTAGAGCAAGTGCAAGACAACAAAGGGATTCCTCTAGGAAGGAAATGAAAGTGGGTAACTACTCATAAGTGGTGTTCAACCTGAGCATTGTTGTAATGGTGTGTAGCCTAGCATTTTTGGCTCCACATAATTGAAGCAAACCATTCCAAAAAACACCTCTCTCTCTCTCTCTCTCTCTCTCTCTCTCTCTTACATTCTGTTCTGGTCCAACCTACGAGGCGATTTAATTTTTTCTTCTTGGCCATGTTAAAAAGCACTAAGAAAGTGTTTTTTAAGTGTTGAGAAGTATGGGACCTCTTTGGATGTAATCTCTTTTGCTTCAACTTCAATATAATACTTTTATTGCAAAAATTGTTGTAACTATTACTTCGGTAGTGAATGTGATTCTAAAGAAGCACAAATTGCATATTTTTGCCCTCTTTACAGGTTCATTGCAACCAGAGTGGTTGTTGCACAAGCAATTGTTGCAAAAACTATTGTTATTGTTCTTACTTCGATAGTGAAAATGGTCCTGGTAATAAATAAGGGAGAAATGAAGGGGTGTGAGGGGGTGCCACATGTCGATCATCCAACAGTGCATGGGTGGAGCACGATTGAATGGCCATGACTTAATTTTGCAAGACTAAGGCAGTTATGGAGAAAATCAAGAAGGAAAAAAGAAGAAATAGGAACGGAGGCGATGTCATATGAAGGAGAGAGAGTGAAAGGCCCTTCATGCACCAAATCACGATCCGATTGTGTCAGGGTGAATCTTTAGCGTAGCTCGAAGGCTAGAAGTGATGGTTCACGAAACGATCGAGTGTGCGGCTGTAACAAAGTGCCCCAGGAAAAAGTGCACCAAATTTTGGGATCTCTTTGTTCCGGGCTTGAAAGCAACACAGGTATGGTTGCTGGGTTGCTAAATCACTAAGGAAAGAGGACAGAACCATCAAACCATTGATCTAGTGAAGATTTTGGAGGAAGGATCTTCATTTTCAGTTCAAAACCGAAACTCAGTTCATGCGCAGTAATATTTACACTGGTTTTTGCAAAAACCGGTTGTTGGTTTGCTGGAAATTATATATAGTTTTGGTTTTTATTGAGAATAACTTTTGATCTGTGTGTCGAAACGATATACTGTCTTCTTATCCCAATAATTTTGAGTCGTCATTTGTTCAATCCTGAATAGTAGAGGTCTGTTTATAAAAAAATAAAATTTCCTTTGTTATTTTAGGTGTATGTTGCAGAAACCATATTTATTGAATATCTTTTGAATGGTGTGTTGGATGGAGATGAAATAAAAAGAGACTATAATTTTTTTTTGCCATGAATCAGAATATCAAATTATATTTGGGATTTGAGATGGTTGTTGTGTAGTTTCTTTGTAAAATGCTGCAATCAAGGGCAATTAAAAATAATGTTTTGGATCATATCTTTGTGGAATCAACTCGGAATTGGATGGTGTAAAAAGGAAGTGCTATTTATTTTTTGCAAGGAATAATAATTTTTAATCGGATTTTAGAAAAGATGCATTTAAATGGGGGCTCGTGAGTAAAGTGGCTATATGAGATACATGTAAAAAGGTTGTAATTTTGGTTATAACTTCGTATAATTGTGGGAAGAGTAGGTATTGAAGTGTGAGCTCTCTAGTTGGTGTGAGTGAGAAAGTCTTGGAAGGCATTTGAGTGGATATCCATAAGCATTTTGGACTACATTCCTAGGTTTCTATCTCATTCTTTACCTCTACCTTAGTGCAATAGCCTAATACTTGGCTAGCTCATCCACTTTGATCATGATGGCTTTCCTCTTGGATTTATATGTTGCTTGCTACCATTTGCACTTCTCCTTTATCACCAAGTCCAACTTGTGGTTAGAGCAATCATAAATGAACATACCTATTAGGGGATAATCCATGTGGTTTACTTGGGTTGGTGGTTGGTACATGTGGGAGGGTGAAGCTGAGGCTCACCATGTGACTTTACCAATGCCAAGTCCATGGTGCGATAGGAAACTTGAAAGTCCTCCTTGCCAAGGATAGCTCATAAAATATTCATGGGGGCAAAAAGATTTGAGGTAAACATATCCAACAGCAAGGGGAAGAGGCTCGATAAAAGGGACATCACACTAGTGCTCACTAAAGGTTAGATTTTGTGAGTTTGTGTAGAATGGCACTGGTGCCATTCATATGAATGGCATCAATGCTATTTTTCACATAGAGAATCATAGCACTAACATTGTAATAATTTAGATTTTGGAGAATAACACTTGTATCAATCTCATTCTATTTCAAGGTTAGGTAGATTGGCAACAGTGCCATGCTAAATAGGAGGATGGAAACATATGTAAAATATTTATGATAGATTGGCACCAGTGCCATTCTCCACAAACTCTCATAGATTAGAATGGCATGGGTACCATTCTCCATATGAGAGTGAGGATATGTAGATCCCCAAAACGGGGATGTAAGGGAACAAGCGTTATCAACTTAGGGCAACCCACATTAGGGCTCAATACATATTGTATCATGTTCATCTTATTGGTATGGAGAGTGCACATTTTATCTAGCCAAAGTCTGGTGTCTTCTCTCATCCTCATCACTATGTGTGTCTATTATTGCATTGTGTGTTCAATTTAGCATCGTTGTACAAATCCCTATGCATTTCTTTGCCATGTCAACCATATTTTCTCTACCACAAATAAAGACACCACCACTGAAGGTTACCACTCTAGACATCTATTATGATGGCCTCTGTGATTTTTTAAAAGACTACGTGATGTATTTTGCACATAGCAACCCTAGGTATTATTTTTTGGCATTGTTGGAACTAGGCTACTCTTTAGATTCTCTATATTGGCTCCATGTGGGCCCACTGACCACCCATGTAACTAGCACCATTAGGTTTCTACGTCTAGCTTGGTGTCACCCATAGCTTGGTCCTTGGAGCTTATGGTCCTTGATCCTTGAGTCCTTAAAGACCTAAGTGCCTTGACCTTAGAGCTTAAGACCTACATAGTTAATTATTAAATCTTTTCTATGGTCAAGGATATCCTTGTGCCTGATCTCCATGGTGCAAATGAGACTTTAGCTGTGTGCTTGCCTCATGTTGGCCTAGGCTTACACAAAACTCCATTGGCTCTTTCAACTTGCCCATTTGAGTAGGATGGTATATTCTTGAAGTTTTATGTTTTATGGCCTACATGGCATTAATAGATCCACATCCTCATTAAGAAAATGGAAACAATGCTATGAAACAATCTCCATCAAGGTACAAGATTTGATTGGATCCTGTGAAAAAGGAAGTCAATTACCACCTTACCATTGGTTGTGGGAACTTCTATGGTTTTTGCCGATTTAGTGACATACACGGTAGCAACAATCATATACTTTTTCTTTCTTATGGTACCACAAGAAAAGGATTCACAAAGTCCACATCCCACTTCTTTCTTGTAGTCACAAGAAGTGGAGCCACAAAGTCCACACCCAACGTATAAAAAGTATATATAGAGATTAATAGATCATGCTAGAAAGGTCCTTTTTTCCCAAAGAATTGACAAAATTGCATGCCTTGCAAAGCAACTACATCCTTTAAAAGTATGAGCCAATAATACCCTACATGATATAAAATTTTGATAGTATCGTTAGCAGCCTAATCTCCTCCATAGAACCCATCATAACAATGGGTTATTATCTTCCATACTTCTTTTGGATTAATTTCCCACCTCAAAAACTCAGTCAATCCTTGAAAGGCGCCTTCCCAGACACCCACTGAAGGTTAGATTTTGGAGAATGGCATTGGTGCCAATTTTCATGTGACTGACACTAGTGACATTGGAACGGGTGTCAATCTCATTCTATGTCAATGTTAAGTAGATTGACTATAGTGCCATGCTAAACGGGAAACAGAAAGGTGTACATTGTTGGAAGTGGTATCAGGATAGAGAGACTTTGAGGTCAATAACGATGTTGGAATGAATGATGCAAGGAAGGAGATACAGATAATTAATATGCAAGAGAATATGCCACTTGAATGGGGACAACTGCAAGGAACCTCATTCACAATATATATTTGGAAGTTGTACCAGTCAAGAGCTAGCAAGTTTGAGGTCAACTCAAATCTTGGTGATGTTGAAATTAGTGATGCTTCGAAGAAAGTGGAGACAACTACTACACAAGAAACATGCCATCAAAATTGTGGACAACTTCAAGCAACCTCAATAGCAATGCACTTTTGAAAGTGGTGTCAAGAGCTAGCGACTATCAGGTAAATTTAGATCTTGGTGATGTGCCAAACATAACTGAACACAAAGCACAAGGGAGCTTGGAGGAGTCAAGTCATAGCAACTTTGTGGGCAGTCTAGATGTAATCCATCAAATTCCATCATCTTGGAATAAGCCTGTTGAGATATCGAGCTCCACTCGTGATATGCCAAGCTGACCATTGTGCATTTATGTCACCAACTTGTTAGCTGCAGATGCGGTTGGTACATTGCCCATGAATAATAGCTGGATGATAGCTATCTTTATGTACTCTAGTTAGTGGCTCAGTTAGTATGCCACCTAGGTTAGCTGAGTTTGGTTTGAGACCCACATATAGGATTCACCTATTCCTTTTGTATTAAGAGAGATTCTTTTGGCTTTTACAACTAAGAAGAGGAAAAGTATTTTTAGCCTCCACGTTTGTGTGTATTCCCCCTTTGTGTATGTGAGAAAGCTGCAAGTGAGACTCCTTACTTCTCTCCCACTCTCTTCACATGCTATCAGAGCTTGGTTTGTAGTAAGGAGCTTAAGAAAGCAAACCAAGTTCGCGGTGTCTTGGTAAGAGGAGGAGTGTTGCTTTCCTTTTTGGAGTTTGGGAGCAAATCTTTGTAGGTAGCACAGCCAAAAAGTGCAAGAGTGCACTGTCTCAGCAATTTGGAAAACAGGCAAGGAAACCATTTCCTAGACATGTTCAAGAGACTAAGAGGCCATTGGAATTAATCCACTCTGATGTGTGGATTACTAAAGTTGCATCTATTGGAGGCTATCATTATTTTGTCACTTTTATTGATGACTACAGCAAAAAAGTTTGGGTGTATTTTATGAAAAAGAAAAGTAAACTGTTTGGACATTTCAAAGCTTTTAAAGCTATGGTTGAGAAAGAAAAAGGCCTGCAAATAAAATGCTAAGGTCAGATGGAGGGGGAGAGTACCTCTCAAATGAGTTTGCAAGATTCTTGCAGGAGCATGGCATAAAGCAGCAATATTCATGCAGTAATACCCCACAGCAAAATGGACTTGCGGAAAGGAAAAATAGGCATATTGGAGAGGTATCTCGTGCCATGCTCAATGAAAAAAACCTGCCAAATTATTATTGGGCTGAAGCAGTTGCTACAGCAATCTACATAAGGAATAGGACTCCCACTGCAACAATACATGGCATGACACCAGAGGAGAGGTATACTGGTAGGAAACCAGATATTCTCATTTGAAGGTTTTAGGTTGCATTGCCTATGTTCATGTGCCAGATAAGTTGAGATCCAAGTTGGATCCAAAAACTGAGAAGTGCATTTTTATTAGTTATTCTCTGCAGCAGAAAGGGTATAGATGCTATAACCCTTCTACTCGTAAGTTTACAGTGAGCAGAGATGTTTTTGATGAGATGAGCATCTGGTATAAATAGTAAATATGATTGATAATGTAGATGCACAAAATGGTAATGCTACACAGAATTCACAGTAGCAATCACAAAATATTAGTAGACATGTAGTGTCCCCTAACAGTGGTTCACATACTTCACCATAGACAGCAGGCAGATTGAGATCACGAGAACCTCCTCAAAGTAATACAGATAGTGGTATGCAAGTATCACGAAAGAGAAAAGAGAAATTACATCAACCCATGGTTGATGTGAATGCAGGTCACTCTTATGTGGATGGTGAATCCAGTGGCTCAGAACAGAGCCTTTGATGATGAGTTGGGTATTCCTTTTGTTGTTACACCTGGAGTAAGGAAGATAAGGGATGTTTTGAGAGCACTTGGAAGTGAGTTTATTTTGCGCAGGTGTTTCAAAGTTCAGTATCTTATGGATAGGCTGAAATATGATGGATTTATAGCCATTCACTATGCCTATATGGTCATAGTGATACACGAACCAGAACCCACTTCTTTTGAGCAAGCCATGGGAAAAGAAAAATGGGAGAAAGCCATGGATGAAGAAATGGATGCCTTGGAAGCAAATGCTACATGGGAATTGGTGCCTTTGCCTAAAGACAAGAATCCAATTAGCTGCAAGTGGGTTTATAAGATGAAGCAC